>NC_089687.1:19181590-19488863 GCF_031753505.1 Anomalospiza imberbis | reverse complement strand
CTGTAGCTTGCTTGGATCTACAGCTGCAGCTGTTTACCCAGAAAGTATTGTTCCCAGTTGGAATGAAAATCTTTCCTCTGTACTCTATCGGCATTGACTGACATTGGCTTTTTGGGTGATCGTGTTGGTTCTGACTTACATGTTTCCATGATCTTAGGCTTCAGTACTTGGGAGAATTCTTTTCTCTTCATGTTGGCATCAGGGCAGTTTTGTACATCTTGCCATGTATTTAATTTTAACACCTGTGCTTTGAGTAAGAATGGGTATCTACACAGTACTGTCTTTATTTTTCTGATGGTTACCACATCCTGTGACATACATAGCAGCGGTTGTCTTTCAGAACCTCAGTTATAAAACAATTGACTGTTCTTGAATGAAGGATAAAATGTATGAGAAGCCATTGAAAGGGCAAAGGTATAGTTTATTTATATAGGGTGGTAGAATAATATTTTTGGTTTTTCTTTGATTAGGGTCCTTTCACAGTTTTTAGAGAATATGAGGTTTTGTTTTTTTTTTTTTTTTGCTATATCAACATGACTCCTTTTGAAATGACATATCTTATGTGCTTCTTCAATCATTCCTGTTTGGTGCCAGTGAGGTTAGTTATCTTTTTTATTGAACTAGATTTGTCAATAACAAATTCAGGTAGCATTTGTTAAATTAATTTGTTTATTTTCAAAAGCTTGTCTAACATAAGTTTTTTCACTCTTCATTTAAACCTGAATTAATTACTTGTAGCTGTGAAGAAGTCTTCAGTCCTTGCAGCCTGTTGTTGCTGTACATCTTTGAAGCACCTCATATAGTATCTCCTATTATGGAGATAAGTGTTTTGAAAAATAATATGGGGTTGGACTGAATATTTTTCATGAAAATATAAAATTTTTATTGTAACTGAAAATATCATAATTTTCTTTTTTTTTCAGCAACACGGTATCCTAATGGTACATACTGTCCACCCATGCTGTTTGAATGCAAAAACCATGTCTGTATTCAGCCATACTGGAAATGTGATGGGGATAATGATTGTGGAGATGACTCTGATGAAGAACTTCACCTTTGCTGTAAGGGAGAGGAATTATATTAAAATGGACAATATGCTTAATCTCCACATATAATAGATCAATTGGAAAATAAATTGAAATTATTTGGGATGAGTGCTAACAATTTTGCTTTACGTGCAAGTTCATTCTGTGACAGTATTTCTCACTGCTTTGCAGATGTTTGTATATGTGGTTATGAAAGTAGAGAGAAGCATATCAGAGATAAGGTCACTATTTCATGTTTTTCAAGTTGGTTATTAAAAATAAGAACGTCAGTTTTAAATAAAAGATTAATTCAGATAATGTATATTGTCACAGGTGCTGAACTTTCAAAGCTGTTAGTGTTGTCAGGACATCTTTGTAAATACAACTGAGAAGTCCTCACTTGAGGTCTAATAATTAGGTGTTGGAGGTGCTACTTAAACTGGTTTTGTCAGTTACGTACTTAATAACATGTTGGATTTCCAGTCAATTTTCTTCATAAACAAACAGAAACCTCCATTTTATATGTAATTAGAGAATTTGTCTTTGGCCAAAGATGAGGTACTGTGTTCTGATAAAAAAATGTGTAATGTCCTAACATGCAGTCATCAAAATATGCAGAAAGTATTTTTTTGTCTGAATTCCTCCTCACCTTTTGAAATCTACAAAACATATAGAATATTCCAAGAGAAAAGTGATGTGAATAATTTGTGACCCAATGGCCTAAAGTATCAAAGTGTGACTGATTGACCTCTGTGCTTTTAGTGGATATTGCTTGTGAATCTCCATTCCGTTTCCGGTGTGAAAACAATCGCTGCATATACAGTCATGAGCTGTGCAACCAGGAGGATGACTGTGGAGATGGGAGTGACGAGAAAGAGGAGCACTGTACGTTTACAAAAATTGAGCATCAAATACAGTCATTTTGATGTGCTTGATATTTAATAATACCAAAGGGATGTCAAAGTTAACCTTAGATAATGACAACAAGAGCTCACTGTGAAATAATTTTAACTATGGTTATTGGAACTAGGTATTTATAACTGTCTGTACAAGTAGCAAAAATGGGCAAACATTTGTCTGAAAAGTAAAGAGCATGATTTTCAAAACAATACTAGATTTTATTATAAGTAGTAGCTACATATTTGCTCATCTTATTATAAACTCCACCTAAAAGGAGGAAGAGGAAAGAGTTTGGCTGTATGATAAAATTGGGATGGTATGGCTAGCTGGGACTTTTAAAATAAATATATGGTAATACTTCCTGAAGTTGTGGCACTGTTAAGCACATATTAACGGCCTTGATATTTAGGCCCAGACCCTGCAGCAGCTCTGTTAATATTCAGTAGGTTTTTGCCCTCAGATATCTTACGTAGTTCATGCTGACTGTGCTGTACGTTTTAAAGTGTAATCATATTTTTGGTTGCTTAATGATTTTATTTTCTGGCTTTATTGTACAACATTAAAAATGTTACTAGTTTACTAATATCTCTATAATTCCTTGAAATCTGCACTAGGTGTATGAAGTATATAATTAAAGGATATTATTAAGTTTGCACTATTAAAAGGAAAGTTTAGTCAACTATTAACACAAAGAATTTTCCTTCTGTCTTTTTTATAAAACATCAGGACTTCTTTCAGTTCATGGAGATGTGACTAGAAATCAGGATGTTACATCCTGGTTATGGTTTTAATTTTACACAGACTTCCAAAGTAGTCTTGCCACTGTTTTACCAGATGGCATCAGCTTCCCCTTTAGCAATGGGGAATAGGGCTGTCTGTTGGTATTTCATAGTTTAAACTGTGACAGAGGAATATTTCTCTTCTTGATTGTAGGTAGAGAGCCAACACCAAGACCTTGTAAAACTGAAGAATTCAAGTGCAGCAATGGAAATTGCATTCCCCTACATTATGTCTGTGACAATTACGATGACTGTGGAGACCATTTTGATGAAATAGGCTGCAGTAAGTAATAATATCAATAAAATACAAAATTACAATGCTGTTGAAATAGATATTTCTGAAACTGAAAGCAATGAATGTTTTTTCTTGAATACCATACCAAGAAGTATTGTTTTTTAAGTAGCCAATGTGAATTTCCTTATTGTTTTTTAATAAGACTGTTCTAGGATTATTTAGTTAGCAAGGACAATATTTACTGTTTTCATTCTTGCATTATTTTAGTTTATTTTGTTTTAGTTGTCTTCTGTTTTCATTTTTTTTGTATATGTCTTCCAAAAACATATAGATGTGCTACTTAGAGACTTAGCAGGCAGGCAGAGCTTAGCAGGTCTTGGCGGTGTTTGGTTTATAGTACAACCTGATGATCTTAAAGACCTTTTCCAGCTTGAATGATTCCATCATTCCATGAAATTCAGTGCTCTGAACAGTCTTTTTTAGGCTTAGAGTATTTATGCATCACAAAAAAAAAAAAAAAAAAAAAGATTTGGTCTTGGTTTTGATCTTGTTTTGAAATATTTTGTGTTACAGAGGCAAGAGCATCCATCTATTTCAACCATAATTGCAATAGACCAACCTGTGGAGTTATTCATGGGCAGACTCTGAACTGATTATGTTGCTCTAGCCCTGTTAAAAATAAAAGTATATTGAGATGCTTCTATTTTCCTTTTTACGGACATGATACAGAGATTTTCTAAGCACCACTAGTCCTTTGCCTGTTGGCCCTCTCAGATCCTCCATACAGCTTTTATGATCTACTTATTATATATTTACTAGCATCCATTTAAATGTAAAAGCTTTGAGTTGAACTTTGAGATGAGAGGTATTGCATGAATCTCAAAAAACCCAAAACAAACCCCTAACTTTTTATGTCAATATATAGACAGCTGCAGAGTGGTAATAAGAGCATACAGTTGTAATTTCAATTTTTCAGGCTGTGATGGCATCAAGTGAAAGTGTGCCAAATGCTACACTGGTGATTTGCAATCCAGCAAACTTCCAAAACACAAATAACTTGGAAGCCTATAGTGTAGTCCATTTTGAAGCAGCTGATTTCTCTGTTTCAATTACCATCCCAGTGGTCTTTAGGTGATATAGCCCAATGCAATGACTCAATGAAAATATGGAAGTATAAAAAGGCAATGAAGCAGTGTGAAACAGACACCTTCTGATGTCTGTGTTTGGCTCTTTTTGGATAAATGTGAATACAGATCAGATGGTAACATTTGGAGCCTTTCCAACATCAGATACCTTCTATAATGAAAGTGGAATATTTGTGTGTATATATGTACAATAAATTTATGCTTCTACATGTATATGAAATTGAGCTGCTTAAACTTAATGTAATCAGCACTGGAATGTGTATGTAAAAAGGAGATAATCAGCTTAATGTAAAGTTTTTGCCATACATCTGTATCTTTTCCTCATGATCTTCCAATAAGCATATTATTTATCTTTTCTGCTTATATAACATATTTGCATTTGTACTCAAGTATTTTAAGCATATATAGAGTATATATGAAGCAATAGAATTCTATATGTACTTTCGGACATGTATAATTTTCATTATCTGTTACAGACTGACTATTATCCCCGACTTGGCTTTTCCATTATAGAAATGTTTTAAAGGGCAGCACATTCTGTACAATGACCTGTACTGACTGCAGTAGGCTTTAGATTAGGTTTGGCATGGACTGCATATCATCTTCTCTCTAGTTTCCAGATGTTAATAATGTAGGGTCTGTGTTATGCATGATATAAATTAAGAATATTTCTTCAGCTGATAAGAAAGCACTGGATAAGAACGAGCCCTGTTGGCAAAGTTAGGCATTAGATTCAAATCTCTTAAATTCTGCAGTTGCTGCAGATTGGTGGTAATTTAGAATGTAACTTCTGCTAAGGAAGGTGTTCTTTAATGATTATGGCTCTTTTCCTGACAGTCTTCACTAAATGACAGCTCTCTTAACCAGTGGTTACCATTGTCTTCTAATTTTAATTAGAAAAGAAAGGAAAGCAAAACAAACTAACTTCATCTGTCTGAAAACTATTTTTAATTGTAACAATAATCAAAATTATTATGCCTCCGCCTTATCACTTCACTTTTTGGTTATAATAGTATAATTTGCTTTCTTTCTTTTTTTTTCTTTCTTTCAGATCCTGGAACAGAGCGAACTTGTGCAGAAAATATCTGTGAACATAACTGTACCAATCTGAATGAAGGAGGCTTTATCTGTTCCTGTAGGCCAGGGTACAAGGCCAGTGAAACTAACCGCAACTCCTGTGAAGGTATTTTTAATCTTACAAATGTTGTCTCGCTGATAAGTGTTCAGTGACCTGTCACTTCATCATTCTAATGTGATCACTCATTTTCACATTCTAACAGGATTTTTATACATTTATCAGATGCTTCCTAAAATGTTCTGCTGTCGAATCATGTTTTCTAACAATGTATGCCTCATTCAACAAAAAATTGGCTCCTCAGTTAAGACTTCTTTTAAGCTTTTTGTGGCTATAGATGTTTTTGTTTTACAGCACATAGGTTTTGTCATATCTTTGCAATCTGAGGGATAGAAATGTGAATGTTTTCTTTTTTCCGTATTGAAAACAAGCTTACTGCAGGTTATACTCTCCTTCTGTTCTGTTCTCAAACAGACCTACAGTAAAGGTGTGTTGTGCCATATTTTTGCCCTGAATTTTATGCAGATAAAATGTGGTGAGATAAAATGTGCCACCTCCCTGGGCAACCTACTCTGATGTCTGACCACCCTAAGAGTGAAGTTTTTTTTTCTAATATCTAATCTGAATTTCCCCTGTCTCATCTTGAGGCTATTTCCTCAGCTCCTCTCACTGCAGGCAGCATAAAAGAGACTGGCCCCCACCTCACTACAGCCTCCCTTCAGGGAATTGTGTAGAGTGATGAGGTCACCCCTGAGACTCCTGAAGACTAAAGAAAGAAATCAAGTCTTAGGAATCTTTTCTCTTCTTATATCTAGATATCAATGAGTGTGAGATCTTTGGAACATGCACCCAGGACTGCAAGAATTCCAAAGGAAGCTATGAATGTTTCTGTGCAGATGGCTTCAAGTCTGTGGGTGATCAACAAGGGAAACAGTGTGCAGCCGATGGTATGTTAACTGATAGCGAGGTTGTCTGCAACCTGTAAAGAGCAAATGCAATATAGCAACTTAATGAATGTGATCCTCTCTTTTAGGAGAAGAGGATAATGATAGCCAAACCTTATTCTGTAAGACAATACTATCTGTGTATTCCACCTATTCTATAATTAGGAATGAAAGTGCTCATCTCTGTTTCCGATTGTAAACATTAGAAACGATACCTTGATTTGTATGCCTGCTTTCATTTCTCCTGAAATTTTCTGCAAACAAAAACCTGTTGTCAGAAGGAAATTAATGTTGCCTATTCCTGAAGTTTAGATTTTTTCAGCAAAATAATGCATCAGAAAAAAGTTGCATTAAACTGGCATAAATCAAAGGCAGTTTGATGACATGTTGCCATTCATTGTTCATGGACTGATGCACACAAGCAGAGGACTTTGGCCAATGTTTCAGATCAGTCATTGACTTTTTATCATACCTCAGTGCAGTGACTGCTGTGTGTGGCAGTCCTTGAACAGGCAGAGTTGGCACCGAAAACAATAGTAATAGATCATTAATAATAAAAATAAAGAGGTGAAGAAAATAGAAAAAAGTGACAATGGAGCGGTGTTATATAAAAACCAAAAGTACTCTATCTAGAAAAGTAGTTACACTTTAGCAGCTTTAAGAGCTAAATGATAGAAATATGGTATACCTAGTCAAATGGTAAAATCTTCAGAACAGAATGCCTGTGACCAAACCTACATGCTACTGGAGGTTTTGAAACCTAAAAATTATTTGTAATATGAAAAATGCTACAAGAAAATGAGGTCTCCAGGTTACCTATCCAGGGGCCTAGTTTAGCAAGTATTTACTGCTGAGTGTTAGGCTGAAAGTGCGGAGGACATTTACACTTCAGTTTCTGCCTGGCTGCCTGTTTGTGCCTGTGTCAGAAATCCAGTTCTTTGATACCCTTCTTTACAGGCTTTGTTCAAGAAGCATCTACACACACAAAGTGTTGAAGGCTAAGTGATAGAAGATAATATAATTGTAGCTGGTAATATAGAAATTTGTTGTGCCTAAGTTCTATTTCTATAGAATAGAACTCTGACCTGCTTTGTCATCCAGCCTCACAGCCCTCATAAATGAGGGCCTAATGGGATGTTATCAGGCTAACCCAAAATTAAACTGTGGCCATGAGAACATTAATCTGAATATGGAGACATTAGAATTCACAAACTTTAAGGTAGAACTTGGACATGTCATGGCTTAAGGGATTGGCAATTTATTTGTATTTTCAAAATTGTTTGCTGTACTTTGAGGGTGAAAGTGGAACTGGGTGTGGTGACATACCAACAATGTAATGTTTAAGAATTTTTAAGGAATTATAAGACCTCTGTGCAAGGTCTATGGTGAAAAGGATAATACTACCCTCAGTGGTAAACATTTCAATTTTTATGAATTTTGGGAAGTCATAAAGTTTGAATAGCTCTGAAGCTTTAGAAGAGGTCCTAGATTCCCTCTGCTTCTTGTACAGATACAACATGTGAAAATCCCATTTAGTTTTAATTAGAAATGACTTTCATCTGTTTTTTTCTAAAATGAGAAATACATGAAAATAAATTCATGATTGTTTCCCAGGTAATCCTCCATTGTTACTGCTGCCAGATAATGTGCGGATTCGAAGGTACAATATCTCATCAGAGCAGTACTCTGACTATATTGATAACCAGGAGCGCATCCAAGCTCTGGATTATGACTGGGACCCTGAAGGAATAGGCTTGAGTGAGTATGCTAATACTCAGCCATGCAATGGTTGGTTTAAAAAGATGCATTTCTGCAGCATGGGAATTTAATTTACACTAGAAAGCAAAATCAAATTAGATCAACTGGCCAGGTCTCCGTTGAATGTGCCCCTCCCCTCTACTCATTCTCCAGCATCACTGTGGTTTCTTTTAATGATTTAAAGTTTAGTTGGATTTTGATCTGGTTTTCCTTTCATTTTAGTGTGAATTTAGCTGTAGAATTGTGGCTCTTTAGGATTATGCTGCAATAGAAGCCTCTTCAGTTCCCAAACCTGGCCCAAGTCTTGCAAGAACTTAAACTAAGCAGGAATGACCAATACATCCCTGTAATAACTTATATTTCTGCTTCTTCCTGAGCTTCCCTTTTTTGCTATTTCCACAGGGACACTGTTCTGGGCCATACTTGCTCCTTAGGGTTATGAGAGTCTAAATTACTCTCAAAGTCATGTATAAAGGTTTCAGAGCTAAGATCCTCTGCTCTTGACAAATGTGATATATATTTCTTCATAATCTAGCTCAAGATGACTTTAGATGTGTTTCTTGCATATGATGGATGACTTTAGAATTTACACACTAACACAACCTTACTCATGAATAAATGGGGCTGGTAACTTCACACAAGAGCCTCAGAAAAATTAAAATTTTCAACAAATTTGCAATTAACTAGACATTTCTCTTTTTTTTTTTTTTTAAGGTATTGTGTACTTCAGCATTCTGGGACAAGGTTCTGAGTTTGGAGCCATCAAACGTGCTTATCTCCCCACATTTGACAGCAGTAGGAACAATCCAACAAAGGAAGTTGACTTGAATCTCAAATACATAGTTAATCCTGATGGGTTAGCTGTTGACTGGGTTGGAAGGTAAGTATGCTGAAAAACTAGAAAAATGCTGTACCTTCAATGTGTCAGTTTGTGAATTTGATCAGGCTGTGCAAAATCCACTTTTTTCTTCCTTATGAATTGTCTCTGAATATGTCTAGTCTGAAGGTAGTTCAGAACAATGTAGTAAGCTGTCCTTGCCCAGACAGCAGGTTAGTAGATGTGTGTGTGGCTGACTGCATCACATATTCTGTGCAACTGGCAGATCAGTTGTGCGTCAGTAAAGTGATAATACATGAACCTCCATGTCAGATGGATTCTTCTTCAATGACTCAGGTGTGCTCCAGGGAACAAGCTTTCTTTGCTGTTGGAATGAAAGCTCCTCAACCCACAATGGAATTTTATCTTTTATCTTTACTCGTTCCTTACCAACCCTGTGCTATATGAGCAGTCCCAAAACAGAAGTAGCTCTGAAGTTTGATGAATAGATGCATTTTCTCAGAAAATGGTTAGGTTTTTGTAATTGTGATTCAGAGGTCCTTCTCTCTTTTATTGACTGTGGATTTTTTTAGCCTAAATCATGGTAATTTTTAAAACTTAATCATAGAAATCATGAGATCACTCCTTACATTTACTACCTTGGAGAAGAGCTGGGACAAAGTTGGGCCTGACTCATGGGAGTTTGTTTCTGATGTAATTTCATCTTGCAATATAACTGTTAAAGGATGTGGTGGACCGGCAATGCTGTATCTCATGTGGTATAATGTTGAGAGGAACCTGATGTTTGTAGATGAACACTATGAAATGTAGTCAGGATTCTGTTCAAAGCTGAATGGACAGAAATTAGTCAACCTTCTGAATGCTATTGCCAGATTTTGGATACAAAATGATGAGAAAGAGTGAAAAATTATATCTTTCCTTCCAGCAGTTTAGAAATAGATATTTTAGGGTCTGGGCTAGCCCTCAGGTTATTTTGCTGTTTGCTTCATAAACTGGAGGCACCTAGAAAACAAAATGTCTCTGAAGGTAAAAGGGAGTGTCTGAATTCTCTTTTGAAATTCATGTGGTCATGACAGCAAGCATCCAGGATATGTATCACAACCATCCTGGTGAGGCTTCAGCTTCATCTTGGTGAGCAACTTTAGCACTTCAAACATAGTGCTGCACTGATTTCAGAACAATGTTGAAATGTACTTTTAAAAACTACGTTGCGTTATCTGCACATTATATAAAATGCTACTCATGGTTTGGGACACTTAGTCTTGCTGCTCATCTGCCAAATAGAAATTACAGTATTTTTTCACATTCCCAGGCCAGCTAGGAAATAATTTATTCAAGCAGAAGGCACTGTGTGATTAGTGAGTGCATAATAATGAGTCTGTTTATAATCTAAGGTCAAAAAAATTATAAAAGCATGATGATAAAGATAAACAAAATTCAAGGAAGAGCAGACTGAGCACCCTGTTTATTAGTACTAAAAGCATTTTCATCTGATGTGGGAACAATTTATTCATTAGTATCTCTGTCAGAAGACAAAAGTCTAGAGAGGAGCTGTGAACTAATAAGCTGGATATCTCCAGAGCTGCTGCATAAATTACATGGTAAATGAATTTTTACTTGTAATGAACCTCATCTTCTCTTGGAAAACAGAGTCTTTAAAGATGTTTATTAGACACTTCTGCTGCTTAAAAGTAACAATGAAAGTTTTCAGTAGCCCTTCAGCGAAGATTATTTGACAGGGACCAGAGGTAGCTGCAGAAACTTTTTCACAGAAAAAAAACAAGTGAGTCAACAGATCATAGACATCTGCTAAACTTACCTATATTTAGGGTCTGTATATTCTATACAAGTTCAGTAATCAATACAGGTTCATTATATTAATTTTCTTCAAGTTTGCTAGAGTGTTTCTTCTTAATTTTTTTTATTCCTCTTCCAAGTGTAAACTATTTACTTTTGGAATGTTTTGTGTTTTATGTAATTCAGACATCTTTACTGGACTGATGCAGGGACTAATCGCATAGAGGTGGCAAAATTAGATGGACGGTATAGAAAATGGCTTGTTTTTTCTCACCTGGATCAACCAGCAGCTATTGCTGTCAATCCAAAACATGGGTGAGTATTGCAGGACTTACCAGAATTATTTCCAATGCTATTCAAAACCAAAAAACCCCACAGTGGTAAATTTTTCAGGAAAGACTACGGGAATGTTTTCTGGAACTTCCTTTTACTAACATTGCAAAATTTGTGAGCATGGGAAAGCATTTTAGGATTAGATTTAACATGGATGCCTGTGTTGGTGACAGGGCCAGATGGTTCAAATAAAAATCTCTTTTCTACATTATTATGTGCCCAGCAAATTTCTCTGTTACTACTGAAACAGTGAAGTAGATGGGAATGTCTCTTCACCAGCTCCAAGCAGGACAGTCATAGCCTCCTCCATGGGGGAAAGCAATGTAAACGCACTTGTAGATTCAATAGCTGGGCTTGCTGCAACTTGGATTAAATGGTAGATCATGAGATATTGTGATATGTGCTTCTCTTAGTTGGAGTACAGCAGCATAACTCCCTGAAGTTACATGGATGCTACAGCTTTATTGTGGCTGATGGATGTTCTTTCGGTATTTATTGCTCAGTTAGCTCTCTGTGACCTTCCCTATCACATCTGCAAAACAAAAGTTGCTGAACAGCTTTTTTTTTTCCATTACTGACCTTTTCCATGAAACTCCAAAGGATAATCACAGTGACCAAATTCTGAACTGTATCCATTTCTCATTCTGTCCTTTCAGGCTCATGTATTGGACTGACTGGGGAAGGCAACCAAAGATTGAATGTGCCTGGATGGATGGACAACAGAGACAAACGCTGGTCTCTGAAGACCTTGGCTGGCCAACTGGTCTTTCTATTGATTATTTGAACAATGATAGGATCTATTGGAGTGATTCTAAAGAAAATATAATTGAATCCATGAGACCTGATGGGACAGACAGAACCATTGTACTACATGGAGGTAAGAACGTACTATGCAATTAATAGTAACCAAGATGTGTGCTAACAAGCACTTGGGCTTCACAAGTGGGGCTACATTTGGGAGCTTTTCAAACAATAATTCTTGATAGTGGTTTCTCCTTTATAAGTGAACAATGACACATCAGGCTCAGGGGTGCCCGGTAACTGGACTCCCAGAGTGGAGTTTGTGACCCAAATAGGAAACAATGTGGAAAACTAGATTCTTGCTTTTTTATGTTTAGTATTAATCAGTATTAATCAGTGTGGGCACTGAGACATGAAGAGGTCTGGCACATGAGGATATAAATATAGGACTGCATGTGTCCTAAAATGAAAGCAGTAAGTCATGTATTTAAGCTGAAGAACAGCAGTTTTGTCTGTTCTACTGGAGATTTGCTGACAGTCTGTTATTTGGTTCCTTTGAGAAGTAGGCAGTCCATACAGCCTTGATGTCTTTGAAGGCCATTTATATTGGATAGCTAAAGAACGAGGAGAAGTCTGGAAGAAGGATAAATTTGGAAGTGGAGAAAAAGTGAAAGTGCTGACTGTAAATCCGTGGCTTACCCAAGTGCGCATCTATCACCAGCACAGATACAATCAATCAGGTGGGTAATCAGGATCCCAGTGAGCCATTTCCTGCTGTGAAATTGAAGTTGGTATTGATGTCTGCAAAGAGCTTAGTAAACTTTACATAACATGTCTATTAGTAAATGATAATATTAGTTTCTGAAAACCTAAAAATTAAATAGAGGTACCTAAAAATTAAATAGAGGTAAACCTAAAAATTAAATGACAAGTATTTTCTGCACACCCAAAATGAAATCAACAGTGGAATACCACACACTGGTCTTTCGAGTCTCTAAAATATGACCATGTCATTTCTCTTTTCCCCCTCCCTCACGAGGATATTTATCCTGGCAAAGTGCTGATCATTTAATACTTGGAGTAGTTTGTTCCTGGTGCTATATGGGCTCTCAGCAGCCATTGTCTTTCCCTGAAGAATCTAAGGGTGTAAGAAAAGGCAGAGAGAAAATGTGGTGTGTTGGCACAACTGACTATGGAATTGCCCTGCCTTACCTCAGGAATATGCTGCATTGCTTCTTCAAATTTTTATCGCTTTATCACTTTTTCAGTGCCTAATCCTTGTAAAGATGTCTGCAGCCACCTATGCTTGCTGAGACCAGGAGGATACACCTGCTCATGTCCTCAAGGGACTTGGTTCCTAGAAGGCAGCAGCACCGAATGTGATGCAGGTAGAATAATTTGTCAAACTGGAAATGAAAGCAACAGAAGCTTTTCTTTAGGAATACAAATGCATTACTGAATTAGAAGTATGGAGAGATAAGCTAACTGATGTAATAGATATTGGTAAGTCAGAATATCTGGGTTTTATTCTCAGTCATCACTGATTTGTGGTCATCTTGTACATTTTCTTTAATGTCTTTGCATGTAATCTGTAAAATGGATGTAGGTCTCTCAGTCCAACCAGAGCAGACCCAGCTACAAAACTGGTCACACTTTCTGATTTTTGTTTTGAAATTCCAAAATATTTTTTTAAGAATGCCTTGGTTTCAGAACTAAGAATTTCTGACAAATTATTGCTAATAATTTTGTTTACAATTCTAAAAAATCTTTTACTTAATCAGTATCATAGAAACTTAAAGTTTGCAGAACTCAAGAGTGTGGACAGAGGTAACTTCTGGAAAATTATAATCTGGAAAGCCTTTTAGGCACTAGAATTTCATGCTTGGTTGTTGCATTGCAGCAAAACTCTCACGGTGCTTCCAGGAGCACAAATAAAATAGAATTTCTCAGCCTTTACTGAGAACAGTGAAAATACCACTGCAGAATTTCTATTTCTCTCTAGCCTAGAGTCTGCATTCTTAGCTTACAGTGGTGTGGGTGGTAGCCAGATGTCCTTGTACTTGTCCTTGGAACATATCTTTAATCTATTATGATTTGTAACATTATGTCTGGCATCTTTCCTATGGTTAATCTTCTCTGAATTATATTCTAATTGCACTGAAAGAGAAAATGCCGTCACTTTTACACTGCCTTACCTCTAAATTACATTTTCTTTATAATTATTAGTGTTTTTTCCTATTGCCATGTGATGTGAGATGCAGAAAGAGGTTATAGTAATATGTAATAATGTATGAATGTGTGCAATATGTGTTTAAATTAGGGATCAATAACTGTGTTGATTGCATTTGTTAATGGCTGCTTATTGCTCTGGGGACACTGAATTTGATATTCTTTATTCACACTACTGTATATAAAATGTTTGAGAATTAAGAAAACTGTGCTTGTGCAGTGACCAAACATAGCTTTTGTACATATATTTAGTTTATTTGGACCTATGGCAGCTACTGAGAGACAGCCTGTAAAACCTCTGCCTTTCCTGGTTTTTGTGCCCCATTTGCTTGAAGGGCATTTTACCTGTAAGAAACATTGTAGCAACACACTTCCTTCCTCTGGCTGATAATAATTTTGTGACAAAATACTATGATCTATGTCCATCCTCAATCTATAGCCTATAACAATGGCTCAGATCCAGGGCTTTTCCTGTGTTAAATACACTTTTCTGACAGTATATCCAGAGCTCTTAGTGAAGATTAGTATGATCTTTTTTCCCCACTTGATTCAGTATTAGAATAATGCTCTTCCTCTATGTGCATTTCCATCCATTGCTTTTCTTCATAAGTAATTGCATTCCAGCTTGGCCTTCTCTGTACAACTTCCTGCTGGTAGAATGGAAGAGTCTGGACAAAAGAGAGAAAGCATTGTTGCTTTCTGAATGGAGAGGTTAGAAGGGTGTTGGGCTGTATTGCATGAAAAAAAGAAAGTGAGCAGACACACAGCTCTTGAGCTGACTGTGTCTACACTCTACTAAGTTGTTATGTTCTGAGAAGAGGTTTTGCTTCAATTAATTTAAGCTGATTTGGCAGAAAAAAATAGACACAAGAGCAACAAGCACATGTGCTATCAAAACCAAAAATTCTGAAAAGCAGCCTGTGAGTTTGCATATGCAAGATCTATAGAGACAAAGAAAATGCATTATTGATATTATTTCACCTGTTGAGGATGTCTTGATAATGCATATGTGGCTTCTGAATTTTGCAGCTATCGAATCGCCTCCCACAATGCCACCAGCTTGCAGGTGCATGAATGGTGGAACATGCTATACAGATGAAAGCAGTCTTCCCAAATGCAAGTAAGTCTGTATGTCGTTAGGGTAGTCCTGGTTCAGACTGTGCTGGTTTAGTCTCATGAAAAATTTAAACTCTTTGAAATTGGTTGGAAACATTTCAGAAGGTGTCATACATGTGCAGTAGCATTTTTATAACTGTGGAAAAACATATGCATAAAAATATCAACAAATAAGTAATGCAAATGTATCAGTTTGGGGGGGGGAAAGCCCAAACAAACCCCAAAACCAAAACCCCAAAAAGGCAAACCTCTGAAGATTCTAATAAAATGCTATACCTCAAAATTGTAACGATGGAAAAGTAACTCTCAATAAATGTAGCTTGGAACAGCCAGCAGGTGCCACCAATGCTCCACTGAATTCAGACCTTCTGACTCAGCATTTTTTATTTTCACTTTTAGTTCTCTGACTATAGGAGACATAATATATTTACATATAGTCAGTGCAATATATAATTACTGAGCACAGAGTTAAAATTTCTGGGTTGTAGATAAACATTTCAGAATATAATCATAAAGCTGAGATCTCAAACTTAATAAAAGTCATTCAATCAGCTATCCTTCTTACATTTACAGATGTTCTTATGGATACACTGGGAATTATTGTGAAATAGGATTGTCAAAAGGAGTCCCTCCTGGAACAAGTAAGCTTCAAGAATATATTGCACTTGACATTTGAGCTAAAGAATGTGTAATACCTCACCATGCTACCTGTTCAGGGTCAGGCTTCTAACTCTCTGGGCTCTTTTTTTTGCACTGAACTATGCTTGCTTGAATGTTTTCTTATTCTTCTGTCTTTGACAGCAGCAGTAGCAGTGTTGCTGACAGTCATACTAATCATAATAATTGGAGTGTTAGCAGTTGGAGGCTTTTTTAACTACAGACGAACAGGCTCCCTTTTACCAGCGCTTCCCAAACTACCAAGGTATGTTTTGAAGGCTTTCAGAACAGGAATGGCTGTGAACTGGAAATGTATATTTGTTTCTAAATATTTCTGTAAAATCTTTTTTTTTTTTTTTTTTTTTTTTTTTTTATTTTTATTTTTTATTTTTGCTGTGTGCCCATTCTGGTGGAATATGGGAAGTGCAGTGTTGCAGCAACTCCAGTGAATTTTTCATTCCAAGCAATACCATAGCTGATCATTATTGTGTAACAAAGGATGACTGTAAAACTCTTTGACATTCTAAATTAGCTTTTAAATAATGGGCAATATAGAAGACTTTATCAGATCTGAAGCTGTATATTCAGTTCAAAAAGTTACAAAAGACCACAATTAAAAGTTTTAATTTTTTATAAAACTTTGACCTGAGATAAATTGAAGAGATATTTCAAGACTGAAAGGCTGTACTCATCTGCAGTGCTGTATTCATTTGCTTAAAAATATGGCATGTGTGTAGTGAACTTTTGTTTCCAATGCCTGAGACAATGCCTACACTGCTGACAGTCATACTGTCGAGTGAAAACCAGCTTTGTGAAATGTCATCAAAAATATTTGATGTTTTAAATCAAAGGAAGAGGAAGGAAATATATTTTAAATTATTTAAAATTAATTTGTTTTAGAAAAGATTTCAGAATATGATGCTTTGGGTTTTTTTACCTTTAAGCTAATTATGTGTTTTAAAATGCATAAAAGCACATCTTCATAGTCCTTGCACCAATTTCCCAGTTATAGCTCTTAAATCAATGTAATTAAATCACTGTAGTCACTAATGTGGATGAAGCTAAAACTGCTTCCTCACCAGAGGATTACACTGAACTAGTGACACTGAGTGAGCCCAGATGAAGACCACCAAGATAATTAGGGGGATGGAGCAACTCTCCTACATAGAAAGGCTGAGAGACTTGGGTTTGTTCAGCCTGGAAAAGAGAAGGTTTAGGGGTGACCTGAGGGTGATTTTTTCTAGTAGATGAAGGGAGTCAACAAGGAGAATGGGGAGAGACTTTTTACAAGGGCATATAATGACGGGACAAGGGGGGAATGGATTCAAACTGAGAGTAAGTTTAGATTACATATTAAGAATTAATTCTTTGTGAAAATGATGAGGCACTAGAACAGATTTCCCAGAGAAGTTGTAGATGCTTCATCTCTGGCATTGCTCAAGGCTGGGTTTGAAGGAGGTCTGAGCAACCTGGTCTAGTGGACGGGGTCTCTGCCAATGGCAGGGACATTGAAACTAGATGATATTTAAGGTCCCTTCCAGCCCTAGACATTCTATGAATCTGTGATTCTGATCCAATTTAGTCACGAGTTTATGTAGTTAAATTGGGGCAAAATTTTTGTGCAGGTAAATTCTGAAGGACAAAGAGGTTTTAAGAGATCTCCAAGCTACTCACTGAAATTCCCTGTTTCCTGCTTTTTTGATTGGAAACTTCCTGCTTTGCCAGATAGTGAGCAAGATGAAATTTTAATGTACTGACTTGATCTTTACTATTCAACAATGCTTCCCACATAAGTTACAAGACTGTGTGAAAAGGAGATGTCAGGTTTTTGTCTATGAGGTTTGATTTGCATTTATTTCTGCCATGAATATGTTTTAGTGCTGCCATTGCTCAATCCCTCTTTAAACTTGGAACTCATACCTTTACATCAGACTTAACTCAAGCTATAGCTTAACTGTTGCCTGTAATATGAGACCTGCCCATGTACAGGAATCACTGGTAAGAGCTACCATTTTAAAATTGAAACAGCTGATGCCTACAGGGCCAACTGGTGACGTGTGTACACAATGCACCAGCTGCAGGAAAGACGTCTAGTGTGAGCCAGATCCAGTGAGGACATACAATTCCAGTACTTCTGCCTTCCTTCAAGTTAGGCAAATTTGACAAAATGAAACCAAAGGTTAGCTATGAAGCAGATTCGTAGTTAGATGCCTGGGGGTTGTTACATACTCAGATTTCTGTGTGGGAATGTCCTGTATTTGGTAACTGATTTCTATCTTTCACTTCTCTTATTATTTTTTAGCCCAACAGTGTGCTTTCAGACCATTTCCAATATTATTCATAAATATCCAGAGTGTGGTTGTCATAAATCTATACGCAGATTGAACATTCACTAGTATGAAAACAGTGTCTTATAGGTATCTTCATGATTTGCATGCATAAATCTTCAGTATAGGTGTTAGTGGATTTAAATTGTCAAATTTCAGATGCATGTTTTAAAAATCAGTGTCAATGAATTTGAATAACTGAGTAGATCCATGCATTTGTCTTTAAATCGGCACTGAAGTAAGAGTGGTCAAAATGTAGGTACATTTTGTGAAATTTTATTTCATTTAAATCATTTGATGCCTACATGAGCACACAAAGGTATTTGAGATGATTCTGAGTGGGCTAACTTAGGTTAAAAAACTCATTAAACTAATAAAGAAATACAACTTCTGATGCTAGCTTGCCAAAATTCAAAGTGATAATTATGCTTAGAAGCGCAAGTGAAAAAACCTGTATTATAAACTCTCTTTCTGTGTAATCTCTTATACTTTCTTTTTATTTTTGTTTGTTTGTTTTTGTTTGTTTGGGTTTTTTAATAGTTTAAGCAGTCTTGTAAAA
The DNA here is from genome assembly GCF_031753505.1 of Anomalospiza imberbis. Classification (NCBI taxonomy): domain Eukaryota; kingdom Metazoa; phylum Chordata; class Aves; order Passeriformes; family Viduidae; genus Anomalospiza; species Anomalospiza imberbis. Next base: position 19,470,405 of record NC_089687.1, on the reverse strand, counting down.
TCTAATGAAAATGGCAATGGGGTAACTTTCCGATCTGGAGCTGATGTGACTATGGACATAGGAGTCTCTGGCTTTGGGGGAGATTCTGCTATAGACAGAGCAATGCAAATGGTAAGGTTTAGTTCTCAAATAATTTTTAAAATTGTGTTCTTTTAATGTAATTAGTAGCTTATAGAAGGGAGCCTTTTATCTATAAAATGATAGTAGGATGATAAATGTGTTCTAGAAAAAGAAGTGAACAATGATTGATAGTTTCCTGAAATAGCTTTTCATAATTTGAAGGCAAGGGTAAATATATGAAGTTCTTTAAAATAATGTGCATTTTTCCAAAATTTATATAGCAGAAATTAAGTCAGTTATCCTCTTTTGTCTTTAATACGTTCATAGGATATAAAGGGAATGAGTAGACAAACAACAGCATTGTAACAGGGAATTTTTTAGGACCTTTGTGTTCCATAGAACAGTTTAAAATGTGTAGTTTTCAAAACCAGATAGTATGCTAGAGCATTCGGAGGTAAAACTCACTCCTAACCACAGGATTCACTATTTTGTGCAATACAGTATAGATTTGGAAATTTCTTAATTTATTAAGTTTAAACAAATCATGTTTAACAGTTATGGGGACATCATAAAGTGTAACTCTACTTCATCCATGTTTTGTTATGCACATCTGAGAAACAGCAGATCCCTGTGTTATTCCCGTTTACCAAAAGTACAATGTACAAATGAATTTTACCTCTAGGAAACAGATCATGGACATGTTTGAATAGTAAGCTCTTGCTGCCAAGTATAAGGTGGAAGCTCCCTAAACTGATGGTGAATAGATATGAAATGAAACAGCTAAAGAAGATAAGCTCCTAGTATGACCTTTGCCGAGATGAAGAAACACAGTCATTGTTAAAATTAGGCAGCTTGTGTAACAAAACGTCCGCATGAGCATTTTGGTAAATACTGGAAAAATAGTTTTAGGCTTGTATATTACCCCAAATCTTCTTCATGCACAAAGAACTTGGCCGTACTTGGCATTTTCTGGCCTGATTTTGACATACGGAAGCTGAAGCAATGCAGTTTATACGTTGCCAATAACAGATCTGGATACAGACTATCTCTACTTATGTGGTGTTGGTTCTCCCTATGTAATCAGAGTATAAACAAAAAAATTATGTTCCCTGGGAAAGAATTCAAAGGGTTTGGTGTGCAGCAGTGAAGAACTGTGGCATGTGTCTCCTAAAATTTTAGCATCATATATGCATGAGTAGATGTTGAATATTTTTCCGTGGGGCTATTCTTAGTCAATCTAGTTTGAGGGAGCTGACAAGAGTTTACTGTGTTATAAAAAGCCATATTCTGGTAGCAAAAAGCATGAATCCATTGTGCATGAACCAGTGGTTTGTGAAAATGAGGCAGATTTAAGGAACTAGCTGCTGTACTATTCATGTGCTATTCCGTGCTGGTTCTGTCATGAGGCTGTGTCAAAGAGCAGGACAAATGCATCTGGGCGGGGTTTTGTTTTCATTATTCTCCTACCTGATGTAACTCATCTGACATAACTGAGGGGGGACACACTGCTTTGTGTCAAAAAATACAGCAAACTCCTTGCTGGGACAAAATGAATGAATCCTATTCTTTTATATATCAGTTACTGCTTATTAATTTGTATGTCATTTTGAAGTCTCTAAATTAAAATATTTTTTGGATATTATTCTTCCTTTGATATCTCTTCCCTTTTGAAGGGATGATTTGTGGAAGTCATCTTTCCTCATCATAAAATACTTTGAGTCAAGTATTGAAATGTGTTTGGGGATTTTTGTCCGGCCAGTAAATGGGATAATATTGGAACAATCAATAGTCCAGGCTGCCAAGTCAGGGGGTAAAAGTAAAATTGATGTTTTGATTTTAATAGAAAAAGGTTTTGTCTAAGCCTATGTGAAAGTAAACGTGTGTTGTTCCCCAAGATGAAGAGTTTGACTACACATTAATTTCTAGGAGTATGGAGGTGTTTATTCCACTGCAGTTGTTGGTTTTTTTCCTCCATAGAATGAAAACTTTGCAGTGGAGTCGGGGAAACAACCAATCACATTTGAAAATCCAATGTATACAACCAGAGATGGTGGAGCCAGCACAGCTGGTGCAGTTACAGTCATTCGGCCAACACTTGTAAGATAAATTTTTGCTTGACTTTCACCTTCATTTTCCCTTAAGAACACCTTTTCTTCTTTGAAGAATGTTGATTTTCTTTCTTCTCCTGCAGGTAGCAGCAGCTGGTAGTGAGGAAAATGAAAATTTTGAAAATCCTGTGTATTCCTCTGTGATCTCTACTAGCCCAAAGGAGACCCCTCAGAGTACAGATGCGCCTCTGGTAGGAAATAAAAATGCTCTAAGGCTGCCTTGTTTGTTTTCTGCTCCAGATCAGAAAAATTGAATTGCTAGGGAAGATGCAGTCAACTTATTGTAGTTTTATGTCCCTCAATAATTTCCCTTATGTTGTTTTCAAGACAATTTTTTCCTTTTTGATGTTCTTGTCTGGAATATAGACTTCCATGAAGTATTTCACTAATTCTTGTTACCTGATCTTTTGTGAATACTTCTTTAGGTGAAATAACTTGGTAATCTAGCAAAAAAAGAAATTTGGGTTCCATGCTTAGAATTACAACATAGTGATATAAGAACATCCATCTGAAGTCACTGGGGTAGCAGTCAATGCAAGTGAAATCCAACACTGTAATGGCAGTTTCCAGAGAAGTTTTGAGAAAAATGTGTGAAGTTCTAATATTTTTTATGTTTCAGGAATCAAAGTGGAGTTTCTTCAAGAGAAAAAAGAAAGAAAACACTAATTTTGAAAACCCAATATATGCAGAGGTATTGTTTATATTATATAATTCTATTTTTCAGCTAATGTACTGATGGACTTTGTTCTTGCTTTCAGGATAAAGATTATTGGTAGATTCTGCTGCTATGTGGAACAGCACAGAAATTCCAGTTCAGGCTAGGGACTGAAGTGGTTGTCAGAGGTTACTAAATGTCATGCACAATGAGGTGTTGAGCAGGCTCAGCTCAGGTGGCACAGCTGCTCCTGACATTAAGCATAAAAGTAGAAGTTCTAGTGTATGGAGTAAATTTCTAGTATTGTTTTTACTCAGCTGTACTATCTAAGGTGAAATTAGCATTTCATTTTGTTACAGGTGGTGTTTGCAGAAATAATTTATACCATGATATTTAACTTCGGGAATATTTATTTACTGTTTCTGAAAGCTAACATTGGATGTCTGGTGCATTAGAATGTAAGGTTTTATTTTATGATTATTGTTTCAGATGGAAAAGGAGCAGCAACAGGACACAGAAAATATCCCTACCCATTCTCCTTCACTGCCTCCCAAGATTATTCTGAAGAGAGACCAACCACTAGCTTACACGGCAACAGAGGATACGTTTAAGGACACCGCCAACCTTGTTAAAGAGGACTCTGTGGTGTAACTAGGTAACTCATTTAGGGAAAATTAGACACATCCGTTTGCACATATATTTTTTATAAACAGAAGTGTAAGGTTCACATTCAAATGCTTTATAAAAATATCTACGTCTCTTAGCCAGTGGCTGGAGACCTACATTGAAACTATGCCTTGTTTTTTTGACAAATGCCAATTTCTATTTTTATGAACAATTATCGTGATGTACTATATGTATATCTTTGCACTGAAGCTGTCTGAAAGTAATGTTATAAATATATTGTACATTTGTAAATTTTTCTAAGATTATCTTGTTCAGTGATGTTACTAGTAGAAATTTGTATGGAATTGGTCATATATTTAGGACTAAATTAATTATATAAATGCTTAAAACTGAAAAAAAAGAGAACCAAACAAGGCACATAAAGGAACATTACTGATTTACAGGGTCTTTAGAGTGTACCTTATATAACAGCACCTTTTAAAAATTCTGCTGGTGCTCTAGGCATCTTTGCCACCTATTTTATATAGTACTGTATATAAAAATGGGTATCTCTTCATCTTGTGTTAAACAAAAACTGAAAGAGTCAATGCAACATTATTATGCTGAATAGTTACCTGTGCAAAATGTTGTTCTTACAATATTTTAATTGCCTGACGTAATTTCCTCTCAATCTATAAGACACATACTTTTCCTCTAGATTCCAATTAACACAATTCCATTAATAGTGCTCCTATGAAGACTGGATATATTTAGATTTTAGTACCACAACAACTTAATGAGCTTTTCTCTTGCTCATCAATGGAATACCTCTGTTCTTGGCTGGAACTAATTTGTACTATGAAGTATCTAGGTTTCTGTAATAGCTTATTTCCAAACAGCAAAATATGAAAGATATTGGTTCATTTCAGAAATTCTTCAGGTTTTTTTAAATGTAAAAATTTAATTTTATTGACTATTTATTTCATGAGGTGGATTTTAATAGAAAGGGAAACAATTTCTACTAATGCAGTCTTTTTAGTTATCTGGTTGTTCCTCTAACCTTCCATCAGAATATACTGTTGATCTTTTTAGCTCTTCTATTAATTAGCCAAGATAGTTTCCACAACATGAACCATTTGAGAAAACTCCTATTACAGGACCATGTTCTTCAGCGTTTCTGGCTAGCTACTCATACAAAAGATTCCTGAATTTATAATGATTGAGACTTTTGCTATTTGATTGTTTTATATCTAAATTCTCAAAATATACACTATTTCTAAATAGAATGCTTGTAATTACATTGTAACATACTTCGATTAGAAAAGACAACTGGAAAATGATGCTGCTGAATAAGTCTAATAAACATATTATTTTATCACATTCCTATTCCATAATTTGTGTCAAGGCTCTATGTACTTTTTTCAGTTGTGGAGACTTCCGTGCACTCTGAGATGAAAACAACAGTGCTTTAGATAGTCAAATAAGAATAGTGCTTACTGCTTCACACAGCTGTCTAAAGTTCTTCCTGTAAGATGTTGTCTTTGACATTGTATCTCTGTAAGTGTGAAAGCTGCCCTATTACACACATTCAATAAACAGGCCCTAGAAACAGGAAACTTGCTATTGAGAGACTGACAATCAAGGTAGTATGGACATAAGTGATTAAAACCTTATTTCAATTACCTTTCATATCTGATGTCAGAATCTGATGCTTTGATTTTTTTTTCTTTAAGCACATTATGTGTTTTTAAAAGAGTTTTTTTCTGAGTGCATTAATGTAGAAAATTCCTTAGAGTCTGCAACACAGCAGATACATCAGTAAAGCTTTCTTTGAGATACAAGGTGCTGTTCTTAAGGAATGAATTCACAAGGTTTTAAAGGGAGAAGGCAAGGCTGACCCTTCCAAAAGACTTGCCTGCAGTTGCATGCCACGAGAAGAAGTAGTGTCAGTTTTGGGAATAGTCTTTGTCAAAGATTTGGAACCAGTGTTGGTGAAAACTGCTAATATGTGAGCCATGTATCAGAAATACTTTTTTTTTCCCTGTAATAATTTTAACTTTTCAGATATGGAAGAAAACAGTCCCTGGGTTACTCTGTAGTTAGATAGTATATTGGTTTAGTTGTTTAGCACATCTGATGGTGAAGGATTCCTAAGCTTCAGCTGGGACTCCTCCTCTCAGTAGCATAGCTACTGAATACCCTTCTGTTATGTACTCTTCATCGGTGTACCCTTCCGATTTTGTAAAATTTAGGCTTTGGTACTTTGTACAATAGAAATTTTAGATTATACTCATAACTTCATTTTTCACTTGTATTCTTTTTCCCTTATCAGGACAGTCCCTGCTTGAATTCTTAAATTTGGGACTCATTCTGTTTCAAAGAAAGCTGATTTTTAGAGATTTCAACAACTGTCTGTATGCTGCAACTATAGGGCTGATAAATTATACCATTAATTTTTTCATGTACATTCTCTTTAGAGCTGCCAGGGCAGATAGAAAGATTTCTCTCTCTGCATGTATTTATTTTGAAATGAAGTAAAATAAAATTATTCTTGAAGCCATTTGCTAGAGAATAGAACTTATTCTTGAAGCCCATTTGCTAGAGAAAGGAACTTCAATTAAATACTTAAAGGTTACTAGTACTTTTTCATACTGCCCTTTTTTTGCCCATTGTAAACACACACACATGCCCTCTTATATACAGTGATGAAACTTCTTATGTTTGGAGTTCTGACCCCGCACATGGTATTTTTTTAAGCTTAATTGAATTGCACATTAATGATTAATCACCAGCACAGGACTTCAGCAAATAAAACCTTTACCCCTTCAATTTTAATATCTCTAGGAGCACCAATTTGTGAGCCTCTGGCCAATAGCTTAAGAGACAGAAATAGTGTACAAAAGGCACAGTAACGTCAGCTAATGTTTTGTTTCTGTACAACTGAAAAAAATTGTTATAGCCTACTCTAATGACCTATTTCATCTGATAAGTGAAATAATAATCGTTTTAACTTGCAAAACACACTGAGGATGAAAGAAATACAAATGCACATTGTTTTTGTGTTTTCCCCATAAACTATACTAATATTAGGAAGACAGTTACAAAGTTTGCATTTCGATACTCTGTTTGTATAGAACAGTGGAGTTTTGATTTTCCCTAGAATTGCATATCTGTAAAATTGCTTGTGGTTTTTTTCCTGCAGAATTGAATAATCAAGTGGTCAGATACTATAATTGTAATTTCTGGAATATGCTGCAATAGCTGGACTTTATTATTTGACTTCATGTCTTGTGTGAATAGTATTAACTAGCTTTGTAGCTGAAAATTTTATGAATGCAGATCCTACAGAGGTATAATTTCTGAGCAACAGCCTTCAAAAACATGCTGGATTTACAAGCCTACCTGTGAACTCAGAATTTCAGGTAAGGTGGGGTGAGGGACGGAAAAAGTGTCTTCTGAAAAGAGTTTTAACAATCTAGTAACTGGTAAAGAAGAGGACATCTAGTTTTGGTTGGATAAATATTTATTTCTGCACAGCTGATATTGTGTCAATACTAGACATTCATTAGAACTCCATGAACTGGTCTCCTGCTCTCTGCTGGAGATGGAAACATAATACGGAACAGCATATCAGACAGACAGCTTGGGGCATAGGAGAGAAACAGCCAGAAGAACTTTGCATCCCATCCAGCTCTGTATCGTGTCCTGGGGTACTTTGCTATCAGGGCATGTTCCATGCATTTTATGACATTAGAAATATCATAGTCACACAGTCTTTTCACTGATGATCTTTGGGCTTTTATATCTGTAAACAAAAAAATAATCCTGAAAGCATTTATACGCAACATCTCTTCAAGAGTGTTCTTTATATCCAAAGGTTTGGCTACAGCTTCAGGCTTGCTTTAAACGACTGTCTCAAGTGCTGAGAGCAGTATAGCTACAGCAAAGCAGAGACAGTAAAGGCTGCGAAACACCCAGAAGTCCAATAAACAAAAACCTCCCTGGCCCATCCTGTGAGCCAGATGTTCCATGCAGTATGTTCTGTGTCACACTGCACTAACTTTTCAGATGCCAATAAGCAATAAACGTAGCATATGGCCATAGCAGCTCGTTCCCACTGGGCATCCTACCTATAAGTATTGAGGGACAAGGAAAGGTAGCATGAGCTCCTATCTCACCAGTCTCATGTGTGAACTAATATGTCAGGCCTCATCTAACATACACATAGAGAAGAACAGTCAGTGATGGGTCCTTAATGAGCACTAATGACTTCTAGTAAATGTTCACAGAATCATAGATAGGTTGAAGTTGAAAGGAACCTCTGGCACCAAGCCCCACTACTTAAGCTGAGTCACCTAGACCAGGCTGCCCAGGACATATCCAGATGGTATTGAATATCTCCAAAGAGGGGGACTCCACAACTGCTTTGGGCAACCTGTGCTACTCCTCAGTCACCCTCACACTGAAATGTTCAGCAGGAACATCCTGTGTTTCAGTGTGTGCCCTTTGCCTTGAGTCCTATTCCCGGACAATACTAAAAAGGGCTTGGCTCTATTGTCTTTACAGCTTCAATTCAGGTGCATATATATATATATATATATATATATATATATATATATGTTGATAATATCCCCTCTGAGCTTTCATACAATCATTTTTCTACTTACATTCAACTAAGTATTTTTCTCCATAGGATTCCCTGATCTCAGGAGTCAGTCTGTTCCAAAGTTTGAAGAGGTATTTCTCAATGATATCTGAATTAACATCTTCTGCCTTAAAGAAACCATGCTCAACAATGCTTACTTTCACTCCAAAATGCCGCATTTCTATCCTAGAAGGAAAAAAAACCCCAATAATCCCTCTGACCACTCAATAATGGCACAACTATGAATCATAAGTAAGTTGAAAATCTGTCACATGAATATTTGAGAATTTGATTATTGTCTTCATATATCAGAATTATTTTGAAAGGTTCAAATTAGATTCATAGCAGTGTACTTGTTCTGTAAAAGCAGAGCAGACAACTGAGAAAAAAAAAGCAGTGTCAAGTAGATTCACAGTTCTCTGTGTGGTTTATGTTGGACTCTTGCAATGGGTGTAACAGCCAGGTGCATCTTAGTCATGTACTATCATACTGAAACTTTTGACAATTTCATGTACAGTTGCATCCTTTTAGTTCACAGCAACAGCAGATTATTAAAGTGTCTGAGAAAAAGTAAAATGAAAAAAAATCAATTGGATTAGAACTTTATTCTCTATTCTATGGCTAAATGGCTATGGTTAAATGATTAAATGTTAATGCAATAAAGGTTAGTGGGCTTCCTCATAGTATAGTTCCCTCTATGTAATTTCAAGTTGCAGTGCAACTTCTTTGGGGTGAAAATGACATCTTTGTCTTGCTGGGCAGCTCAAGAGACCCAGGCAGTGATGTTCTACAGTGTGTAACAGAATGGACCACATGTACATTAGCCATTAGTTTTTATTTCTTTGGGGTATATGCTTTTTAAAAGTAAGTACTCATAATGGTTTGAAACCAGCTTTCCTAGTCGTTCTGACTCATGAAGACTTGACTCACTGGGCTGGGCCTTAGCTTTCTAGAAGCAGGATGTGGAAACCCAGGGCAAGGGGGATACAGTGAAGTACAACTGTTTCAGCAAAGGGTGTTCAGCCTAATTTTCTGAAGTTACAATTACCTTTGGTAGTGTGGTTGCTGTCTGGAATTGCCCAGCTCAGATTGTTTTGGAGAATTAGAGCAAAATATACAGGCAAGTATAACTTGCCCAAGAAACTGGATGTCTGATCAGGCTATATTGTTGATTTACTTTCAGATATGTGCTGGATTCACACGCCTGAAATCTGCACACTAACAATTTGTCTGGGACATGGCAATTTTCCAAGTGCAGTTTCTTTCTGGGTCTGTCCATAGTACTGGAGACTGAAATCTTTAAAAAGTGACCAGTCCTCTTATTTTCCTTTTCCTCTTTAGGCAAGATTTACAGAGACGAATCAAAATGGGCAAACATACAGTCACCTTGCTCAGCATGTCTGGAATCTGTTCTTGCATTCATGCATGTGTTTCTGGCTACTCACCGTAAGGTGTCAGAGAAAGCTTCCATTCCCCATTTGGACAGACTGTAGCCACCCCCTACAAAAGCCATAAGACCTTTGGCGTTAATTAGATTGACAACTCTTCCCTCAGCTTTTTTCAGAAGTGGCAGAAGCTTGAGTGTGATTTCAATCAATCCCAGCAGGCTAACATCCAGGACCGAATGGAAGTCTTCAATCCTTAGCCAGTCGGTGGGTCCTACAGGTGCTGTTCCTTCAGCATTGCTCACCAAGCCAAAAAGCCCTAGGAGGAGTGCAAAACCATTTATTTCAGTATCTAGCAATATCTTATCCTGGAGTATCATGTGTGCATTGGGAACCAAGCACACAGTCTGCAAAAGCTTCAGTGAGATGAATACAGTTACCTGGGGTTTGCTTGGATGGTCTACTTTGTACACATGTTAGAATTTGCTGAAGAGCATGGGTAAAGTGTTAAAGGAAAACTATTTTGTTTGGAGATGTGGGCCACCATGCTGGGCGTTATTATCCAGATCTGCTCAGGTATGTAGGCTCCTAATATGCATTTGTATTCTTGTGAAAATCAAATAGTCTGCATAGAAGTGGAGAGACTGATTTTTCTGATTTGGGGTCTAAAGGTCTGAACCAAATGTGTAGAATTAGTCAATGCTTCTAAAGATACTAGTTTAGCCCTGTGTATTGATAAAACTGCTTTACTACCTTTATAAATTACTCGAGGAACTTTAGATAAATAGTGACGTTTCCAAGAGTTTGCTTAGGACAGCCTGTGCCTGAGGGGAGAGGCCGAAAGTCCAGCACTCAGCCTCCATAAAGAGTCTTACACACTGCAGTGAAAGCATTAGCAGTGGCTGTCCTGGCTGGGAATGTGTGGCTTTCTACAAGTTGGGAGCAGGAGCCCGCTGGAGGGGGTAAGTGCTAATCATTTTGTTAAACTTGTTCTCAATCTCTGCATTCAAGAGTGGTCTGCAATACTCATGATAAGGCCAAAAGCCTTTTGCAAGTTTTGAGGAGAAAATCTTATGGTAGAAGATACATGTTTTGCTGTTTTAGGTACTTAATTTATTAATAAGCCTATTGAATAGTTGGTATAACTGTGTGTTACAAATGGTACTTAAAGTGCTGTGATGCCCTTTGGTAGCCTTTTAGTCTGAGCTATCAATGCTGATAAATGTGTATTGCCACAGTTGAATATATTTACCATGCAGATTTTTTTAGCCTTTGCCAAATCCATCACTGAAGTCTCATAGGTGTCCAAGGATAAGCTCTTCCTCTTTTACAGGAGTGCTCACAGGTGTATGATAGGGGTAGTGAGAGCTACCTCTGTAACAACTCCAACAAAACTGGCTGAAATTGCAAGTGTTTAACTGTTGCAGTCAGTGCAATTGTTAAGTACAACACTTTACTAGAAATGGACTGCAGAGGCCCTGAATTAACCATTTTTAATTGAGTGGGCTGAATTTGTCAGGAAAATTTTCTGCTACCAATTAGTACCTTCCTTCCACTGACATTCTTCAACTATACCAGAAGGAGTTTAAAAAACACACCTGGGAACAAACTGGTTTTAACAGACCAAGCAAGCTTAGATTTTTAGGTATCCTATTGGTGAAAGCAATGGGCAGCATTGATGGAGAGAATATCTTTGAACTGAGAGAAATGACAGAACTGAGGAGTGAATGTGTTTCATGAGTGAGATTAAAAATGCCTCTGCAGTGAGTGGAGAGGCAACAGAACTTTTAGCTAGACCAGATTTGGTTATATTGAATCATCTTTCTGAGAAGTTGCCTTGTCACTTACCCTTGCCAGCTGTCTGTTCAGTCACAAACACCACAGCCCTGGCAATGCTGTTGGAGTCTGCTAAGTTCAGATTCACTGTCTTCAGTGAGAGTGAAGAGCAGCACCATAGCTCTTGGCTTCCTTTTTCTGTGGCACATGCAGCAATGACACAAAATCCCTTTTTGTCAAGCCATTTAGCCAGTGAGTTTCCAAGTCCAGTGTCACAGCCTGTTATGAAGACATGCTCTCCATTCAGGTTTCTCACTCTGTATCTGTCCCTGATGATCCAGTAAATGATAAGAGAAAGTATGGAAGCTGAAACTGCTATGTGCAGTGAGTCTGAAAGTGAGAGCTACAAGCAAGTACGTTAATGATATAGAAGTGTAATGAAGCAAATGTGCTCAGCCAAACCTCCAGCTTCCTGAGACAACTCCTGTAAGGGGCTTTGCTTCTGGTTGCAGCCCTTCCAGACCACTCTATGTTAGAGGAGAGCAGGAATAGGAGCTTTGGCACAATGTGATCAGGATCCATGAACAACGTGCGCCTTGACAAAACCTTCTGTACTTTTCTTTTCAATAGATTTTCACTGCTTTCAAGCTTTGCTGACCAAACTTTCTAGTCAACTCTGTCCGTTAAGGACATTTCAGACTGAAAGGAATGACCTTATTTTTTGTGGACATTGGTCATTATTTATGCTGATACCAGAGAGAGAAATTCCCCTGGGGAAAAGGATGATTCTCTTTGACCACTTGTATGATGCTGCCCAGGCTGCTTTTCTTATCTGTAACACGGAAGCAGAGTGACCCCAAGAACAACCCAAGAGAGGTGTAAGCTGCAGTGGTGGATCTGATGACTCATTTGTTATGTGACTTGTGTTGTGTGACAGTAAGTGATTTGCTCTCTGCCCCTTAGACAAGGTAGACTTTGGGGCAGTGCCTGAATCTTCTGTCACAGTTTAGCAGTGATACAAAGCACAGCAGAACATACTATATAGAAAGTGTGTTTGTATAAAGAAATGTGGAAATGCATGGAGATATTGCCTTGAAAAAAAAGAGCACTAAGGAAACTCAAGGTTTCCTAACCTTGGTAACTGATTACTAGTTTTCTATTTGTATTTTGGTTTTTACAAGAACTAAACCAAATTAATTAATTAAAACCAAATTTTATGGGGCATCCAATAAGCATATTCCAGACATCCTCTTAAGAGAAACTTTTTCAAAGGTTCTAAGCAGTCACCTAGGCTCAAGTTACCTACATATGTGTAGATGTGCAGACATCTCACCTTTAAAATATGACATTCTTAAAGGCTGTCTTTTATGTAACATTATTTCTATCTCAAGACATGAATATTAAAGGAAGCTCAATGTATTAGGCCTGTTTGCTGGAGCCTGTCTGTTGTTCTTTTTCCTACCGAGTTCACAAACTGATTTGCATTTATTCTGATCCTAAATTTTGCTGTCACGTCACCAAGTAGGTATGGAAGAAATCTCAGAATCTGATTGTGAATGCATGTTGAACTCTCCTTAAATAATTAAATCAGTTTCAAAGCTAATAAAGTATAACAAATGACAACATTCATTACCACTTAATGATATTTGAGTGCCTCAGTAGCCATCAGTATGAACTTCTGAGCTATTGACTAATGATCTTTGATTTTAAATCATTAAGCAAATATATACAGACAAGAGTTTTCTTCTCCTTCTACTGCAGTTTACAGGAGGGCTTTCACTGAATTTTTGGGATGTTTGCACTGCTTATTTTAGTGGCCCTTCTCACTGTTGTTTTGAGGTTGATGTAATCAGCCCTCTAGCTCAGGTACTTTGATTAGACACTTGGCTTTCTTGCTGTGAATGTCCCTGTTAAATTTGACAAGGATTGCAGTGTTCCTGAATGTGTGCGCTTTGAAATCATCTTTGTGATTTTTCCCTGTGTTGGTGACATTTATTTTCTGAGGACTCAAGAGAGTGCTCTGACAAAGTGTCACTACAACTATGTGAAAGCACTCAGGCTAATGAAGGCTTTTGTAATGTAAAATAAAGTCTGAAAACAGAATGTTGCAGCAGCTGATCATGGATCCCCCAGTCCATTTGCAATGATGTTTCAGGCAATGACATTTCCTTTGGCTGCCCATTTAGAATTTGGAGAAGTGCTAGACACAAAAAGAGAGAGGAGCTGCTCTCAGCAGACTCTGGCAACCCCGTGCCATTAAATCACAGCAAGTTATTTGGCAAGCTAGTGCAGTGGTATATATACATAAGTTTAGGACTCAAGTTTCCTTTTTTCCAGTGCAAAATTAAACAAAATAATTCAAGTTTTGCACAAACAATTAACTTAATTGAAAACAGGACTTGTAAATCATATCTTTCTTTCTTGGCTGTGCTGTAGGGAGGAAGCAGAGGGCATTGAGCTTGCACTACTGGAAAGCAAGTTAAATTTGAAACTGGGTTCTGTAGCTAAGTCCTGGAGTGTTTGACCAGGATGCCAACCTGGCTTCTCTAAGGTAAATGCCTAGAATTGTTCTGTTAGTGTCAGCCACTCTGTTTATGTAGCAGTAATTGGCCCAGAAGCTCTGTAAGACAAAAGACTCTAGGGGAGACAGCTGAGAGGGCAGCACTCTGGAGTCTCCACTGCTCTTCTTTTCCCTGACAGCCCTGGGCCTGTGTTACCAAGTCTGTATTTCCTAACTGCCTAGTACTTGCCACATACTGGCACTCCTTCTCCAGTAACACAGTGACCTGAGCATCATGGTAGGTTTGCTCTGCTGGAGCCTTCTACCATTATCTTTTCTGCTAGATGATGTCTTTACTGGAAGGAGCCTGGGGTCAGGACCAAGAGAAAAAAAATCTCAGTTAAAGTTTTCTTAAAAGAAAATCCTCTAATTCTGTGAATGTACAATGTTATCCAAAATATATCTTGTTTGATAATTGTGAAGTTCTACAAAAGCCAAAAAAAGCCACTTGGCTTCCAAGATCATATTGATTTTGAAATAGCTGCATGGAGTGGCAAACAGTGCATATCTAGAGAAAATGTCAGCATGATATTTCAAGAGTATTGATCTATCTTCATAAATATTGCATTTGGATTAATAATGTAGCCAGTAAATAACTAAAGGCAAATTCTATTTTCCATCAAACTTTGATATTTGCCTGGCAAATTGAGAACTTGTGTGATAGAGCTTGGCTTCTTGTCCCTACACGTGTGCCATTATAAAAGCAATTGATTTTAAAGAAAAGCAGCATGACTGCCTTGAGAGCCCTCTAAGATCTCTAGATGACTGCAAAGTACAGCATCCCTCTGCTGCTCTGCACTGAAGGAAACTGAAGCACATAGACCCCATGTCGAAGGAGGGTGTTAATTTACTCCCACAGGAAGTTTACTTATGCCAAAGAATTTCAGGCTGGGGGGAAGAGTGGGGCCTGTCTGTGCTTTGGATTCCTTCACCCCCCACTGTGCAGGCAGTGCAAAACTCCAGAAGTCAGTGCTCTGCAAGGGGTAGAATGACCTGCCAGGCATCCTGAGGAAGAGCTGCCAATGGGAAATCTAGGTCTGTGGTTCTTCAGAATAAGCACTCACACAGCACACAGTGGAAGGATTATATATATCAGGCAGCCCACTGAAAGATCATCCAACAACTCTCTAGAGTCACTCTTCCATAGCTACAAACCTCTAGTTTTCAGTGAATTCATTGAACTGGCAGGCACAAAACATCAGATCTCTTACTCTTAGGTGAGCTACTCCTGCACATGCAGAGCTTTGCACTTCCATTTCATGGAAAATGATAAATATGTGATAATTTGGTTTGGTGGTCAACAAATAGTTTAGGATCTTTATTAATGTGCTACCTGAAAAGAAATACACCTCCAAGCTCTCCTGCACAGCATTTTGTAGGGAGATGAATGTAGTCTGATACAGTGAGTTTTCAGCTGATGAAAACTCTGTGATTTTATCTTCTTTGTATGGCTTGCACATCACATTTTTACCACAGCATCATAAAAGCCCTAGGAAAACAAAACCATTTAAAATCTTAGGTCACCAACCTATTACTTGAAAATTGAAGTAGGGAAAGATTCCACATATTGGGAAGAGCATTTCTCAGTTAGCATTTTATTTAGTCACTTTAGGCGCTAAGATAAGCAACAATTGTTAAAATTACTCTAGAAAGGAAGGGATTGCATATTCTCTTGTCTGTGCACTAGAAAACAAATGTTTAGCTCTCTTATATATCCTGCAAATGCATGTAATAGGTACTGCTCACTATAACAGTAGATGTAAATTCTACTTACATTCTGGGGAGACATCTGCAAGCTCAGTCTATACCTCCACGTGCTCATGAGTTGCCTTCACCAGTTATTTCCAGTGTCAGAATGTAGAAACAGCCCAATTTGCTCATAAACTTGTGTGCCAAGACCGTTTTAAAAAAAAAAAAAATCTTATAAATTCTGTGTCTGGTGGTACTTTTCTCATCAGCACATCAGCAGGGCCTCTCTGCCTGCTATTGCTAATGACTTGTACTGTGATCTGTCTGTTTTAGGGATGTACTTGGTATTAATCTTCTGGCTATGCTCTATGCCTGCCTCACTCACCTATGTTGTATAAGCATTACTGGCTATATATAGTGATTTAAAGAGCCTGGGGGATTGTCAAGGCTCATTAAGGAGAACTAATCTACTGAGCTGAAAGGACTGATCTGTGCTTTGTGGTGAAATCAGCAGGAGTCCTTCTGTTGACTTAATAGAGCTTGCTTCAGACCTCCCGCTCTTCTTTTGCACGTGAACATGTAATCGTTGATGTGACTTAATCTCTTAAAATACCTCTTTATGTATGAAAACTGTCATGGGTTAAATTATTTTTACTAGTCTAGGGACAGTTTTTTGATACTAGGAACAAACCAATTTCAGCGTTTCTCAAATAAATGCTCAGATACTACAAACTACAGAATCTCTACAGTTGCTGGGTGTCTTGTTTGCTTAATCTTTGGCCCAGAATCTGGTGGGCACTTCTGATCCAGCTCTGAGTATTACTGCATAAACATAGCAGCAGAATTTCTTTTCCCTTTACATATCTCTTCACTTACAGTGCTCTGCGGTGCCAGATGCTGCAGTCAGCAAGGAGGCTTGGGCAAAGACCGTTCTCAACAGCAAATTGATGAATAAGCTTTCTTGTGAGAATTGATTTGAAACTAACTGAATGAGTAGGAAATTAAAACTGAGGAAGCTAAGTAAAGTGGTAGGATGGAGCTGGAAATAATCTTGCCCATACAGTTGAGTGGATGATGGTAATGGCAACCTGTCCCAGACTGGCTGGTGACATGTGGTCTGGCTGGTCCCTGAAAGAGCTGCAGAGTTCTTAGTTCATCCTCTACATGGTGGGCAGCTCTTCCCCCCAGTTTCTCTCCCAGCTCCCTTTGGCTTGGGCCTGGAAATTCTTTCTTCTTTTGCCACTCATGAGTGCCACAAGCTGTGGTATTGGTTGTTACTGTACTTTCAGCACTCTTGGGGCAGTCAGGAGGTGCATGCATCTTGCTGGAGATGTGGAGCTCAACAGATGGCTGGCAAAATTTTTCTCTCCAGGGTAAGCCTGCCTGAAGTGCCTGCATAGCCCTGTCTGGCCTGATTCTAATGATAGTGTTTGGAATGACCACAGAAGAGTGCTCCACCAGCATGCAAAGCCTGTTGCAGGGAAACACTGTTCAATCAGTGTCAGGTCAGGGATCCTGCTATTGTGGGTAGCAATCCTTTGCCATGCAAGGGTAGGAGAGAAAAGCATAAAAGGAGTTTCTCTCTACTGTTGTGTTTTTTTTTTTTTTTTCTCAGTAAACTGCTTTTGAACTGCAAAAAGTAATTTCAGAAAGCTGAATAGAACCTGCTTAGCATTTCAGAAGATATTAAAATGGGGAATTTTCCCAATAAGTTCCCTTCTTCACAACTCTTTCAGAACACAGCATGTGGGGGATCTTACTGGAAAAGAAATCACATAAGGAAAATCTGAGCTCTATTCATAGTTTTCTGTTAGCTTGGCATGAGACAGGCTTTTCTCTGCAGAAAGCAGACCTTGACTGATTTCCCATTGATTCCTTTGGTGTATTTTGTAATGAAATCTCAGACTCTTAGAAAGGAAAAATTGCCATTCTTGAACCATAACACTGGGGAAGGAAATTTCATTCTCCAGGGAAAAGCAAGAAGCTAGAGTTATTCCTGCTGGACAGGTGAAGGTGTTGAAGCACACACTGTGCTGACTCTAACAAGTAAACCAATCCAGGTTCTGTGGATGCAATCCCCCAGGACATTCTGAACTTGTGGATGTTATGGGTCTTCCCCCATGAGATGTCCCTTCTAGTCCTTAAAAACATATGTCTAAATATGTTTTCACCTGCCTCATACAGCCTTGTGAACAGGTCAGATTTTGCTACTCATAGCACAGCACACCATGGTTTGCTTCTTTCCAGAAGTCACTGGCTTCTTTTGCTGGCATTTGAGAAGATGAGGTGTCTGGTCCCAGGAGAGTAAATGTCAGCACAATCTGGTCCTCCATACAGTGAGAAATAAGACATTAGGCAAATTATATTTTTTCCTGCATTTATAATTTAAATAATGTATTTACAGCTAGTGTGCCCTGTCTCAGATCCTGTTCATATTTTCTTACAAATGTTAACATTTGCAGTGATAGGGTCTCACAGCAGCTGATGCTATACTTGTGGTCTGACAGGGACTGAATTCAATCAACCGAACTTTAATTCCTAAAGATAAAGATCAGAGTAGATGGTGTCATTTCACAGTTTCTTTGTTTCCCTAATCAATCTTTTTAACTGAGTAATCTTGGTGGAGAAAAGATAAAAAGATTTAGCTTCTAAAAAGCCTCTGTGTGAAACTAGAAAGTCCAAGGATCAAAAGACAATAATGACAGAAAAAAACACACTGAGCACATTGACTACATCAGCAGATAAAAGTTTTTCTGTTTGGGAGTTCACTCAAAGCTGTAAAATCTTCATTTCACAGGAAAAAATGGAAAAAGTTAGAAGCCATGTGGAGATGGGCAATCTTGGAAAACCAAGCTTTTGAGCAAGTTTTTAATCTGAATTTAGCTTAATCTCTGAACCAGTTTTCATGTTATTCAGCTGATGTTGCTATGTACGGTGGGGACAAGAGCGTACACAATTATTGTCTGCCAAATAAAGTTGCTGATAAAATTATGCTATAATAATTCTTCCTGTGCATTCAACTGTGAGTTGTTTTCCAGAGAACTGTCTGGTCTCCTCATGTATAATTGTTTTCCAAGTGCACTTTGTTTTGAGATTGCATTAGTCAAATTTAAACATTCCATTAGATGTCAATGAACTGAAAACATTGTGACCGCATGGTTACTGACCCAGGTGCAAATAGCCAATGCCCAATTGAAAGATTCAGTTCTGACAAATGGGTTAAAATAATGAAAATATGCTGGAAAATGCTTGAGTGCTTCACTGACTAATTGAACAGTGTCCTTGCAATTTGTTTATGACCCTATGATTTTTCACAGCCACAGGTGAGTAACAAATTTGTCCTGTTAATTATTTCAGAGTTAACTGATGACACTTCCTGACTGAAAGGTATTTGCATTTTTTTCCTTTGGGACAATTTTACCTAAATGCTGCATTTCCTGTTCACAGTTAGTGTTGGTGGTTTTTTGTTTTGTTTTGTTTTGTTTTGTTTTTTAATTTTTTTATGGGACTGTTTGAAGAATAAGACATTTTAGTTATATTTTGAAGCAATATATATCTTTCTGCATAAATGCTATCACCAATATGTGAGGAACCTAACTTCAGAGAAACATGAAGGATAGTCCTTTCAGGTCCAATTTTAATTGGTTTTTTTTTTCCTCCACCCCTCCACTCCCATTTATGTTAAATAAAGATCTGATCTGAATAAAGAGGGGATTTGAAATAGATTTCAAAGGGCTTTGGCTCAGGTCCTAATGTTACTCCATTTACAGGATGTGTTCCTTTGTTAGCATTTTCCACTATTACTTATTTGAATCTGGATTTTGAGTTCCTCAAAGATTTTTGTTTCTCAAAAATCCAGCAACTGCACTGTAACTGGCTAGAATAAGATGCTATTTCATTTGAGTGCAGTTTGAGTTATTCTCTGCTACGAGGTTGTATTCTGCACACACATCATGGGTAGATCTATTGCTTTCTATTGTCTCTGATTTCTATTATCTTGATTTTAAATTGCAACAGTATTTTTCAAAATACTAAGTGATCCCCATTAAACATTCAGACCCTGAGGAAGGTTATTTTAATAATCAAGTACAGCCTGTTAATCTGCTATACAGATTACTAGTCTGTTTAAGTAAACTAATGAATGATGCCTATGGAACAGGACAGTAGTCGATGTGTTGAGCTTTAGAAAAAATAGGAAAAATGTTTCAGAAATGTGGGACAGTTGAGTCTGTCAATCATTGGGGTTTTCCACTTTTCCTGTTACTTAAAATTGTATCAGCATTCAGGCTTATAAAAAAGCTACAATTACAGTTATCAATTACAAAATTGATAAATCTTTGTTAAAATGAAATAAGAGCTTATAAAAAAAGTTACAATTACAGTTATCAATTACAAAATTGATAAATCTTTGTTAAAACGAAATAAGGACAACTGAACTATGCTAAATGCTTAATATGTTTAAAATGAGTGTTTTATACAGATGTATAATCATGTAAGTGTTGATACTTAAAGACTGGAAGAAGGTGCACTGACAGTGCCTTGGGATATATTACATTAAGCCAAGATGTAGAAGAGATAACACTGGTTGTGAAAGGGCATATTTTGGGGACGACTTCTGCAGCATTTCCCCCTAGGTGCCAGGCCATCTTGGATGCCAGGCTTTCCTGGCAGATTTTTCTTCACAAAAGCACTTCTTTAACAAAAAGGTATTAACTTTGTCTTATTTCTTTTCATGTATGGTATCTGCTCAGCACCTTAGTGTGACTGCAGGAATAAAACTGCCCAGAGGAGCAGCTCTGGTAGCCAAGAGCTATGGGAGTGCAGCTGGTGGTGATGGTGCAGATGTCAATGTGGCCCTGGGGCTTCCACTGTTCTCCCTTCTTGAGCCTCAGCTGTCCCCTGTCATGGTTCTCCCAGCTGTTTGCAGTTGGGACAGCACAAGGCAGAGGCAGGTCCTGCTGCTCCCTTGTAACTGAGGCAGGATCTGTCCTGGTATGGTCCCAGCCTCTAAGCTACCCTCCCAGATGCCACCCTCACAGAGACAGTAGTTCACTTCAGCAGAGGCATCCCTGGGGACAGGGCTGTTTGCCAGGATCTGCCAAGCCCCACAGGGCAGCCTCCGCTCGAGGCAGGAGGCACCGAAGCCTCAGAGGCTTGACAGGGGTGGGTTGGGCACTCTCCAAGGTGTTTTTCTACTCTGTGGTTTCACTGAATCTGTGACATCTGTCCTGTCCTGTGACATCTGTCCTGACTGCAACTTGTGCTGTAATCAGTGGTGTTGTCCTGGGATCATGAGGGCAAAGGGGAGTTTAACATGATGTTGTTTTATGTTCACGAACAAATGTAAGCTGATACTCTTCTTCTGCCCATCCCCACACCCCATCTCTTTTCAGGACTTTTGATTAAGGTAAATAATCATCATGTCTGACCCAGTAGTTCTGCGCAGCATCAAGAGATTGGGAGAGGATAATTATGCTTTTGACTCAGATGGCAAATGTAAGAAGTTTATTTTTCACTCACCTCCTTATGTTATAAAGCATGTAAAATAGGTGGTGGGCAGCCTAAGTGGAGGAAGTAGTCTACAGAATACAAGTAAATAGTCTGTGGAATAAATAGTGTTTTATGGTACCTGCTGTCATAAGTATGCTGCCCCCAAAACTTTTCTGTAAAAAATATAATAATCCTGACTCGTGGACAATCTTTATGGGTAAACTAACAAGTTCAAGGTATGTACATAGGTTTTTACACTCAGTACTTTGTTGTACGAGTAAAAGGGTTCTAGTGAAGAAAAAAAGTAAAAAGTACTGTCTTACACAGTTTATTCCAGCAAAGACTCAGATTTGTAGTCATATATTCAGCAGAATTCTTATGAGCTAATTCTAAGATCTTAGCTAATATTAAGATCTGTATTCCTTCTTCTTACCAGAGCTTGTCCTTTTTTCCATTTTTCCTTTGCAATATGCATTTTTCCATTTTGTCAGTCCAAATGCCGAAAGAGTCAAGGAGAAACATGAAAAGAAACTGCTAAATATTTTGAGTTCTCTTTGTAAGACCTGAGAAAAGCAAAAAAAAAAAAAAATAGAGGATGTTAAATATTTATACAGATTGTAAAGTACAAAGGAAAGCAAAACAGTAGTCCGTAATGGAAGCTAAATTGCAATACCGATTAACGGGATTTGATGGGATTTGGCCAACTTCTGGGACAGAAGACTGTTCATCTCTTCCCAACACTTTGAACTCCCAGGCTGCTTAGACTTATCTTGCTGGTTTGAGGAGTTGCTTTTTTTCTGCCTGTTAGTTTTACACACTTGTTGCTTTCACTTGTTATGAGATTTTGGCAAAAGGCTATCTATTGGCAAAAGACTATTCTTCTTTTGACAATTGGGTTGTCTTTTGGGCTATCAAGTCAGGTTGCCTCTGGTTTCTTGGTTTCCTTGGACATACACCCTGTTTTCTTAATGTAAGGAGAATGTTGTTAAACTGCTAGAACACCATTCCCAAAGCAGATAAAGCTTCAAAACCTCACTGAGATTCTGCTGATTGATTTCATCTCCAGTGGGGTTTGCTTCAATAACCACCTTTTGTACAAATTAGTTAGGATTAGCTCTCTCTGGATCAACTCTCGAACACCACACATGTAAGTGTAGTTAAGAGACAGATTTATTTGACAACTTTTTGTGTACAATTTTTCATCACTTGACTCTCCCAGAACTTCTTCCTTGTGTGTTCTCACTTTAACAGTATATACTCAGATTCTTGCCAGTGTTTTTCAGCTTTTCGTTGAATCTCTGCTGCTTTTTTTAGTTTTGTTTTTCCAAATTGTGAAATTTCTTTCTTAAATGCCGTAATTCCGCTTTCAATTTTTTTGGGCATTCAAAGATAACTATGGCTTTTTCCCTTTTGGGTTAATAGATTCTTTTATCTTCCCTACATTCTTTTCTTTTCTATGAACACCATGGTCTATCCTCTTTTTCTAATTTTTCAGTACTCAGTGTGAACTATTATTCATCTGTTTTTTCTTTCAAATTAACATAGTTCCAAATTCTTCTCTTATAAATTCTTTGCCTAAAAACTGCTGGCCCACAGGAGCTGGCCTGCAATTTCTTCCACTATTGAATAGCATTGGTATGCTCTTGTTTCCCTCTTCAAATTAATAGATCAGGGATTTTTCACATTTGGACAGTGCTTGTTTTGCTCTCTAAATTCACGACTCAGAGAGCTTTTACACTTGGCTCTGGTTTCTCCCATTTTCCTTCCACTAGCCATTTCCTTTATTTCTTGCAAAACACTTTGCATTACCAGCCTATAGAAGGAGCTTTCTCTAAACCTTGCCTTTTCTGATAAACCTTAAAGAATCCTCCAGAAATGGTTTCAAACCACTACTGTTATCTGCTGCCAAACTTCAAATAACCAGATATATTCTTTCTTCACAAAAGAAAGGTTTTCTAACACCAAATGATCCTTTGTAATAGCAGTTTTACAAATTAGAACTTTCCTGGAAGATGTCTGGGATTCTTGAGATACATGTGGCCTTACTGGAATAATATTTTTTTACCATCCCAAAGTAACAAAGAGCAAAATACAACCACTAAAGTAATTGTTAACTAAAGCCAAATAAAGTTATCTTATTAACCCTAAAAAGGAGATGCATCAGCTGTTCCCTCAGTCCCAAAGTCAGACTGTCTCCATCTAACATTGTAATGGAGGTAATGGAAAAGTCTTCTTCCCCTGGGTAGAAAAATGATAGAGGTAAAATTTGTGGTTGCAGCGACTTCTTTGTACCCTCTGTGAATTGTGATGCAAACTTCCTCTGTGACTGATCTGTGAAACAGCCCTGTGCATGCTCAGTGATGAGTCTCTAGATGTGAAGAAAGGAAGGCAGTGCTTGAAATGCAAACTATGGTTCTGAACTTAACGTTGAACTGGCAAATGCATTGTAATTGAGCAAAGTGCATATGCTCAATTCCCTTAGGTTATCCAAATTGTGATGTAAAAATAAAAATTAAAAAAATTAAAAAATGTAAATAAATAAATAAATGTTAAAAAATATTAAAAAACCCACTAACTCTTTATTCATTGTCATCGTAAGTGATGTACAACAAATATTTTGTACATCAGACCTTCAGATGACCCTTCTCTGGGGCCCCTGATAACGCAAGCTGTGCTTTATTATGTCTTTCACAACATCTTTTGAAAGGGGGCTAAATCCTGACCTTTTCTGAGGACTAAGGAATCATCCTACAGCTTGATTGTACCTTGTAGTATGATTCCATTTCTCTAAGCTATGGTTCCTTAGACAATTTCTCAAGAGCAGGCAAAAGTGTGGAAAGTTAATCCTACCCTCCAAAACCACAACTGCTCATCTTCCACAGGATTTGCAGTCTCTATTATGAAGACAAGAGTGAAGAGCTACCACTCCTTTCAGGGAGCATGCATGGAGTGAGTATTAGCTTAGTATCCCTAAGGAGGCAGTGTCCAAGATGACTTGTTGAATTTTAGCAAAGAGTTGGCAATGAAAAGGACTTTTGGCAAATGTCCGGAATAATGTTCTTAGTTTAAACCACATCCTGGCTATATGTATTAGTGGGAATAAGATGTTTATAACTCAGGAATGATCAGGTCCCATGGAGTTCTAGAGTTTATGTTTCACATGTCTATAGAAGGTTATGTACTTTAACAATAATCATTAACTAGACTGTGCATTTATTTTCCCTCACAGGTAACAGCTTCAAGAAATCAGAGTAAGTCATGTACATGATTGGAACAATCAATATTTCTATGAATATTCAAAAAAGTTAATTTTATTGGATCAAGTTGATGGAATATTTATTTTTTTAAAAAAAGCTGTTCTCTAGTGGTTGACCTCCCTTATTTGATACAACTGAAACAGGTAGACCAAAGCAGTCCTAGAAATTTTAAAAACATAAATGCCAGCAATTTTATCTTCCTTCTGAAAATGTTTTTGATATTCAAATTTATCTTTCTTCAGTGTTTTTAGTTTGAGAAATCACTTTTTCAGGAATTTTAATCAGACTTAATTAATTTCTCTTAAAACTTAATTGTGAGATTTTAAAACTAAAGGAATTATCTCAGATACTAAGATTTAAGTGTAGAATTCTGGATAGTTAAAATTTGGGATGATTTAGAGAATTTGGCCTTCAGCTATTATTCGAGGTCTGATTGGAAGTAAGAGCCTCCTTCCTATACCTTTGGACAACTCTGTAGCAGGCTGGACAATAATGATACTATAACTTGAGCCAACTCTTTCTCACACAGTCTACCCAGTCTGGGAGCTACCTCTAGAACAGGAAAACCAGAGTATCTCTTGGTTTTTCCCATTGTCAGGTTGCCCATCTAAGAGAGCACCAGCCCACTATTAGAAGTCTACCACATCTTTCCACCTTGAAACCCAAGTTCTGTTGGACTTTCACATGTAACATGCATGTGATCTACACATACCTGAAGGAAAGTTTCCCTTAGGCTTTCTAGGATCTGGTTTCTGAAAACAGTTTATGACAAATATAGTTTGAATAGTTTGCTTCATTAAAAAATAAACCAAAACAACCCACTACAAGCAAAATATCCCTGCTCATTCATCACTGAATGTACACAGCTGTTGATGATTTCTTGCTATGGGAACAGGAACTTTGTCTTAAAGGAAGGATTAACCAACAATCTGGGCAGTAGGTTTTTCTTTAGCTTACCTCAAAGAACCCATAATCCACATTAGTGGAGCAGTGTGTTGAGGAGCTGCTTATGGAACAAAGTATAAACCTTTAGAGAATTTTAACCTAACCTCCATTCTAATCTCTGTCTAAAGTTTCAAAGAGCCATTAAATCACTGGTTCCAAAGAAATCTGAAAGAAACAGCTTATCTCTTAAAATTCTGGGCAAAATGTCTCAAGTAAAATGTAATTTCAGAGAAGCAACCAAGAGAGTAAAAGTAATAATGAAAAATCTTATCCTTTGTGCCAGAAATTTCTACGCATATGAAGAACCTTTTATAGAGAAGAAAAGTGAAATGTGAGTTAAGTTCAATTCTTTATACTTCGCATGTAAAACAAAATAAGTACTAAAATACAAGTTTATGATTTTATGTTTTCTGTTGTTGAAGGTCATCAAAGAAAAAAGAAAACTCTGTTCGTGTCGGCTTCTTTCAGCTGGTAATGAAAGCAATGTCTATAAATATTTGATGTGTATTGTGTTGCAGAATAAGTGACAATAACCAATAAGGTTGTTCTGGGGTATAGCTGTGACTAAGCTGAACTTTTAAGGATTAAATCTTTTGGCCTGAAATCCTACCAATAAAATTCAATCGGAATTCACTAGAACCCCTTGTCGTCTTGTCAGTTTGGTGTAAAAAATGTCAATTAAACACATTATATTTAAGCTACAGGTACATATATGGAAATGAGGTTAAGTTGCAGAGCAGGGATCTAGGTGACCTTGGCTCATTCTTATTTCTGCCAAAAATTTGCTGTGTGATATTTGGCAGATAGTTTAGCTCCTTCATAATTGTTTCATGGGTTTTAGAAAATTTGGTTGCAATGGCAACTTGTGGATGCACAATACTCAATGGTATGAGTTACATCTAGCCTTTGATGTAATTCCATTGGGTTCATCTAAATTTTAAAATAAATGTAGTCAAGAGGTATCCAACCCAGCAGCATGCAGCTAAGAGCTCTTACTACTCCTGTTTTGCACACAGCCCAGTCAGTTAGTCTGTAATGTGTCCAAATGAGTATGGTCCTGACTGTTGTAGCAGGCTAGTGCAGTAACATCCCTTGCAATGTACCTGGATACATATCTCAGCCCCTGGTTGGGTGGAGAGAAGACTCTGTCCCCACAGAGGGCAAGCAGAGAGGTTCGAATTCTGTAGCTTCTTTTGCACGGATATTTAACTCCTGAAGTGCAGTTGGTAAATACAGTATGTTTGCTTCAGATGTGCTGAGAGATCAGGTATCATATATCTGTGCATTGTCTGTGTGTTTTTTTTTTTTTTGAATCAAGTGAATTCCTAGGCTTCTTATGAGCAAGGTTTGTAAAACAGTTGTAGAGTTACAGTTTTCTTCTGACTTTTTTTTCTTCTTTTTTTTGTAGAAAGACGTTTTATTTATTTATCTTTTGTGTTAACTGGTTTTCCCTTTATATTGTCTTTGCCCTAATGTCCCTTTCCATATATGCTGTAAATTCCCACTCTTTCTTCTCTAGGACACATTATAGCACCTACAGAACCTGGACAGGTTCTTCAGCAGGCTATGATTCCTCTTGACACTCCTATTTTAAAATGTGTAGCATTTGCTACTGATATTCTATGGGGACAATTTAATACATATATTTGCACCTGACTTCACCCTGAGAATCAGATTTCATACAATCATGGCAAAGGCAACTTAAATCACTGTATCTTTGCTGAGCTACATGTGTGCAAACACTTTTCTACACATTTCTCACTGATTAAGAGCCAAATGCTCAGCCAAAGCATTTTAGAAATTTAGCTATGAAAACTTGCTCTGAGGTGTTTGGTTGGTTTCCTACCACAGCACTGCAGACTTCTGAGAAATTGCCTAATTCTGTTCAGTCTCTACATAATGCCCTAAGGCTTTTTCCTCCCCTCCCACTCTCTCCACTGGAAGTCTGCAAAGCAGACTATATATATGAATTATAGTTACTATGCTTAATCTCTTACCGAGTTTCTGGAATGATGATAATGCAGAATGATATTGAGCTATTAATGTTATCTGATAATACATTCATTCACATGTTAAAAGGAAGCTCGTAATAATTTATGAGGCTGTAATCACAGATGTGATTAGATTAGATTAGAGTGATTTGTCTTCTTTCTATATTGAAGATAATTCTGAAATTTGAAGAGAATGTTTTTTTATCTGATCCACCTAATTAACGATTTATCATTTCACAACCAGTATGAAGACTGCCTCTCAGCAGAGACCATATTTTTTTCTTCCCTCTTTAGTTTCGTTTTTCATCATCTATGGAGATTTTAATGATGGTTGCTGGTAGTTTGTGTGCTGTTGTTCATGGAGTAGCCCAACCAGCTGTGTTGCTTGTGTTTGGTGCAATGGCAGACACATTTATCGAATATGACATTGAAATGCAAGAGCTTAAAGACCCAAACAAGACATGTGTAAATAACACTATAGTGTGGATTAATGGTACTATTCATCAGAATGAAAAGAACACCACAATAAGATGTGGGTAAGTATGGATGTATTTGTTTCTTTCCCATTGTTATCATAGCTTGTCAGAGAATGCATTGCTATTGAAGGTCCTGTTCAGCCTCTAAACCTGGTATTTTCTGTTCGTAATAAGGTAGAAAAGAGGCATGGTTCTTGTTACATAGTCCCATTTCTGAGCTGGTGATATTATCTGGTGGAACAGAAGGTCATCTTGGATCTTGGTCTTTCAGTTACAGTTGTTAGCAAGAATATTTTTCGATTATGATTGTTCAGATAACAGATATATATGGTACATAACTGAGTTCATTAATCTATTTTCTCTGATTACACTGTAGGTAGTAATGACTTCTGGTCATTCTGGTCAGGACTTAATTACCTGTAGGTGCCTGCTGACTTCTGAGCTAAAGTTAGCTAAAAGTTAGCTAAATTTTTGTCACTGAGAGAAATGAGCATTTCTAGAATGCAATTCATCTTAGCTTATGGGGGATGTCTGAGGCAGTTCAAAAGAACTGCCCCATAAGACTGGCTGCTTCTTTCCATTAAATATAGTAAATGAAGTCTAGATAATTCAAATTTGTACCTGTAACCTTTCCCAAGAATCATTTCTTGGTGCATCATTACAAGAGTTTTCTAATCCCGAAGTGACATTTCATTACGTACTTAATTGGAATTAAAAGTTACTTGTCTAAAGGTCTCTGAAATTCAGAGCACATGGGAAGCTATTCATATTCTTAGATGTAGGTGTAGATTTGATTAGGGACAAATGATTTTTCTCTAGGCCATCCAAGCCAGCCTTCAGAAATGGGCTGGCAGATAGAATACAGGATTTACTACTGACCTCTGTACCTCTGAAGCAGCAACTACAGACCAGGCAGGACACATTCACAGAACCATAGAAGAGTTTGAGTTAGAAGGGACTTTAGGGATCATTTCCTTGTTTCAATCCCCTTGCTATGGACAGGGACACTTTCCACTAGATCAGGTTGCTCAAAGCCTTATTCAAACTGGCCTTGAACAATTCCATGGATGAAGAATCCACAGCTTCTCTGGGAAACTTTTTTTAGTGTCTCACCATCCTCACAGTGAAGAATTTCTTTATAATCTAAGAACTCTTTTACAGTTTAAAGCCATTTCCCCTCCATGCCCTGGTAAAACATCTCTCTCCTGCTTTCTTGTGGACTCCCTCAATGCACTGGAAGGTGCTCTAAGGTCTCCCCACAGCTTTCTCTTCTCCGGGCCGAACAAGCCCAACTCTCTCAGCCTGCTCCAGCCCGCTCATCATCTTCATGGCCTCCTCCTGGACTTGCTCCAGCAGGTCCATGTCCTCCTTATGTTGGGGCCCCCAGAGCTGGATGCAGCTCTCCAGGTGTCACCAGAGCAGATAGAGAGGCAAAGTCCCCTCCCTTGGTCTGCTGGCCACACTGCTCTGGATGCAGCCCAGGACATGGTTGGCTTTCTAGGCTGAGAGCACACATTGCTACGTCACGTTAAACTTTGTCCACCAACATCCCCAGTTGTCTCCCCATGGCTGCTCACAATCCATTCTTCACCCAGCCTTTGTGCTTGGGATTGCCCTGAGTCAGGGGCAGGACTTTGCACTTGGCCTTGTTGAATTTCATGAGGTTCACACAGTCCCACCTCTCAAGCCTGTCAAAGTCTCTCTGGATGGTATCCCTTCTATACAGCATGTCAACTGCACCACACAGCTTGGTGTCATCACCAAACCTGCTGAGGGTGCACTCAAACCCACTGTCCACTTTGTCATCGACAAAGATGTGAGACAGCACTGGTCCCAATACCAACCCTTGAGAAACATCATCTGCCACTGGTCTCTACTTGGACATTGAGCCCTTGACTGCAACTCTTGAGTACAACCATTCAGACAATTTCATATCCACCGAATGGTCCATCTACCATGTCTCTCCAGTTTAGAGACAAGGATAGTATCAAATGATTTGCACAAATCCAGTTAGTAGATGATGTCAGTCACTCTTCCCTCATCCATCAATGCTGTAACTCTGTCAGAGAAGGCCACCAAATTTGTCCAGCATGAGTTGCCCTTAGTGAAGTCACACTGGCTGTCACCAGTCACCTCCTTATTTATCATGTGCCTTGGCACAGCGTCTAGGAGGATCTGCTCCACATTCTTAATTATCATGTAAAATTGTTCTGGATATCTGTGTCAGATAACTTAGGTTAATATCCTAAGCTGTTTCCATGACTGTTTTCTTGTCAGAGATCAAGTCGGGTGCAGAGTGTCCCCTTGTGGCTTAAAATTTCAGGGTACAAAATTTTGGGTAAATTAAATAAAATTTGCTGTTCTGCAGGAAGTTTTTTTAAAAAGTTATTTAAAGGCAAAACTTATAACAACCTATTTCAAAGTAGATTAAATGCAAAAGCAGCAATTCATTGCCCTTCACTGATATTAGGAGTAATTATCACTACTACTTGGGTAACAGAACAAATTATCATTTTAGATTAGCAAGCTTATGGTACAAAGTATTATTTTATTTGACTTAACAACCCTCACTTCTCCCTATAAAATGCAGTCGAAATCTGAATGTTATTAGTTGCTGTAATGGTGCAAAGCAAGCACATTCAACATTGAATGAAAACTTGTTGGGCAGATCTTCTCTGAAACACCCTCTCACCTGTGCTGTTTTGGAGCAGGCAGTCTGGGGGCATTTTCTGCAGACTACAGGGGTGCTCCAGGGTGGTGGAGCTTTTTTTGGTACCTGCCAGCTCCCAACCCCTGTGCAACAGCTGGAACAAGGAAGCTAGCCACTAGCAATAGCCTTGGTATTGGGACACAATGCCTCTGTTAGCAAAACAAGCTGACTTCCCCCTGGTCTGAATCTAACTTAAAGAAATATCAAATTAGAAACCTGTGAGAAACTTTAAAAAGTATTACTCACTTCTTTTTTCCTTTTTTTTTACCTTTTTCTTTTTTCAGGCTGCTGGACATTGAATATGAAATGACCAAGTTTGCAGGATACTATGCAGGAATTGGTTGTGCCATACTTATATTAGGATACCTCCAAGTCAGTATTTTGTTTTCCATTTTGATTTCAAAGTTTAAATCAGTAAATACTTAAGTTTATAATTATTATGTTGGTTTTAACTGTATAGCTACTTACTTGAGCAGAACAGATGCTTTTAGTTCTCATTCCATCGCTGAAATATGTTAGCTCTGGCAATCTGGGAGATTCCCAGTAGGCATCTCAACTGTGTTGAGCTCTGTTTCTGTTACAGAGATATTACAGAGCAATACTAGTGTAAAACTAATGCTGGAGAAGAACTGTACTCTATATATTCTGTAGTAATTGTTCAGTCCTTATGACTGATGTGAGTCAAAAGCTTGGATGATTCCTGCATAGTCTGCTGAAGGGCCCATGGCTTTTGAAGCTTTTTATAATTGCAAAAATCACTTGTCAATCTCCTTCCTGAAAAAGATCCAAGAATTTTGCAGAGGTAGGATGGCTGCCATCCCTGTATTACTTACATTTGTAGATGGAAATAATGTTGTCCATATGGCATTCATGTAACAGCATAAGTAATTTAACTTGCCTCTCCTCCCATCTTATCAGAACTGAGAGAAATGCCTGATCCAAAGGCTATATAAAATTGTTGGATTATTTAAAGATCAAAACAGCTATCATGTCTATGTAGTCAGAATGTATTTTACCTGAATAGTAATTTTATCAATAGCCTTTCCCATTCTAGCCAAACTGCTTTTTCTGATTTGTTGGGAGTAGAAAGACATTTTTCTGCAATTATCAGCTGTTTTGTGCTTTTCCTAGGTCTGCTTTTGGGTTATGTCTGCAGCTCATCAGATACAGAAAATCAGGAAAGCTTATTTCAGGAAAATAATGCAAATGGATATAGGCTGGTTTGACTGTACATCTGTAGGAGAACTGAACACCCGAATTTCTGAGTAAGTAATCTAAGAAACCCATATGCTACAGAAAACATTTTGCAATTTCTTCCAAACACTGCAGAATGCCAATAATCAAGCATGTGACAAACACCTTCTAGTAGAAATACAGCTATGTTCGTGGGAGCAGCAACCAGACTCTCCCATCTTTGAACTAAGTACCATAACTGTTGAACCACTATTATTTCCCTTTCATGCCTTGTCTGACAGCAAATGTGTGTGTGTGGGTGAATGGGTTAGATGGGTTTTGGGGGTGGGTTTTTTCCCCAGTTTGTCCTCTCCTCTCTTCTCCTTTTGTGCCCAGTCCTTTCAGAGTGATCTGTAATTTGGCTGCCAGTGCACACTTCCTGAATCAGCTGGGGCACAGTAGTAAGAGACAGCTAGTGAATGAGTCTGCTGCCAGAACATTTCCTGGGAAAGGACAGTATATTCTCTGCAATATTCATGCCTGAAAGGCTTCTCCATTGCAAAGGCATCAGGTTTTCTCATTGTACTCCAGGGTCTTTGTATGGGGTAATGGTGAAAGAATAGGGATGAGGATGGGCCCTCTCCAGTAAAAAGCAACTAACCCAAATGTGGCCAAGACCTGCAATGCAGACAAAAGCTATACCCACCACTCTTCTGTTGATTTTTGTTGCCGTTGTTATTGTTTTTCAGTGATGTTAACAAAATTAATGAGGCTATTGCTGATCAAGCAGCAATCTTCATCCAGCGCATAACCACCTTTGTAGGTGGATTCCTACTGGGATTTGTCAGTGGCTGGAAATTGACCTTGGTTATCATTGCAGTCAGCCCTCTGCTTGGGGTTGGAGCAGCTCTCTATGGCTTGGTAAGTGAATTGTGAAAGGTTCACATTGAGCAATAATGAACAGGAAAGATCTGGCCAGAAAGCTGTGAGAATTGGTGAGCTTGATTTCATCCCATTAAAGTCAAGACAGACAGATCATGGTCTGAAGGAGCACTGAGGGAGGGCTGTGGTAGAGGGAAGGTGGGCTTTGCTCTCATTTTGTTTTTTCTGATTCCCAGAATAATAAATCCTGTTTCGAAGAGGGAGTGTAAGCTTACCTTCTTGTGGGTCCTGTGGATGGGCATTAATGCTGACATCAGAAGCTGGCCTTTACCTTTCTCAGTTACTACACACCTACTTTAGATGACTATAAGATACAGGACTTGATTTCTCTATGTAAATTAGTGACTTTTATGGGAGCTAAGTTTCAGAGACATAAAATGGTTGAAAACAACTTCTCAAAGTTACCTCAAACTGTCCCTGCTCCCAGAAGCTGCTGCACCTTCTCCAGTTGTTCCTGTTCTGCTTCTCCATCCACTTCCTACAAACTTTCACTGTACAAAGGACAGTGAAAAGGGAAACTGCAGGATCCTCTGTCCTCTCATCTCCTCTCCCACACTCAGCAGAGCTGGGTAATTCCTGCTCATCCTCTTCATTCTTCTTGGGTTCAGTCCTCTGGCAATCTCATTTCTTTCACATCAGGAACAGCTTGCTATCATTTTCTATCAAACATCTAATGTAACTGTGACTAATTTCTTGTCTTCCAGCTCTCCTTTAGCACCTTGTGCTGGCTGCAAGTAACTGATATGAATAATGACTCATGTGAAGTGGGAGAGCAGAAGCTTGGCAGGGAATGAAATAAAACCCAAAATGGTTTTCCTACATTTGTTCCACCTTATTCCCCTTTATGCTTTATGTTTGTAATTTTCTCCCTTTCCATTCTTACTTTTCTGTACCCATCTCTTTCCATCACATAGCTACTGTCAAGTTTTTCCTCATTATGAGCCTTTCCAGCCCAAGTCTTTGTTTTACTCCATGGAGAAAATAGACCCAAAGTCAATCTGGCCTGGTTTCCTGTCTTCAAAAAGGACTAATAGATGCAAGGGGTAGGGTATTTGGAAAGAGAAAGACTGACATATTACACTTTCTAATGACATCTCATTCCCAAGTCAATGTGGTATCTCTGTGTAGAATTGTAAATTATTAAATTTTCTTCCATTAATTTGAGCATTTTTTGAGCCTAAGTAAGCTTTTGGCATCCAGTGAGCTCTTGGTTGCTGTGTAGGAACCTGTTTGCTAATAGCCCACAAAACAAAGCACAGTGGTGGGCAACATCTGTTTTTATCCTCCCCCACCACTACAGTTACCTCTTCTTCCTGAAGTTGGGATCTGCCACAGTGGTTAAAGGGCTGCTCCTGGCACTTAAGCTCCCCCTTCCTCCCACTTTGCACAAACCATCAGAGTGCAATCTGCTTCAGCCTAGTGAGAGAAGAGAGAAGGAGGGAGGCAGGGAAAGCAGGAGTTGTCAGCTGCTCTTTCTAGCTACTTGGAGCAGAGCTGTTGCAAAACATATGCTGCACAGGGGTATGCCCTGGCACTACAAGATCTAAGTCTTTGAGTGTGCAGCATGCCTAATAAAAGCCTGCTTGGAGTGCAGGAGGTGACCCAGTGCAGAGCAGCCAGCACAGGGTGATAGCCAGCATGGCTCATCACTGTCCTTTTCTGTACCTGGAGTTCAGGTGTAACCAGCACTGCTTATGCTTTTGTAGGCTGTGGCAAAACTAACAGGCCGAGAATTAAAGGCTTATGCAAAAGCTGGAGCTGTGGCTGATGAAGTGCTCTCATCAATCAGAACAGTGGCTGCTTTTGGTGGGGAGAAGAAAGAAGTTGAAAGGTTTGTTTGAACAAACTCTAAGGTCTCTGATTTCTTTTTCCTGAAGCAATGTAGTGCTGTAATGCACATCAGATTCATAACAATTAATCTCTATATTCTACAACTATGACTGTCTATTAGCTTTGAAACCTATATGCATGTATGTTTCAGAAATTTAGGTTTCAAGTAATGTATGCAGAATTAGTTTTATAATTCAGTCTATCAGTGAAATAAAGCATCAGCAATACTATCTTCAATTCATACTTACTTGTAGGAACATTCTGTCAATTTTTTTTTCCTAGATGCTGTCTGATGTATCACTTTTGCAGCATATCTGAAAACTTTGAGTACTTTCAAGCTAAGTAGGAGAATTAGTTTCATCAGGACATCATCATGATGACATTCAATCATGGCATCATTTTTCATCAGAAAAACATCAGGTTTTTCTTCTGCAAATTGCTCTTAAATTCTATGAAAACATACCATGGCTGTAGGATGTGCTCTGGAGTGTCAGCCAAATTCTCAAATCCTGTGTTAATCTGCTAAAACTCCAAACCCCATGATGAGGTATCTGCAATGAGTGTGGCTTTTCTTGTGCTTATTACACTAGAACATACAAGGATTTAATGATCTGGGAGCACTGCTGGTTTCAGCAGTGATCTCTCACTTCAGATTGATTCTGTATCGACCTTATGTGTGGACATTCTGCTGAGTCATCAAAGGTGCCTCATATGATCTTTGCTCATTTTTAAATTTCTGTCAAATTTATTTAATTACCTCTTATTTTTCTCTCTTTCTACAGATATGATAAGAACTTGGTGTTTGCTCAGCACTGGGGAATTCGAAAAGGAATAATAATGGGATTATTCAGTGGTTACATGTGGTTTATAATTTTTCTAAGTTATGCATTAGCCTTTTGGTATGGATCTAAGCTTGTCCTTGAGGAAGAAGAATATTCACCTGGCACTCTTCTGCAGGTACTCATTTTAGTTTGATGCAACTTTTCTAGACTGTTCTTTAAAATAATAATTCTGGAACACATATCTGTTCTGGCATCTGGTGGCTCCATGGTAACAAATATTATTTATGTCCTTTAAAGATTATTGCTCGCTATATGTATGACACAACTGGATAAGATAAAAAAAAAAAGTTTATTTTAAATATTTTGAATATTACTTATGGTTATCAGAATAATGCCTTCACTTGACAGACTACACAATTTTCAGAGGCCTGAAACTAAGGTTTCCCTTTCGTGGGTCAGCATGGGGCTTCTGGGATGTTGGCTTTTCTGAAGAATTTTATGATGAAAAATGTTGTGGCAAAGATACACCTAACTAAAGAAAGTCTTGTCATATCTAATTTCTCATGAACACTTTGTGTTCCTTTGAGAAACCATTTCCTGCTGTTTTGTTTTTACAAAGGCCACGTAAATATGTATGAAGATAAAAACACACCTGGCTGTGGCTTCTGCAGCGTGTACAAAAACTATGTTAACCTGCATGGCACTCATGCATTCACTTCTGCACAGTAGGTACTTTAGACACTTCTGGCCTCAATGCAACACAGCCAACATCTACAGGTATTTTGGTTAGCTGCTTAAGCCAGGACTGCCCAAATGGCAGACTCCAATCCAAACTCAGAACAACTTTTCCTGAACCTTAGTAAGTTCTGGGTAAACTGATGAGACATCTACTTTTGCTCCTTCTCTGCCTGTTGCACACCATGAGGGTTCCCAAACACCTGCTGCATTGCAAGCTAAATGGAACTGGGCAAATTACTCTGAGAACATTGTAAACCTGAGTCATTATGTTCAAGGAGGAAATAATTTGCACCTGCTCTCAACACCATAGTTGATATGAGGCAGTGCTGTGAAAAACAAAGTGAGCAATTTCTTTGCCTTGCTCACAGTAACTATAGTCCAGTGCTTCCAAATGACAAATGGCAAACAGTGGGGAGCCACTCTGTAGCTGAAAAACTGTAGCTGTCAATGGAGAGAGTCTCCTATATGCCCTTCCTCACAGCTTCCAGTCATCTTTCTTCTACTTCATATTTTCTGCCATACACTCCTAGTTTGGCAGGGGGAAGGAGGGGGAATTTCTAGATACAAAACATTGAAATATGCTTTTCCTGCTCTCTCAAAAAGTCATGCACCTGCCATACTGCATTGAGATGTACTAAGTATTGCCTTCACTTCTTCTTCTGCCAGGTGTACAGAACATGCTCCTTCATGTTAATGATGGACTCTGACAGGCATAGAAGCCCCTTGCTTTAAAACTCATTCCTGTAAGAAAATTAGTAGTAAAGCTGAGTGTAAACGTATGGCATGACCTCTACATAGCAGAGGTTTGCAGTGCACAGTATGCGTTCAGTAGATTCCTCCACTTTAGCTATAGGGATATTCCCAGTAAACATCATTATACTGCAAAGGAGAACTAGTCCTATGTACTGTTATTTCTTTCTCAACAGTAGTGTTTCCTTATACAGTTTGCCCCATTTATCCTGAGTTCTGTTTGTGTTATATCCAAAAGCTTAGCTGGGTCCTTGATTGCTTCTTAGCAGAATTTGCAGGCCAAGCTAGAGCAAATGGTTGCATACCAGGCATAAATTTCCATGTCTCCTTATGTGTAGCGTGAATATTCAAACTAGCTCCCACAATAAAGCAATAAAATGGACCAAAAGCCTACCCCAAAGACATTGTCCAACCCTTATAATCTGTTCCGCCAAAACACCTCTGTAATTGAAATACTAAGAAGTAAAACAGAGTAAATTCTAGGAAAAAACCTGTCAAAAAGTGTTCAAAAGCACACCCGTATGGTAGCACTGAGAAGAATAAGCTATACTTACAACACAATGCAGAAACAGACAATGAAGTAATTTGCATCTATGTGGTATACAAGTGCTAAGTAAGCCTCTACCTTCTTTATGTTCACCACCTTCCAGTGTCCTGTTCTTTGAAGCCCCTGCCCGCATTTGCAGTCTTAGTTCCTGTCTATATTTAAGAACCTTCATAAAAAACCTTTCATAGAAATGAAGTATTGGCAGCTCTTAGGAAATTTTGAACGAACACTTTTGTATTTTAGCTGATATGCTACAGCTTCACTTGCCTCTGATCGCAAGGCCACACACCAAGGGTGAATTCTTGGACTCAAGGGTACTCTGATATTCAATACTGTATCCAGCTGCCTTTATTGTCTGTCAGTCTTCCCAGGAAGAGCAGATGCTGTTGCTCATTTTCTCTCATGTTGTCCTAGGCTTAGGCAAAAAGGGGATCCTTGGGCTTTCAGAAAATGGTCATTAGTGAGTAATTCTTCATTTTGGTTCATAGAAAAGGATTTAAAACCATGAGCCCATTGGGTATGTGCTACCTGTATAAAGTATCCACCCACATTGATAGAATAATTTCACTGCAAAAAGTGGCTTATCCAGTGTTGGTAGCAACCCTTACAGTTCATTTCTCTGTGAGACAGAGAAAAAATATTCTCTATAGCTGGTACCTCCTTCAAAAGTAAGTTTTATGAGTACTGGATGAGACAGGAGCTACAGTATACAAAGATTGTAATACAGTGTTTTAAGCTCCTTTCTATTTTTGCTTACTGGTAAAAGGCATCCCTGAAATAATATACTTCCCACCAATGTCCTGTTCCAGACCTTGTTTCAAGGATAAGGCACCCAGTCAAACTGAAATGGCTTAAAAATACATCAGTGGCATCTCAGTAAATACCTAGATGCATACTTTTTCAGGCAAAGACAAATAGGAGTTGATTTACTTCAGCCTCAAACAGAGCAGTGAAAGATAGCAAAAATACCTTCTGAAATGCATTTATTTGCCTTCCTGTTGGCTAATAATGCTCATATAGTGAATCACTTCAGTTCAGCATGAGAAGTCATGAAGCTACTGTAGTTGGGTTTGCCTCTCTAAGCTGTAAGCTATAATAAAAATGTGATGTCATATTTTGTTAACTTCTTTTTCCACTTCTTCAGGTTTTCTTTGGTGTTTTAATAGGAGCATTACATCTTGGCCAGGCATCTCCCTGTCTGGAAGCCTTTGCCACTGGTCGTGGGGCTGCAACAAACATTTTTGAGACAATAGATAAAGTAAGTAATGCATTTCTAAGCTGTGTTACTTTGTAGCACAAAAATAATTAAATAACCCTGAAGCGGTACTAGTTTTATCTGCTGTGTAAATGAAGAAAAATGAGTCCGATTAAAGAAAAACTGACTGTGCAATAGAAAAGTCTAGTGGGACGCACATGGGCTCAAAGAACGCATTGAACAGATTTCTTAAGTGGCCTGGTTCTGAGTTCTGAAGCTTTACCACAGCTGCTGCTGTTCCTTGTTCCCATTTTTCCTTACATGCAATTACCTATCAGTGCTGGCCCATGGAAAGTGTACTGGCAGGCAGTAATAGCCATTCTGCAACCAAACTTGCAGCAACCATCCCATAGCTCCCAGCCTCCAGATGGCATCAAAAGCTGTGGCTCTGTTGGCATTAGTGGTGAAGGTGGCCTCTGTCACCTCTCCCAGAGCTACCCTGAGCAAAAATGGGACCACATGAGCACAGGCACTGGTTATGCAGCTGTCATAAATGTTAATCACAATATTATCTAAACAGATACTTGAAATAATTGCATGAGAGACCCTGAGATGCCACTGAAATTTATTGATTCCTTTCTTGAGGATTCCTTTCTATAGCTTTATAAATTTAGTGGTTGGAAATGTACTGTTGATTTCTTAAAGTATGTACTATCTCTGTTCACTGACAAGCTTTACTGTGCTGAAAGCTGTGCAAACACATTAAAATGCTGCTTTTCTTCTACAGAGCACATAAGGCTATGGTAATGCTAACAGTTTTTAGTAACCCTTCAAACTTCTGTAATAATGATAAAATATATACACTTCATAAGCTAAAGCTCTAAAATGAATTGAAAATAGAGATGAATTAAGAATGTGGTTTTCTGAGACAAAATTTAAAATCATAAAGAGTTGCAACAGTAAGGATTAATCACACTATTCAGGATAAGGCTGAGTCACATAACCTTATGGTGAAAAAAGCAAACCAATGTCACATTTCATCTATCCAGAGAAAGGGTGACGAAATTAGATCCATCTGCTTGCCACATTTGTAGATTTGTGATTAGACAGTACATGCACAGTTCTGCCCTGGCATTAAAACTAGTCATGTTGAGGTTCCTGTTTGCAGTATCAGTGAAACTTCTTCATAGATTAGTATCGGAATTTAAGTAAGTTATATTCCTAAAGAGGAACCAATCTTGTAGCTGTTCTTAACATCTTAGAACATACACATTTCTCATTTTAACTTTCCTTTCAATCTGTTAGGCTATATTAAAAAAGCATTTCACATTTCAGTTATCAAATATCCGTTGCTATAGTTTTAATTTACTGTTTGTATTCCATGCTTCAGAAATCTATCCTTAGAAAATTTTATTTCTTTGTGATTCCTCAAATTTCTCTTAGTTCTTTGCTCATGTCTAGCAGTCCACAATACCCTAGACCTGGCCAAAAATATGCGAGACCCAAAGCACTTGTTAGGAAAACTTCAGTATTTCAGCTCTTAGGACTGGGTGTACAAGGATGGATGTTTTAATTGCCAGGTGGAGAGGCCTGAAGATTTTCAGCAGTTTTTGAGTGAGGTAGTGCCATTTTATCACTGAGGAGCTAGCTAAATTAGCTTAGTCAAAATGCCTCTGTCAGTCAGCTACTCAGTTCCAGCAAAAACTGCCTGAGTAGTTGGCTGTGGTATTTGCAGTAAGCCTACAATGAGAAGAGGGTGCATCCTTCTTGTCTGTGCTAGCCACCAGTGACAACTCCCCCATCACTCTGGCCCTCAATTCCATGTCCCTTGCCTGCTATCCCTGGGCCAGAGCCTGCAGCTGGCTCCATGCAGCTAAGTGCTGTCCTAACAGAAGTGCCATGGCTTTGTATGGTATGGTATTTATCTATTGAAGCACTGTTGACTGTTCAACACCAAATAAATAACCCAATAAATTTCATCCTAGAAACCCACCATTGACTGCATGTCAGAAGATGGCTACAAGCTGGATAAAGTACGAGGTGAAATTGAATTTCATAACGTAACATTCAATTATCCATCCAGACCAGACATAAAGGTAAGTATTCATCACCAATCCTGTGAACACAGTTATTGTAAACAAGAAAAATATCCTGGCTCTGCCAGCAATTTCTAGATTTTCTGTAGAGATTGTTTTCCAGAAGCCCAGACTCTTTGCTTAAAAGTAGACTGAATAATTCTTCCATTAAAGTGTTCTTCTGCTGACTGTTTGGCTTATTTTACCATTCTGACATATCTATTGCCACATCTGCATATTCCTTGCTGCTGAACATAAACTCCCAGTAATTTTGGGCAAATTCACCTGCATACAGCTTCTCTTGCAATCAGTGGCACCCTTGTATCAAAGCGTACGAGACAGAACACAAAGTAATAAACTGAATGGTGCAAGGAGATTTCATAAAACTCTTCCATTACCCTGGGGATGCACCATGTGACCCACTAAAAGGCTAGGAAAGGGACAGTGTAGATTGTGTATTCCACTATTTCTTTACTCCTGTGTTTGAACTGACAAATTCTACTTGGAAAAGCATGTTATTGGACAAGCATATTAGTGCTATTACGTCTAAAGATGGAAGCACATGTTGTATCAGATTTTTTTACAAAATTTCATGGTTACAGTCTGAATATTTATGCTGTAGCATACATTCACAATACACACACAGTGTTCTTTAAAGGGAATGTAATTTAACAACTTCTCTAGTGTATTAACTTGACTAGTTCTTAATGATGAACAACAGGAACAATGAAAGGTCAAAATCTGCCTGCCTGTTGTAGAAATAAGTGCTCTGCATCTACAAAGTCTTCAAACAGTGTAAAAATATGTGGCTTGCTTTATCCTCTTTCTTCATAATACTTTTCTAAATTTTGTAAAATTGCTTTGAATCTTGACTTTAAGGTACAGGATATACTCACTTGGTTGTATGACTATGGGAGAATTAAAATAGATAGATTCTCTTTCTGTTTTTTTTTCCTATCCAGATTTTGGATAACCTTAATATGGTGATTAAAGCAGGAGAGACGACAGCTTTTGTTGGAGCTAGTGGAGCTGGGAAAAGTACAACAATACAGCTC
Source organism: Anomalospiza imberbis (assembly GCF_031753505.1). Lineage (NCBI taxonomy): Eukaryota > Metazoa > Chordata > Aves > Passeriformes > Viduidae > Anomalospiza > Anomalospiza imberbis. The sequence continues at coordinate 19,428,965 of NC_089687.1, read as the reverse complement.
ATCCAGCGTTTCTATGACCCCACTGATGGCATGGTGAGTGTCCCAGCCTAGAATGTGATTCTCTGGCCCCAGAAACTGAAAGAATGGCATGGTTTCTTCTCCAAGGTGAGAAGAAAGGTTACTAACTTCCTTTTCATTTCTTTCTTCTTCTTTTTTTTTCCAATTATTTTTTAATGAGTGAAATATCATCCTGCTCATTTATTTTATAAAACTGTGCTTAATAGTCTTATAAAAACAATTATGTGAAAGAGCAAACTGTTAGGAGAAAATAAAAATTCAGAGCTATATCTGTATAAAAACTATACCTACAGAAATGATAATTCAGAAGTGACAAATGTTTTCTGGAAAACACAGTATTGAACATTTAAACATTAACCCATAATATCGCTTAAGTATATGCAACTACCACTTAGTAATGGCTTGGCTAAGAATATGAATTATAGCTATTCAAAACCGCATTCCATTTATGTGTTCCTATATCAAATAGGAACACATAATCACATACATGTTGACCTGTTTTGAATATATAAAAAACAAAGAAACAAATTACTGTAAATAACATAATCATCACTTTCATGATTAATTTCCCCCTGTTTTTATTTCTGGTGCCAAGCAGAAATGGGAAATGAAATCAAAGAGCACAACTCCAAGAGCCAATATTACTGCCACTGCTTTGCCACCTTCTGTATCTGAAAGCTGATATTTATGCTTTCATAAAAGCATAAATGGTCGTGGAAACACAGCATCACAGGCCCTACACTTCCATGGTGTCTTTGTCTCTGGAGGGAATAATGTCCCTGATTTTTTCCTGATTTTGTGTCCATGTTTTAATTGCAGATTACCCTGGATGGCCATGACATTCGTTCCCTGAATATCCAGTGGCTGCGCTCACAGATTGGTGTAGTTGAACAAGAGCCAGTGCTCTTTGCCACCACGATTGCAGAGAACATTCGCTACGGGCGGGATGAGGCTACCATGGAAGACATAATCAAAGCAGCCAAACAGGCCAATGCTTACAATTTCATCATGGACTTACCACAGGTATGCTCTGCCTTGGAAAGTGTTTGGCAGAATTTGATAAGAAAAAAGAATCTCTTTGTCCTTTTGTCCCTCCTAGCCTCCAGTAATTTGTGCTCAAGTGGAAGGGCAGAAGATTAATATAGATAGGAGGCAACCACCTTTCCTTTGACTACAGTTATTAAGATCTTACTACATGTATGCCATGAAGTTATGAAAGCAAACTTCCCCCCACCCCAAAATACAACCCCGAGAAGAATTAGTTCCTCAGGAATCATTTACACAACATTCAATATCATGGTAATAATCATAGCATGGTTTAAAAATTTGTATTTTTCATGTTTTGGAGATCTGTTTCTGTTCAGGCCAAAAGCAATGCAGAGCTCAGCCTCTCACTAGCCAGCGTTTGTTACTTCACCTGTGTGTACTGATACAACCTCACCTCCTTGTATGAGCTCTGTAAGCCAGCTGGAGGTTCCTTCTTCTCCAGTTTCTTCCCTAATGATGTCAGGGCTTCAATCGTTCCTCCTTACAAAGCCCAAATTGGGTAGTATCAAGCTCTCAACTTTTCTAGAATGTTATTTTGCCAAGTAGCTTCTGAAAATGACATGTTACAACACTGAATGTTATTGACATGATTCAAGTACCATTAACTAATATTAGTACATTGTCTTTATCCTCCATCTATGCATTTTGAGGCTTCCAGGAAACCATTTACTGAAAGGCTGTTCAAAGGCCCCTATTTATTTCATGGAAATGGAGGAATAAAAAAGATTTATCTCTAAGTGAATATAATAATCCTGTCTCTCAATATGCCAGACTTTGTGTATTTATTTAATTCTCTACCTGAACCCAATGCCGCCAGAGTATGGTATCCATGAATCACAGACACAGTGTTCACAAGTCACAGGTCATCAGCAGACAAGGCCAGGAATTTTGCTTGTGAGTCATCTGATGGAGAGTGGGTAGGCGATTCCTCTCCATTTCAGCTTCTGCTGACATAGCTGTTTCAAGCTGAACCAGAACATCTCACCTTTTTAACCAGTGCATACTTCTGACATGGGGTTGAAAACCTGATTCAGGCAAAATTATCTTGTACATTATGAAGAAAGTTATTTCACCTGTTGATCTGTGAATCTGCTGCACTATGTTTTTGTTTAAACTCTGCTCCAAGGACAAATCTGAGACATTTTGCCAATACCTTCACCAGGATCTTAACTGGCTTTTTTCTTATCTGTTTAATTTTAACTTTTTTCCTTCACACAGAAATTTGACACTCATGTTGGAGAGGGTGGAAGCCAGATGAGTGGAGGTCAAAAACAGAGGATAGCTATTGCTCGAGCTTTGGTGCGAAACCCCAAAATCCTGCTCCTGGATATGGCTACATCAGCACTGGATAATGAAAGTGAAGCAATTGTCCAAGAAGCACTTCATAAGGTTTGCTCTAGTATAGCAAAAATCAGACTTAAAAGGGTAGAAATTATTTATAATGCACTCTGCAGAGGGTACTCCTGAATTGCAACAGATCAGTCAGAAGAGTTTCTTAATAACTGTTTTGTAAGTGCAAGAAGAACCTTAATATTATGGACTGAGAATAATTTTTACTTTCATTGGGACATCAACAGAAAACTATAGCTCCCTTTGCCCAGAAACAGACACTTCTCTGTGGGCTGTGGATGGAGCTAAAGTCAAAGTGAGCTGAACCCACTAGAAGGACTCCAGTTAATTTGACGAGGCTTTAGATTGCACAGCTCATTGCCAGCAGCTCAGTGTGCTGTGCTGGGAATGGGGCTGTTGTTGTCTCCCTCAGGCTCGCCTCGGCCGCACCGCGATCTCCATCGCTCACCGCCTGTCAGCCATCAGAGCCGCCGACGTCATCATTGGGTTTGAGCACGGCAGGGCTGTAGAGAGAGGAACTCACGACGAACTCTTGCAGAGGAAAGGGGTTTATTTCATGTTGGTGACCTTACAAAGCAAAGGAGACACAGCACCTAACACAGAAGAAACACAAAGTAAGCATTTTGTTTTCTTTTATAAAATCCCACAGAATGCACATTTTCTTTTTTTTTCTTCTGCTTTTGTGGCTGAATTTTATCATTCATAGAAGTAAGACACTGATAGCCCTGGCCAAACTGGTTTTGCTGCATATGCACTGAAAGACCTTCCTAATGTAAGTCTGCCCTGAAACATTAGTTCTGACCTGCAATATCCATCATTTTATAACTCCACTGAGTGCCAAAAGTCCAGTTCTGCTGCATTAGGAATTCAGGCACATTACAGATTATGCCAAAATCATCCTATTTGTTTTGCTGGAGGCAGATTTGAATCAAAGCTTCTGGAAATTAAGGTTCAATAGAATGATCTGTTGTATTTTTGTGAAGCATACATTGGATATTATTACCTTGAAATAAGAGAGCAATTGCAGGGTTAAAATAGGTAAAAATGCTTTAGCAGTCACATCCAAAGTGAGATAGTCCTTGGGCTAATATTCAATTAACTTCATTATGTCAAATACAAATACAAAACTTGTGAAACATGTAGGTTGAGTAGAAAGGTTATATTACATCCCTTTCCTTCTACGAAGTATTCCATTTATAACTTGAAGGATATACACTTTTTTGTAGAACAACAGTGTATTTAGGTTGTATTCAATTTTGGCACTAACTTCAGATCTCTATATACTGTATTTTGCAGCAGCAGAGAATAATGTGGTTGAGCCAAATCTTGAGAATGTCCAGTCATTCAGCAGGGGAAGCTATCAGGCCAGTTTGCGGTGAGTCTTAAAAATGGTTGTAAATCTCAATGTTTCCAGACTACTCTCAATGTTTCTACTTCATCCCACTATTCCAAAATCCTAATAGTGCTAATAAATCATTTTTCTGTGTGCTGTGTAAAATAGGGTTGAGGGGCTGCAAGCATTTTACTGAGATGGAGTTCTCTTGCAAAGAAATAGCTTGAGTAAAAATGCTACTGGTTGAAATCCATGGATAAATAGCAAGGCTCTTAATTTTGGTCCTTTCTATCCATAGTACCTTCTCTCCAATTTTGATCTACTCTGTTAATGTTCTGGTTTTGATATTACTAACATACAGCCTTAGTTGTAATATCTAATGCACTTTCTGTCCAGTTGTTTGAAAAATTACTTGTTGTGCAATTACACGAGAAATCAATGCAATCCACAAGCACACTTTTATTATGGCTTCTACTTGAGGAAAGTTAAAGCATTTTACAGCCAGACTGTCTTGTAGGTAGACACTTCTTATTTCTTCCAGGCAAGCCTATGTCAGGCATGTGCAAATGAATACATCTTCTACATTACAGAGTTATGTTTTGTCAGAGAGAGAGGTGCTTTGTTTCAGCATCCTGTTTTGCTGGACTGAATTACTGGTAACAGTGATTTGACTCGGTGTCTTAAGAACTTGTGCAAATGTGGTAGGACACACCACAGTTTTACTTAACAAATACACAGTACATGGTCCATCTATGACAATGCCTGAGTGGTGTGAGTGGAATATAATCCTGAAAAGTATTTGTCCCAGTTGGTGAGATATTTTCTTCCCAAGAAGTCGAGAGAACATATTCAAGAAAGAAAAAGTCTGCGGGATTCCTGTGAATTGCTTCAGTGCATTCTGATTTAATTGACACAAAAACTGTACCTGCTTTGCAAGCAATTAGTGTTTTTACTAAGCTGTAAACAACAGGCAATTTCTGTTCTCTTTGCAGAGCTTCACTTCGGCAGCGCTCAAGATCCCAGCTCTCTAATGTGGTCCCTGACCCTCCACTGTCTATTGGAGGAGATCCTGCAGAGTCTACCTATCTTACGCCTGCTTACGGAGAAGATGATGGAAACGCAAAAAAGGTCAGGTCCAATAGTTTGTTATGAAATTTTCAACTGAATAGGTTATATTACTCATTAATGATCACCTGTACCTATGTGCTCATAGCTTAAGAGTTTTTGGCAGGTATATCTTGGCTTGATTCTTTTCTCTCCTTAAACAAAACCACAGCTTCAATTCTTATCTCTGTGTAAACCCTAGGCTGCATTTTGATGGCTGTTTTGATTATTGGTATAAAATATAAAATTTCTAGCAGAGAAATTTTGCCATTTGCTCTCTGCCTGTTGGTAAATTGATATATGTTGCAGATTTAGTTGAAAAACATACATTCATAAAAGCTGGATTAAGTGACAAAAAGCAAACTGCTCAGTCTGTAAAATGTAATTAATGGGCAATCAGTGGTACAAATGGCACTGCTTCTTGTTCAGTAAAGAATAAATTCACTTTCATCTAAAAATCATCTGGAGACTTGAGCAGAGAGACACCCTCACTGCAACCTAACCCAAAATCCTTTTGCTTCAGTGTCCTCATGCAATCAACTGGCATAGAAAATAAAGGCCAGCATGCCTTAAAATTACACAGAATATGTAGGAACATGCACAGTGGGTTTCCAAAGTGCCTGTGAAGCTCCCTGCATCAATTTGTGTGCCTGCAGTTGTTAGTACAGAGAGCAGCAGATAGAAGTTACCCTTCTTGCTATTGCCAAGCCTATTCTGTGGATAAATAGAGGGCTTGAGTACTGTCATTCTGGCAATAGCTCAGAAAAAAGAGAAAATACAAGATGTTTCCACCCACTCCTCCCTGCATATTTCCAAAAGACAGGTCTTCACAGTGTCTTTTTTGTCTGGCTGTTTCTAGTCATATGAATTGAGGGAGATGAGCAGGGCTGAGCACACAGTGTTACAAAAATTCTGCACAAATCAAACTGAAGGATAAGTTATAATTTGATGATGAATATTCTGCCCTTACTGGGCATAATTATGGGAATTCAGCATTATAGTCTGAGGATGTTTCACAGAAGGGAGGCATAATTACAATGTAAAAAGCCTGAATCTAGCTATCACTCTGAAATCTCTCTTGTTTTAATGATATCACATGCCTGTTGATTTGATGCAGTCTGGTCAGTGTGGTCACTCACAATACTTTAAAACAATATTTAAGAGATTGAGTGAGTGACAGAAAAAGCTGCTTGTGAAGAGGGAATTTAAGTTTTGGCACTGGGTATTTCATCACACCTTGTCTGGAGACAGCTGAAAGGGAATAACCTGAGTTTCAGTGGCAGAAATTCTCAAACTGGTTGTAAATAACCTCTGCAGCTGGAACAATTAGAGCTGCAAAAGATATGAATCTCTCTTTTTCCCCAGGGATGGTAAAGGCTGTTGTTTATTTGAACGTTTTTTAAGTAAACTTGATTTATTAGGGCCACAAAAGAGCTCCAGACAGCAGCCATCTCTGTCCCTCCTGTCCAAAGCTAGAGCAGCTGTTTGGGCCACTAGTTTAACAAACTATGCTAACTATTTTATCTCACTGTCAAAGGGAGAGCATCACTGATGGAATGCATTCATTTCAGAAATCCAACCTGTTTTTTTAGGAATCTGTTGTGGAGGAAGATGCCAAGCCTGTACCATTTACCAGAATTTTGAAATACAATGCCTCTGAATGGCCCTACCTGGTGCTTGGATCTCTGGCAGCAGCTGTGAATGGAGCCGTCAATCCACTCTATGCTTTGTTATTCAGTCAGATTCTTGGGGTATGTTATGGTAACATTTTAAAGTGTATTTTAGCTCTGAAACAGAGGACAGTGAATTATATGATGCACAACTTGACATGTTTTGGCAAATCTTTAGATCTCATCAGGAAAATGGGGTTAACCTTCTTGCCTATAAACAATTATTCAGTAGAGATATTTATATCACTGTCATCAAACTATTATTAGAGCTCTTTGAAGGGGCAAGCTTATCAGCATTTGCCATGTGTTCTTCATTATCTCTTTTGTTCATTTTCCAGGAACTGTTGGGAATGGGTTTCTATACTTGCATACAGTTTATTTTAGATGAGACAAAAAGTACCTCACATGCAGGCACAGTGGAGAGAGACGCATCTGAAGGTCATTCTCTGCAGATTTTATTATACAGACTTGGAAAGCCTTTGAGAAAGCTTTGGATCAGATCTAAAAATACTTCACTTTTTTGTTTACATATTTCAGGCACCTTTTTGCTACCTGCTCCCTGCAGAATGTCTAGGGAGAGGTAGGTAATTGTACCTGGATTCACAGCCACCAGCAAAGAGTAGGCTTGCATCAATAGGTTTGGAAGCAGAAAGTAGGAATAAGCTTTAAACTTTAACAATCACTAAAATATACAATATTCTCAAAATCCACCACCACCACCTCTCTTGAAACTTGTCAAGTTGAGCCATTAGTGTTTATTTCTTCAAAAACTTGTGGTGATAGAAAAAAGGATGTGTCCTCTTTTGTGTAAAAGCTTTCTGGGGAAATGCTTGCCAAGTTGGTGGGAAACTGGAGAGCTGCCTAAAGATATTCAGTGCTGCTCTAACTGGTGCCTAGGAAAGTGTCTTGAATTTTCAAGAATTAGGCTAGAGAAATCCCATCTGTTCATCCTGTATCTTATTAAGTAAAGTAACAACACATTCACTGGGGTCAAAATGGGAATGCCACAGGGTTTTTGTGATTTTGGTACCCATCTGATGTAGGATAAAACTTGTGCTTCCCACTCACTTGCATAGGTCATGGTAGGTACACATGGGTGCAAAAATATATGCCCTAAAAAGTGGACAGATGTTGGAGATCAAAAACCTTACAGGCAGGAAAAAGCAAACAAACGAACGAATGAATGACCCAGCATTTGAGCTCCTGGTAGAAAAGGATTCTAAGAGCAATGTCAGCAATCTATCAAAAGAAAGTTTGACCTTTTTTTGTTTGGTTTTTTGGGGTATTGTTCTGGCTTAGACATTTCTCTCTGGGAAGTTGCTTAGAACTTTGAATCACATTTACTAGCAGTTTTGCATTTAAGTGAGATCCTGTGAGCAGGAGAAAAAAGGATGTTCCAGGCCCTGTTGATCCACTTAAAATTTCTGCCCAATGTCCTTGGCCTTTAGGCATAAGGCACTCCAAACACTTTTTGAGTGTCCAGACCTCATGTCAAGGACTGTGGCTTTCACTAGACAGCAGGTGAGACACTGATATACACATTCCACAGCAGATCTAACCTTTGATTCCTTTGGAGAAGAGTCTTCTAGACCTTGGGAGGTCTGGGGCTAATGATGCTAAATACCTTCATTGCCAAGGATGAATTCCTGAGTTTGAAGGCCTCAGTGTACCAAAGAAGAGAGGCTGCAAGAAAAAGCAAGCCATAATGAACATGAGGGAAGTCCAATATCTGTGTTTTATTATTAATAAATATAAAATATTTCTGCCTGATGCCAAGGCAGTCAGGCAGATGGAATATACATCTCCTTTCAGATCTGCCCAAATATCTACAATGTTGTTGTGTCAGACACGTGGGCTTGTACTCTGGGACAAATATGCTGGGGAAGTGAGGGAAAAATCCCCACAGCTATGAAGTGAAAGGATAAATTTAGCTAAGTCTGCCCTGAAGGTTTTCAGAAATAAGTCCCAAAAAGTCAATGAAGAACTAGATAATACTGTGTATGTACCTTTTGAACAAAGCTTTCAGTAGTTTCTTTTACTTATGCTTTGGTTCTCCCTGTGGAATTGTCTCAGAGTATGGATCCTTTCCAGTGAAACTCAACTGAAAGGTGTGCTCTTACTCCTACTGGGCATGGAGCCCATGGCTCCAGATAAAAGATAGTCCACACTAAAACTGCTGAGACTTATATGATCTGAATATGGACACCTCAGCAACAAATCTTTCTTTTTTATAAACCTGCTGCTATTATCCATGCTGCACGTTGCCATGATCAGTGTTATTTTTTTAATTAAGAGCACAGATTAAAAACATAACTGACCATGTTAGGATAGCTGCAGAATGGGATAGTTGGATTTTACAGGACACATTTTACTGTTGCTTTGTTGCTATGCTGTTTATTACATTGCTATTCTCTGGTTATCATTATTTACAGTGTGAGGTGAGTGGTTAATTACAACCAGGGATAGGCCACAAATAGGAGTAGTGTGTGCACACACCAAGCATACTAAACTTGTTGGTTAACAGAAGTAAAAACCATTATGTTTTAATCCAGGCTCACCTTAGGAAAAATAAGGAATCTGACCTTTGCAGGGGGTGAGGGAGAACTCTGTGTTCTGGCTTTGGTTGCAGGATGGGTTTCTGCACTTGGCAACTGGGAGTCAAGTACATATGTCACACAGAGCAAAACTGACATTTCTATTTATTTCTTTTCAAAGACCTTCTCCATTCTTGATGAAGAAAACAAAAAAAATCAGATCAATGGTGTCTGTGTGCTCTTTGTCTTAGTTGGAGTTCTTTCATTTTTCACACAGTTTCTCCAGGTAATAGTCCAATTTAGCAATACATATTTTTGGTCTTGCACCCTTTCTCGGTGGGTGTCTCTCTCTTTACAGTCTGTTTTTACTCTCATGTACCCCAGGGATACACCTTTGCCAAGTCTGGTGAGCTGCTTACAAGACGATTAAGGAAAATTGGTTTCCAGGCTATGCTCGGGCAAGACATTGGTTGGTTTGATGACCGGAAGAACAGCCCCGGTGCTTTGACTACCAGGCTTGCAACAGATGCCTCACAGGTCCAAGGGGTAAGACCTGGCACCTTATGAATAATTTTACTATAGACACTGACTGAAAGCTTATTTTGGCGTGTTGTCACAGAAATTAGTGACCATGCAACCAGCCAGATCAATTAAGCCAATTCTTGGTAAGCCAATTAAGCTGATTCTATTAATAGAATGCCACTGTGGAACCAATAGTAGTATATGGTATACCATAAAAGTACAAAAAATAACTCAAAAATCAATAAAATACCAACCAACAATTGAATGGGAAGAAACACCCAGTGTAGAAGTTTGATTTTTCTTTTTTTTTTTTCCCTGGAGATGAATTAGCTTTTTGCCACAATGTTGAAGTGTTTATTTCAAAAACACACCAAAATAGTACGTTAGTGACAGTCATTAATACCCATGTTTTCCAGTTTTCAGCATGATATTGTGCATGTTGTGGCAATTTTGATCTAAACTGACAACCCACTTGAAAAACCAATCTGCAGTACTGGCTGGTGCTCCAGCTGGGAATCTGCAGCCAGTTTCAGTGTTTGGGAAAGTGAGACACTAGCTGCTCAGTTCCTTAGTGGCTGAGGGTTAAATCATGTTGAGTTATGTATGTTCCCTGTCTGAACTGATCCTTAGGTAGAAGTGAGTCAGATGCCATTTTGCTGGGTTGCAATACAAGCAATTTCCTAGAAACAAGGAAGACGATGTACAGATTTCTTTTGTTGCAAAAATTGTCATGTTTCAGCTTGACTGAAGATTGTAAGTTAGTTTTAAAAAACTTTAAATGGGGGTTTTAGAGAAGAGGTTTCCAAAAGCCCCTGTCAGCAGCAATTTCTACAGAATCAGAGAAACCTGCTGCAAACCTCACAGGCACTTACAGGATATATTTTAATTGAAATAAACTTGTAAAACTCTGACTGAACCATTTAATGTCCTAAGGGACATCTTTGTTTGAAGCACAACAGTGAGGCAAAGCAGTGAGGCACAGCCATCCAACCCACAGCTTGCAGGAGGTGAGGGAGACCAGAGCTACCTGCACAGCAGTGCCCTGCACCTTACACTGCCTGACACAGACCTTGCTGCAGGTCAGAGGAGGAGGAGATGATGAGCATTTTGTGCTGCCAAGTCCATACCCTGCAAATGAGTTTGACTGAAAATCATCAAGGATATCAAATGTACATTTTTATTCTAATACATAGCAATATTGTTCCTATTCAGGGTGCTGTTTACTGCTATGAAAGAAAATTACTTTTGAGTAAGTAAGTCTATTAGAAAGAATAGCATTGTTGAAGTACATAAGGAGCAGACAAATGTATTCAATAAAGATGTCAAAGCTATATTTAACTTTTTTTTTCCTTAGTAAAAGGATAGGCAGAAATACAACTTTGTTTCATCCCTTTTCAGTGATGTTGCTTACTGATTTTAGCACTGCTGGGACTTTGTTGTTAATAGCTAAGCTATAAAATGGTCCTGTTGATTATTTATATCTTCATGGATAAATGTAGAGGCTAAAAAATGTATTCAGATGACTGATTCTCCAGGGAACCAAGGCAACAGACTTTAATAATTACATTATCTTTCTCACAAACAGTAGAAACAATCTTCTGCATTCTCAATGGAAAATTTGGTGGATCAAAGGAATATTGGACATTTGCAGTTCTGCTCTTGATCTGATTAACTGGAAACAGTATATCCAGAGTGGATAAATCCCAGTGCATTCTAGCTGTTAATGTCTTATGTTATTTTAATTTACAGTTTTCTAAAGTTTTATCGGAAGAGTTGTTTAATTTGTTTTTGAAGTACAAATCAATGATGTCTGTTTCTTTTCTTCAAAGGCAACTGGATCGCAGATAGGAATGATCGTCAATTCCTTTACTAACATTGGGGTGGCCATGATCATTGCCTTCTACTTCAGCTGGAAACTGAGTTTGGTAATAATGTGTTTCCTGCCATTTTTGGCTTTATCTGGAGCTGTGCAGGCTAAAATGCTGACAGGATTTGCCTCACAGGACAAGAAAGCACTGGAAGCTACTGGACGGGTAATGCTGTTTAAAGACTAATTTATATTTGCAGTCACAGGTAGATGAAAAATCAGTCTTTAGGAACCATCAGTAATTCAAATGTCATGAAACTGGCAATGCTTTGTGAATAAGATGCAATATTTCAGCTTGTTAAACCATGGAAACAGCATTGGGAACTACCTAACTGCAAAAGCACTTGCTGCATGGAATGTGACTGACCTTGAAAAAATTATTGGACTGAAGTGGTAGACACAGATCTCTCAGCAGTCCGGTTCAGCTTTGCTGGGTTTTATTTAAACTCCCATTTGCTGATGACCTGTGATTAAGCTGTCCTCAGAAAGCAGTGATAGCTGTTCACCTAGAAATGCTCACACCTGAGAATCTGGCACTGAACCACAAATCAGTATGTGGATTTTAGAGAGGACAGTTGTTCTTTTGTTGGGTCACACCAGCTTAAGAATTAAGCTCTTAGCCCTTCCCATCTTAAGAATTAGGACTTGACCAATTGCCTGCACCCAGAATAATTAATTATTTACAAAATTCTTAAATCAAAATACTTCCTGATAAGGAGAGAAACTTCACTAATGAGTCAAGGCAATAGCTCTTACTCAATTGAACAATCCAGAGGATATGATGAAGTCATATTTTAAGCAATGCTTCAGTTTTGGTGATGATTGATTGTGTCTGGTGTTATTTTCTAATTTATTTGCCAGCACTGCATCCAAAAGCTAAAAACACCGAATTCTTCCAAAGTGATTGCTCATGAGCAATGCTAAACATTGAAAAAGTCTGCACAATCCAATTCACAATACCTATTAACTACTCATACTTACTATCTTCACATTGAATGCTAATGCAAGACATTGACTCTCAATTTTGGCCAGGAAAAAAAAACCCTGAAACTGGATTGTCTGCATTCAGATCTTTTCCTACATGATGGAAACATTCATAAGCTATAATACCACACTTGCCTCCCAAAGGAATGTGTTACATTATGAATCTACTATCAAAGTCCAAGTAAACTACAGCATTTTAAAACAATTTCTTAGTAAAATTATTTGAGATTAAAAGGGTGAAATTAGGACCAAATAAGTCATCAATTTACTTCTGTAAGTGAAACTGTGGTACTCTTTTATTGGGATATAAACCCAAATTCTGACTGGCAATAAATTACAATATGAAGCCTACAATTAAAAAAAGTTCCACACTAGTTCCTTTGGGGATTATCTCATAATTTCCTCTGTTGCATTTTTCTATGTGCATAAGCAAGCACTTGCCTACTTTCTGCCTATGTACAAGATAAAAGTCTTGGAAATTGTATCACTGAAGATTTATATGTTCCATCTCATCAGCCTTTTGGACATCAGAGAGGGAGAGAGGGTGAGCAGGTGAGGAAAGTTAGGAAATTCAAATGGATACAATTAATGATATGGAAGTTGGGGATGCTATCCCTTCTAACTCTTTCTCTGACTATTGTTAAAAGTAACACAAAACAATTGAAATAAACATATTTAATTAATAAATTCATGCAACCAAAGAAGTTCCTAAAACAGTTTTTCCTTTTGTGGGCGTCACATTTGTTCACATTATGTGAAATAAGTCACAAGTGAGAGCACGTGCCTGATTCCCAAAAAGTGCTTACAGTAACAGCTCCAGTGGAGCAAGCAGAGCATTGCTCTTGAGGAAATCAATAGGTAATTGCTTGTAGGAAAAGTTCTCTTTAGGCTGTCTGATGTTTTGGCCAGTCTGCATCATGTCTGAATGAATTTATATATTGCATCTGTGTCCTGAGTTCATGAATGAATCATGCATTTGTGAGACCACACTCTACTTTTCCAAGTAAAAATTAGGAGCTTTTACCCATTTTTTTTCCTCTTCCAGATTGCCAGCGAAGCTCTCTCTAACATCAGAACAGTAGCTGGGATAGGAAAAGAGAAGATGTTTATCGACAATTTTGAGAAGCACCTGGATTTGCCCTACAGAGCTGCAATCAAAAAAGCACATGTGTACGGACTCTGCTTTGGCTTTGCCCAGAGCATTGTGTTCATTGCCAACTCTGTCTCTTACCGATATGGGGGATTTCTCGTTAACACTGAGGGACTCCATTACAGCTTTGTGTTCAGGTGAGAGCCGGCTCAGAGCCACAAACACGTCGCTAAAAGTTCTGGACTTGTTGTGGTGTTCAGTTTCCTGATGGCTTCCCAAGAATGACCGTTTCCCCCTTCCCCACAGGGTGATCTCTGCAATTGTCACCAGTGGAACTGCTTTGGGAAGAGCTTCTTCCTATACCCCAAACTATGCCAAAGCCAAAACATCTGCTGCACGCTTTTTTCAACTGGTTGATCGGCTTCCTAAAATCAGTGTTTACAGTGAAAAAGGGGAAAAATGGGTAAGAGTGGAGATGCGTAATTTGTGATGTCAGCTCACTACAGGCATGGATGTTGCACCAATGATTTAGGAGTCGATGAGGATTAATGCTTTACCAGAAGGTTATGCTGATTGTAAAATTTTTATTTTTCTTTGCTGTTTTGGAAGCAAGCTCTGTACTAGACAGAAAAAGTAGTATAAAGTCAGCCATTAGGAATTTATCAGTGTAAAACTCCTGTAAATTGGAATGGAACTGATTTGGATGACTCACAGAACAGCAAGCTCTTACTTCCTGCTTTACAGTTCACAACAAACCTTACTATTGCTAATTATAATGAAGGTTTTTCCATTCACATCAAACTGGCGGGGAGGTGTTCATAAGGAGGCAAAGAATTGTTGAGTCAGTCAAATGAAAATGCTCAGTTTCTGGTGAATTGGAAAGTCAGACCCAGAAAATTGAAATTACTTATTTTATACACAGTGTCTATATTAAAATGAAAAATGTGCCCATTTGCAAGGCAATGCCATTTCCAATTTATGCCTCTGACCAGTGACATGCAGGGAAGCATAAGCAGAGAAACAGTGTCATGACTAATAGCTTCACCTCTAGGACAGCTACTCCAGTATGGTTTTTTCCCTTTTCCTGAGATAATTTCATAAGTACAAATGTCAAATTTTAAGCAAAAGATGCAAGAATGGATCTGAAAAAGAGTTGTCTTGTACTTTACAATTCAGGGTTGAGCTTGAGCTCACTGTAACATCTTTTTCTTTTCACCAGGATGATTTCAAGGGAAGCATTGAATTTCTTAACTGTAAATTCACATACCCTTCTCGGCCTGATATTCAGGTCCTGAAAGGACTCACTATATCTGTTAAGCCTGGACAGACTTTGGCATTTGTTGGAAGCAGTGGCTGTGGTAAGAGTACCAGTGTCCAACTTCTGGAGCGTTTCTATGACCCTGAGAAAGGAAGTGTGGTAAGCAAAGAAAATGTGGTTTCTGTGCTCTGGTTTCCAGCAGTGCTCCAAGGGCCTTCTGCCTGTGTCCTACTGTGCAGCCTAGCAGTGGTGGCTCATACATGTGCAGTTGGAGGCTTCCTCTCCTTCTCAAAAGGACAGATGTGGACTATTTGGACAGTTTCCAAGTATTATCTCAGACATAGTCAGACAAGATAAGAGAACTACATGCCTCAGGTGCACTCTCATGCATTAGGCATTTGCCTTGGTAGCTTCTGTATGAAACATACAAATGTATGCTGTGAATTGTGAGAGAACAAGCAAAATGTCCGAATGGAGCAACAAAGAGCCTGAAACTTGCCTAGATTTAACTTCCAGTTATTCAATTACTGAGAGCTGAGAAAGCTTTTTTATGTTTTCCTAACGTAAATACTTACCCATCTAGACTGATTTATCTTTCTCTGGAAAAAATTTGTGTGGTGATCACTATGTCAGGAAGGCAATAAAGCATATGCCTAAACGTAAGCAATTAAATAGTTCACTAGGACTTCTGTTGAGCAAATGGTCTAGTGTATTTTGTGGTATGGATCAAAGCCTTACCACAAAATACACATCATGTACAAAGGAGTCCAAGACAAGCAATTCTACCAATCACTTTAAATCAGTTGTGTTTGTGTTTTAATGATACGGTTAAATAATTTTGTTTTGCTATAAACTATTTTGGTATTGCAAGCTGTTGTTCTGTAATGATGTTTCAAGTTTTCTCCCATTTCCTCATAGTTAATAGATGGACATGACTCTAAGAACGTAAATGTGCAGTTTCTTAGATCAAAAATTGGAATAGTGTCACAGGAGCCTGTGCTATTTGACTGCAGCATTGCTGATAATATCAAATATGGCAGTAACACAAAAGAAACAACGATGGAAAAAGTCATAGAAGCAGCCCAGAAGGCTCAACTTCATGATTTTGTCATGTCTCTGCCTAACGTAAGTACCTGAGAGGCCTTGGCTGCTCAGTGTTCATTGCAGGAGTTGCTCTGAAACCAGCTGAAGTTGCTACATGCAGGCACGTTTTATGTCCTTTTACAGCCTTGACAGTAGGAGCACGACGGTGCTGTGACCATTTGTTTTGTTCCTTAGAGTCTGGGTGTGAGTTACTACTGAATTCTTACATGGCAGGCAAATACATAAATCCTGTTCCCAGCTGTGGGAGATTTGCCTTGTGAGTAGGACATGATACTTAGACAAAAATATTTGAAGCTGGCTGCTTGTGTACACTTAAGAAGTGTTTAAATGCACTAAAATAATATAAATATAAAAAGAACATATAAAGTAGGGATACAATTTAGGCACCCAATCAAAGCGCTTTTCTAGAAAACGCTTAAATCTTTCAGCCTTTTCTCCCAAATCTAGGGCAGGGAGAATTCTTTTTGCCTCAGAAAAATAGCCAACATTTTGCTATCATATTCTCCTTCCAGGCTCATTATTATGCTGCCTGGGCTTCAGGGCCATGTGCAGACAAAGCAGAGCTTGGAAACCTCACCCCAAACATGTTTGCCTGGACATGGTTTCTGCATTCCCAGGTTCTGCAAGTGGTCAGCAGTGGTCGACTTACTTTCCTGTCTCCTGCTCTTCCTTTAGCTGTGTACTGGTGTGTTAAATTACATCTGAATAAAATACTCCTTTTGTATATTTTTCAGAAATATGAAACTAATGTTGGGGCTCAGGGATCCCAGCTGTCTCGTGGGCAAAAGCAACGCATTGCCATAGCAAGGGCCATCATACGAGACCCTAAAATTTTATTACTGGATGAAGCTACATCTGCCTTAGACACGGAAAGTGAAAAGGTAAATGTGCAGTGATAATCAATAAGGGAAAGTTAACACAATGGCCTACAACATACAATACCTTTTCTGTGCTATAGAGATGCCAATATACTCTGCTGTATGACTGCACATTATTCCACATTGTGAATTCAGCACTTTCACCTTTAATGATGTTTCCAAGAAGTGCAGGAGGTACAGCTGTAAGAAAATGCAGCCAGCCCCAAGTGCTCTTAAACTATCTATGAGAGACAGGACTTCTTCAGAAATGTCTGAATTGCCTGGATTTCAAAGCATTCAGTTGATATTTAGCATGGCAGCAGAGTAAAGGCCTTCCTTAATTTCTACTTCTATGTTTAGCTGTCCCTTGTTTGTACTACTGGTAAACAGAGTTCCTGACCCACATCAATATCAGAACCTCTGATTTAGTCTCTGTCCCTTTTAAAAGTCTTCTACAATATGGCTGATTAATCTGAAGCAATTGGGTTCCTCCAGCTCTGAGCTCTATTGTATTTGCACATTTTTATTCTGACACTTTGTCTGTTGCCTTTAGACTGTGCAGGCAGCGCTGGATAAAGCCAGAGAAGGGCGCACCTGCATCGTCATTGCCCACCGCTTGTCCACCATCCAGAATGCTGACATCATTGCTGTAATGTCACAAGGACTCATCATTGAAAGGGGCACTCATGATGAACTGATGGCTATGGAAGGAGCCTACTGGAAGCTTGTTACCACTGGAGCCTCAATTAGCTGAATTACTGTGATTCTAAATTTGAAAGATTTCTGTAAGCAAATTCTTTGCAGTAGGTATGTGTATGTTGGTGCTCCATTGTGCTACAGAGTGAGTGCTCTACAATACAATGAGATCTGTAGAACCCTGAATGTATGTAGCTGTCGGCATCAAGCACACTTGTCCAGCACAAGCAAGGCACTAACTGAGGCTGATGCTCTCAGGAAGCATCTTAGCCCACTGATAAGGGAAAAAAAGTGGGAAAGATCTTTCCTGGAGATCTGGGGAGTTGCCACTACCTGCAGTCAGACTGCACAGTTCTGTCATGCCTCAACTAGTGATGAAGGAAGACTCTGGTGTTCAGGAAACTGCCCTTTCTCTAGGTAAGCTGAATGAGTGAAAACAACCCCTCAAATGATGCTGTACATCTGAAGGGATCAAATCTGTCCTAACGTTTGGTCTGCAGACAATTTCAGCAGAGGCCTTTCCCGTGCATGCAGAAGCCCCACTCTTTCACCCATTGTACCACACACGTCAGTGGTACTATTCGGGGAGGCTGGGCTTCCCTTGTGTGCACCTGCAGCACTGACACGGCTGTGCCCCTTCAACAAACAGTACTTACAAAGAAGGCACCTCCACAAAAGTAAGGAAAGCATCCAAGGTAAGGAACAGAAGCTGGTGAGGATCACTTCCTAGCCCACCACTCTCCAGCTAATACTCATCATTCTAATCAGCTGTCAAAAAGTTTTTTGAATAGGAATAAATGCCTTGGTTAAATTAATGTAGAATTCTATGGTTAATCATCACTTATTTAAACCACTTCTACTGAAATGGTGATAGATACATTCATTTCTTCAGAACGTAATACAATCATGAGTGAAGGTGGAAAAAATAGGCATAATTAGTTCTTTGTATTAAATACAGTTGATAAACAGAGCAACAATATATTCAGAAATGACAGAGGTCAGGAAGGAGCTTCTTTTGGGAGAAACTTGTATCTGTCACAGTTTATTGTAGCATCTACCACAAGTTTCACTGAAATATGTTATTTATTATTGTCTGCAGCACAACAGGACTGTTTCCTTTAGTGACTAGGATCTTGAAGAAAAGCAGATAAAGTATAGATTACAGTTTCAATATTTAAATATTCATTTTAAACAACAGAGTATCAACTGGAAAAGTCATTCTCCATGTCCTAAAATCTGCATCGGGGCTGGTTTCCACTCACTTTGTAAGTCACACCACTCATAAAATACTGCAACAGTAGCAGTACATAAATAGAGCTGTAAGTGTAAAAAGTTTATTAGCATACATCCCTTAATTCCAGGCAGCAAAATCCAATTTCGACTTTTATACAACTCCATTAATAGAATCACTGCCATATACCCTATTGAAATCACACAGCCAGCACTGAAATGGCTAGCTCTCTAAGGAAGTCTGTATTTTAAACCTTAACTGAAAAGTATAAGCTGCATCATTTGCTTTAATCTTTTTAGCCTTGTTACATTTCAGAGCAATAAGTAAGTCTGATGGCTCAGGAAACTATTGGCAGAGTGACTATCAATAACCTGCAGACATGTGTATGTGATATTTAATTAATATTATTATTTAAGGCCACAGAAAAATAATGACTCTTCATTAAAAATTACAATGACTATGTAAACTTATTTCATCATTCTTTTTCCTAAAAGGCAATAACTTTGTAACCAAATTAAACCAATAAATTGTATTTTTTTTAATGGCTCTTGTGCTCTGGCATTTCTTCTCTTACCCTTCAGCCAAGCACATGAGTATGTGGCAGCAGCCAGCAAGTATCATGTCTGTGACAAGTGTTTGCTGTTCAGCTGCTGAGAGGGCCAACTCCTGCCTGCACAGGAGCCTGCTGTCTCCCTGCAGGAGCACAGGGCCACAGCCCAAGCTGGGTGATTGTGCTGCTGCTCTTCAGTCTAACATTATCTTCTTTCCAGGCAGCTAAATTTTGGGAAGGGTGCTACTCCAACAGAAAGCACTCACTGTGTATTTGATGCCACTTTGTTCCTATGTGCTGTTGAAAAATCTCTGGTATCTGGGCAGAGGGATTAGATTGCAGGTGCCACTACACGGTGCGTGGGCATAAGCAGCAAGCCTTGATGGAATGTTCAGTGCAGAGCTGGACTGGTCTTGCTGCTGCAGCAGCCTCACTGGTAAAATGTCCCAGCCCTGGGTCTTGGTGACAATATTCCCAAACCATTCCCAAGTCATTTGCTTACATCTTTCAAGCCAGACCTGAGTTATTACTCTTGACAGTAAACGGTGTCATTTGGTGTCTCCTGCTGTATGCTTCTCTGCATGGTCCATGGCAGCTGCATTTTCCAATACCCTATTCCTCTAGGCAGATAAAACCATGATACTGTTTTGGGATAGCACCTGAGTAACTGGTCTGCAAATACAGCTCCTGCTCCAATTAGACTCCTCTGGGTAGGAGCATATCTGGGCCCATAGTCCCTACACCAGGAAGGCTAAACAGGGAATGGGGAGGATAAAAAGAAAAGCTGCATAGTAGCAAGAGTGTTGTGAACTGAATGTAATGACAACTTGTCAGCTAGTTGGTATGAAAAGCAAGGGACAGCTTCACTTCATATAACTCCTGCCTCATAAGACTCTTTCTGCAGAGAGGTGGAAGTACTTTTGGAATAGCATTTTCCCAATACTATTATGGGCATCTCTAAGTCAGGAATTATTTGGCATCTCTAAATCAAGAATAAAAGGTTAAATTTCTCCTGGGATCCTACTAGTGGGAGTAAGGAGATCAGTCCTACACTTTCTACTCTCATTATTAATAGGAAAACCTTAATTCAAAAGGCTTGTGGCTCAAACTGAGCTGAGTCGCTAGCTCATCCTGCAAGTGTATATGTCCTGTATCTGTTCCAAATATTAACAATTTAAAAACCTGGAAAGGCCTGGTGAAATTACAGCTTAAATGTTTAACAATTCGAGCTCTTAGTAAGGTCACACAGTATATTTAAATAAGGTCTGGACTATAATTTTTGACTGCAATAAATTTACTGAAGCCTGAGTAAGGGACATGCAGGTTTATTTCACTGCAACAACTGGTTCCTGGCTCCTGATTTTCAATTCTAATTCTATCAAAATATCACAATTATCTTGACACTTTTCTATTATACCTCTCTGGAAAAGGCCAACTCTGAAGATTCGAGAGCCCTCTCTGGAGATTCTTCAAGCACTTACACAAATTTCCATACCACAACACAGCTGCTTAGAAAGCATCCTATAGCCATTGCATTATCAGTAGGTTAATTTCTGAAGTTAATAGCAACATTACACTAAATTTATTCATTTGATATTATTCATATTAATATCACCATTCTTTGATTTAGTAATGTTTTAATAGTTGAAGAAAAATTAAGAGGTGGTTCAGACAGGAAGATGTTCTATGTCCTTTTCCCTGAAGCACTGAAATTACAGAATGAACAGGACACTCCAAGAAAGTGAGTGAGAGCCCACATCTTCCTACATGTCTTTACAGAGCTTAGAAGAATACTGCAGAATGCCGTTGTCATTCTACATTTATGGTTGTGTCTACCACAACAGTAGCACCAAGATTCTTTGTCAGTGTTGGGAAACAGAGACTCTCACATGATTAGAAGCCTAGAAATGTGATCTCTACCCATAACTCCCAGCTTAAAATTGTCACTAAATCCAAATGCTCCTGTGAGAACTTTGGACAATTGTGCATGAAGAATCCTCTACTGCTGGTTAGGAGGAGCCAGGAACAGAACAACAACTCAATCAACCTGCTACTGCTCTGCAATGCCTCTGTAGGTTATCTCACTAGTAGGGAATAACAAAGCACACAGTAACTTGAACACAGCTGAAATCTTTGTCATAGCTCTCTTTGTTCTTCATTGTTTGTGTCTAGATCCATGAACTTAGTGATTTTGCTTAAGGAGTACCAATTATAGGAAAGAGTGGTTTCAGGTCAGCTGCTGTGGGAAAAAGTTCAGAGAACCATTAGAGAAGATATCAGGAGATGCACAAAGCAGAATACTCCTCAGACTTAGAAGTAGATGAATAATTTTCTTAAGTCATGGTAGTCTTACTAGGCTCTTAATTAAGGAAGCCTGTTTCAGATTTGCTTCTGTAATTTGCATCTTGTTCATTCCCAAAGGCCAACACCAAACTATTCACATTGTTTACCCAATTAAATAAGATTCTTTCAATTACCTCCTACCTAATTGGACGTCTAGAAGCAATATCATGTTTTCATCTTCTAAGCCTTATTGCTTTCAGATCATATATAAGCACCCCTCATTACTCATAGCCAGGCATACTAAGACTCTCTCTCTCTCTCTCTCTCTCTCTCTCTCTATATATATATATATATATATCTACACATAGGGAGAGAGAGAGAGAGAGAGTTTTATGGGATGGTATCAGCAAAATACTGCTTAAAGATTGTGCACTGAAAGGGAATATACAATAATAGATGCCAAATAATGAATAAAATGGAAAATACCCCTTTAGAAAATCCATTTTATATAGCAAACATATATTCAACCTATTAGTTACTTGTGTGCTTAGTTAAACAAATAATAGAAACTTGAAGTGACAGTCCGCAATGATATTTTCATGATTTACACAACTACTAACTGATTCAGGCTTGTGACTGTAGATCTGAGAGAATTAGCAGGGAATTACCTTTGCAATGCAGGAGCATGAACAACATCCTTGAGGTCATCTACTGAGAAAATGTCATTATTGACAACTTTTTTCATATGTTGCTCTGTGTAGATGTACAAAACCCAAAGATTTTTACACCATATTTAAGCATTTTCCCTATTGAAACTGTGATCTGTATCATTCATGATTCATGTGACCACTTTCAAAAAGTAAAAAAGACAAAAACCACACAGTAATGCAAAAATATATTCTACAGAGTCCAATGGAAATAAACTTTTTTTTCTCATCTGACTTAATCAGAAGCTGGTTTGCTCAGGAAGCTCAATAAATTAAATATAAAGCCTTGTTTATAACTATGCTGGCCTTTTTCACAGTGCCTGGGTACAGCTGCACAGTAGGTGGAGTGATACTGTACACCATTATGTAGCAGTATAACACACAGTATCTATTTATAAAAAAAAAGAAATATCGAGTATCACTATGTACAACTCATGCTCGAAGCATTATCTAGCTAGAGATGGACAGAACTAAAACACCACCATATAGCTAAATAAAGATGGTTGGTTATACTTTAAAACTTCATTATGACCCAGAGTATTGGGCCATTTCTAACCATACTGCAGTGTGCTTGCAATATTTCTAGGAATAAAATCAGCAACTAATATTTCTCAGCTGTTTGAGTGTACTGATTTTGGATGTACTGGTTACTTACCAGGAATACATCAAAGATGCAGCGGCATCCCCTTGTTTTAAATGAATTAGCAAAACTGCCTTGGCAGAGGGTTCTCAAACAGTTCACATCCATCCCCACATTGCTAACCATTTTGAAACTTTACCTAATTCAGTTTCTTTTCAGTTGTCCTCATTAATGAGTGGACACAGTACGGAACCAAGGCAACTACAGTCAGAGGCATAGCTGCGCTCTTACAAAAAGAGAGAATGTAAAACAAATACTCAGTATGAGTAGGTATCTTAACAAAATTATACAGCTGCAGGGTAGCTAAAGAAGCAGCTATACACAATATGCGGAAACTTATCTTGCAGCTATTTTTACCTTTGCAGCTTGTGATGAACATTTCAGAATTAATTCCAAGACCTAAACCAAAGAGTGCACCTAAATTCCTCACCAGTCCAGCAAATGGAGTTGTGTCAATGTTTATCCAGTCTGGGTTGGCACACCACTTCTTGGCCTTCGGAACGGACCATAGCAAGTCAATATCAAGAAGCTTGAGGGATAGATAAAATCCAAGGGCAAAGATGAAAAGAAACAAGTTTGTCTTGATGTACGTTCTCAAGCTTGCTGTCTGAATAGCAGGGGTATGCTCAAATGCTTCTGCCACAAGAATGCCTGTGGATTAGAAACTCAGTGTTACAGGGAACAGCACACTTGTACTTTGAAGAAGTATTTTCTACAGTGTCCCTACAGAATTTGACTTTTAAAGACAGAAGAATATATCTGTGTAATAAATATCTAAGTGTGTGTCTATATCTTTATATATACCTACACATATAGACACACAATTTACCACTTTTGCAGTACATTATAAAATCCTTCCTCCCACTCAAAACTGCCACTTTGGGAAAAAAAAAATACCAAGCACTAAATGGTTTTGATATGAGGCATACCTTAAGGCCTGACTGCATCTCCCAGGTGACAACCTATCAAATATTAGAGGTAAACTGGAACATTCCTTTTCCAAAAGAGCCCCTCACTCAAAGACTGGCTCCAGCAATGCAGAATTCAACACCAGTTCCCACACAGGCTGTGAGTGTTGAAGGAAAAGACACAGAACACACTTATCTTCTCTTGTACTCATTTTATCCTGGTTGTGAAGAGGGAAAGCTGTTAACCAGCGCTGCCCAGGTGCACTGCATCCATGAAAGAGAACATGAGCAGGAAGCCCCTGCTAAATGCACTGGTCACCCTCCTTAAAATCAGATAGATACCAGAGATACTGCTAACAGTTTGGACTCCATGAATACCAATTTATAATATGCTTAAGTAACTCTGAAAAATGTACTTTAGCATCTTAAATCACCCAGGAGAGTTTGTCCTGCAATTTACAATTTTTTCCATTTTGTCCCAGGTCTCTGTGTTTGTCCACATTGCACACATGCTATTTTGCAACTGGACACCATTTGAAGTGACCCAAATAACTTCCTCCTGTGAGGAAAGGTTAGAGCCATGTAGGAGCAATTTCCTCTCTGATCTCTTCCACACAGGCAGTACAATTAAAGATCAGATGCAGCCAGTACAAAGTCAGAGCTAGTCTGAGGCAGTGTGGACACTACAGTCAGCATCAAATGGCAGGTGGACAAGGGCTCACTCCCTTCACTGTGAATTACATAGGCAGTACCTACATTCTAGCTCAGAAATTATACCTTTGGACTATTACCAAATCCCAGACTTTCCAGAGAGTGGAGAGCACCACTGGGGCTGCAAGACAAGTCCAACTACTAAAAATCTCTTGTCTTCTCTGATATTTAAAAAAAAAATGCATATAGGTTAAAAAGGAAATGAAAAATAGCAGCATTACCAGCAAATACTCCAAGAACAACTTGATGAGGGAAATGTGTTGCTATGAATACTCTTGAGATGCACACACTGATCTGGATAATCCAAAAAATACTCCAGAGGAATGACCATGTTAATCTAAGAGGGAAAAGGAAGATGCTTAAAAGTTAAGATATTTCATCTACTTATTTACCCCAAAACCCATCATGTAAGGCTCATGCTTTTACAGCAGAGGTTGACTAAGTAGAGTAGTTTAGAATCAGATGATTAAAAACTAGAAGTCAGTACTAAAACATTATCAAGACAGGTTACATTAACAGATCTCAGAAGTTTCAGATCCAAGACACCTCTGTGGTTTAAGTGATAAAAGTCATCAATGGCAGATTAAATTAGGACTAATACCTTAAATATATCTCTCATCATGAAGTCATAGCTATTTGCAAAACTCAATTATTTCATGACAAAATTCACACAGTGTGAAAACAACCTTGCAGCCTTAGAAAGAACAGCCACCAAAGCAATTGCAGGACTTTCCCACAGAGCTGAGCAACACGTTACAGTGAATTTTGTCAACATTATGTGCACTTGCTTTAAAATGGGCGAAGGATGACTACCAAAGCAGTAAATTTATGTACTAACCAAAAAAATCCAACACATAGTGACAATTATAGAATTAAAAATTTCCAGCACTGAAGATTTAGGACTGATTCAGAGATATTGTATGCAATGTCTGTAAATAAATACCAGACTATACAAACAGATAAATCCTCTTAATATACTTTTTCTTCAGCTGAAGTAGATTATAATAAAGGGTTGTTGGCTTTTTCACAAAATAGACCAAACTGTGAATATTTGTTTAAATTAAGTCCATTAAAAACATAGCATGTATTTAAAGAAATACCTGAATATAATGAGTTGGAATCATTGAAAGACACTGACCTGTGAAGGGTAACAGCTGATTTATCTTTCCTTCTAACTGTGTAGCTAAGTGCTGCTGTGACCATTACATACCAGACGCAGGATGATCCCATGGCATGTCCAGATGGGCTTCCTAGTAAAAACAAAAAGGAAATATTCAACTCAAGAATGAAGACTGTGACATCTGTCATAAAGAAAGTGTCTACTGGTAGTTACTCAGGCACCTAATAATTTAGAAGGGAAATGGCTAACAAAGGCTGAAAGAATGTGAACTGCTTCTCAAAAGTTAATTTTTGCCACGTGAATTTTTCAGAAGGTCCACCTATAGGGAATCCCTAATACTTGTCTGAAATAGAAAAAGGTAATAGCTTACTCATTTTATATTGGTGTAAGTTGGAATCTTGAAAGGAAAACGTATTATTTTCCCATTATTTGGATTTAAAAATTTTAAAAAGCACCTAGGGCTGTCTTAGAGCTGTAGCATGGAATGTAGAAATTATGTATGAGGAACACATAAGAAAGTTTTGAATTAACCTCCCCATAATTAACAGGAGCAACAGAAATTTAGCTCTTTGTAACATACTAAACTAAAGTACCAGTATAACTTTAGATAGCACTTCCAAGCTTTTTATCTTACATTGCTTCTGCAATTACCACGGTGTTAACAATTGTGAGCCGTGTCTCATTAGCAATATTATAATGCTGGTAATTAATATTTTGAGTAGCTTTGTAATAATTTTAGAAATGTATCTGAAGGATGGAAAAAATGTGTCTTTATGCTTTACTTTGATAAATTTTATTATTATTAAGGTGCTGTAAAATAATAACCAGATTAAAAGCAGATTTTTAATGAAACTGGCACATGATATGATGCTCTAATTGCTTTACCCACAAGTACAGCACACAGTAGGCTACCTACAGCAGTCTATAATAGGGGACACTCTCTCATCTACAGAACAACAGTGATTTCTTTTTAGTCCAAGTTATAATAATATATGTGTCATTTGTTTTAATTTAAAAAATAAAATTTTAATTTTACTGGAAGCAATATGAAACCACAGAGAAGTTCCTACAACTGTGAAAATCACCATAAAACAAGGTATGCTTGTATGATGCAAGGGAAGTGATTCCTAAAATCACTCTGTCACTTCCTTTCTCATATTCACCAGAATTACATTCAACAAATCAAAATAGGGAAAGAAAAAATTAGATCATTGCAATCTGTAAATCTGGGACCTTTACATCTTGGTTTTCTGTGGAGACAAAAGAGAAGGCACAGAGTTATTTCACTATCAGAAGAAATAATTTTGGCTCAAGAATGTGATATGACCCAGCACTATCTAGTAGTGCGTAGAGTAAAAGAATATTTCAGTGAAGTAGTAAAGCAGAAATGTCTAGGCAGGACAAGCACAATGATTTCTGACTCCCTGCATTCATTTTTGCTATTCTGCTTGGCAGTGCATTTAGAGTCACTCTACCAGCTCTTTTGTTAATTTCCTATCAGATGTACACTCCTAAACCTCACAATGGAACATGTCACTGCAATAACATTGTATGTCAGCATTGTATGTCAGCTGTGGAAAAGCTTCTCTTTGTTGTCATCTAGGAATAGTATTTCATAGTTTATCTGCAAATTACCTACTTGAAACAGAATAAATTCCACCTTAAGGTTTGTATTCTTAAAGTTTTACAAATATCAGAAAACAATTGGCTGCCGGGTTTTAGTTCAGTTAATTCCAGAAGTACAAACCAAATTCAGGTCCTAAACTGTTTGCCATGTAGTCATATGAACAGTTTCCTCAGCTTCCCTTTTGCTGAGACATGGAGTTTGGGGTTCAGGCTATCCTAGCAGTATTTGGATCTGCCTTTCTCATGTCTGTGGCTGCTTCTCTAATTTTATAATATAAATTGCTATTTTAAAAGTGTGTGAAGTACCATGTAAGGTCATACAATCACTGTGTGCACATAACACCTGCACTTGACTGCACCTCCTCTTGCTAATGAGAAACAGGTCAGTGACAGTCTTAATGGTCCAGCGTAAGTCTCGAAGTCATTATAAGTGCAAAGAAGGAATCAATATGACAGTCGTACCCACTGGACAGAAATAGGAATGACCTTTCAGAAAGACAGCAACAAGAAGAAACGCCTTCCAGTTCAATGAATCAAAATGAAACACACTGACTGTCTCCTGAGCCAGGGCTCGGATCTACACAGCACTGAATGGACTCAGTTCTGAAGGCTTTTGATAGGATCTGAAGGACTTCAATACTTTGTGTTAAGTCCCAAATGAAGTATCTTGAAAGAAACTGCAGATTAAATAAAGACCAGGCATTATTAAACCCTGCCTCATACAAGGGCTTAAGCTTCTTGTTCACAATTACAATAGGAAGTAATGCAGGGTACTATTAACAAAATACACCCATGCAAACTGCTTAAAAGCTTTCAGTGGCATTGACAAGATGCAAAGCACATCATTTCCACATCAGTATTTTCTTGCACAACAAATTAAACTAAATTCAGTTAGCTCAATGCAAGTTCATCTTATTGTACATATTAGGGTTGCACAAGTTAATTTAGTTTCATCAGTATTGCATTTGATTTCCACAGACAAGATAATGAGACATAAAAGGTGAAAATATATTGAAAAGGTACATTTCAAAAATAATTTTTCCCCATATATTTGTACACATACTTTCACACACACATTCAGTGGCCGTGTCTGCTTCTGTTCTTTTCCACTCGTGATACATTATGTAATCGATTGCTGAAATTATTGTTATTTACACTGAACCATCTACTTAGTTTATGGGATTTGAATATTTGTTGCAACCGCAAACAAGCCCTCAAACTCAACAGCCCTGGGCTCTGGAACACATTAAACAATGTATTTCACAAGTTTTGTGAAAATTTCTTTTCAATACACCAGTTCATTCTAGTAGTAGTTATTTTTAAAGCAAGTCCCCCTCCCTTGCATCTTTTAAAGGCAATGAAGGAAATAGTCTTGTCACACAGCAAATACCTATTGTATTTCTTCCTTTTCCTCTACTTGTTTTTGTGTTCTATTTTATAAGTGAGCTCTGAGATTTCTGTATCATATAAAACCTTCTTAAGTCCCATTCTCTCCCCCTTGAAGCAGTTATCCCTATCAAATGTACCAAGGAAATCTCCAACATTTCTTACCTGGTCCAGTTTCACATGTTATAGGAAACTGTTCGAGGCATGGGCTTGACTGATTAGGATAAATCATTGTTTCTTGCACCCACCAGTAAGGGCGATGGCCAAATAAAATCCTGACCAAAAAAAAAAAAAAAAAAAAAAAAAAAAAAAAAAAAAATTCAATGAAAATATTTTTACATAATAAGGCCTCAGCAAAGCATAATAAATAATCCTACATAGAATATCAAGAGCTATATTTGCAAAGCTATTCTATAGTAGTTCTACAGGTTCTTCTCCTCTTATTACAATGTTATTTCAAACATATCTTAAATATCTTCATTGTGAATTCCTATTTTATAATTACCAGGAAAAATTACTAGTACATTATTCACAGAAAGTTTTCTAAACTTGAGGTACATATAGTAACTATTATTAAAAATACCAAATTTTAAAACAAATCCAACTTCTTACCATTTAAATATGAGGTTGAACCAATCACCAATGACAGCCACCCATATCATTTTAGTACCAACCACTTGGTTGAGCTGAAACCAAAGAGGAAAATAAATTGAAAATATATTCCGAGGATCACCAACATGTGACATAAAATTAAGGAAATCCTGGTAAGCCCTGTAGTCCCTCTGTAAATGCTGAATAATAAGCACTCCATTGCTGTGAAGGAGATCCATATTAATGGATTCAACTGTACTTGAAATATAGTAAAGTTCCTTTAATCTTAAGTTTCTAGTGACAGAGAATGAGAATCGAGGAGGGGAGCTATTAAAAAGTGACAGAAGGTGATTGACGTTGCCTTTATATTATATAGGCGTGGTGTACCCAGCCATTCCCAAAACACGTGGCTCCAAATCTCTGGGAAAGCATATGAATCTCTTAGCACTGGAAAGCTCTTTTGTTTGCAAATTTTAATTGTAGGAAGCTAAGTGAAGTACATGCTGAGCAGCAGCAAATTGTGGGGAAAGTTTTGTGGAAACAAAATGTGTGACTCGTGCAATCCTTTGTAGGAACAGTTGGAACATGTTTGCTTAAACTTTTTCACAGTTCATTTCTCAGCAGGATGGACATCTTACTAATGTGTGTGCTTCATTAAGTGTTGCCTGTATAAAGGATAGAAAGAATACACAAATTACTGATCTTCACAGAACTGCCACTGAAGCTGTACATTTCACTTTGAAACAGAACTTGGCTGTAACTAATACTTCTACACAACACATTTTTTCAGTCAGGGAAAATGCAACCAGCATCCATATATCAATCCATGCTGTTGAGCTCTAGATTTATTGTTAAAGCAACAATACTGAAAAACACTGAAAAATACTGAAAAACAATTGTTTCCTTCCTACAAGAGGCCTGTTAATCCAGGGCCCAACGAAGATGATGCTCAGTCTCTGAGTCATCTTTTGGTACTGCCATTCTTGGGCACTGCTTACATGACGCCAGTCCTACATCCCTCCGCCTGCAGGAGCTCCAGCCCCCCCCCTTCTTGCTGCCCAGCCTGACAGAAATGAGACCTGATGTACAAACCACAGCAAGGTTGGGAACAGATAATCAGGAGTATTTCCCTGAACTATTCCCAAGTGAAGCACAGTAGATCTCCAGAGCCAACAACCCAGAGCAAACAGATTCTGCCACACAGCAGGAGTTTAAAAGAGTACAGCAGACAATATATTAGCATATCAGATTTATCAATATTGGTACTAATAACTGTAGTGTAGAATATTATGTTCATTTGAGGTGGCTTCATGAAAAGAACTTTTTCTACAAGAGATTAAATGGATACTAAAAGCCTGATGATATCAACTTCCAAAACCATCAGAGGAAAACTTCAAGCTCTTTATCAGGCTCTAATATTCTGATGTATTCATATCTTATATCAAATTATTATCTGTGTATCTGAAACAGTGTGAGTCAGAAGACAAAAGCAGCTCTATATTTGGACTGCACACTTCCCTAATACTCTTTCCATGCACTTCAAGCTAAACTGCACAAGCTGTAGTGACAAAGATATGAACTACTTAACTGTTTTTGCTGAAGAGGGGCTTAATGGCTTAAGAGGGCTTCATGATGTGTGGTCAGGGAAGTCACATGGAAACATTAAGTAGATTCAACAAATAAGGCATGACAATTAAATGGACGTAGAAGATTTCTCTTCCTGACACAATCTCACATTTACTTTAACCACTCACATTTACTTTAGCTAATAATAGTCTAGTTTCGGACATTTTTTAGCACATTTAAATCCTATCTGTTTAATGCTACCAATTGCATTAGCCATATAGAAAACCTTAATGTTAAAAGTTTCTATGCAGTGCTTCTCAATAACTACAATATTTTTCTATATACTGACCAAATTATTCACTTTAACTAGTGATATCTGATTTCAAGGGAAACCCTTCCAAATTCAAAATTTCAGGATATTTCAACAAAAATATTTCCTAGATTTTTTAACTGAAAATATTTGAGGACATTTGTTTCTTGCTAAGTTGTATACCTTTACTTTTTTTAGAGTATGCAGCAAGGCAACTGTCATAGAAATGAATGGATGGAATGTTTTTTCTCTCTCCTAGTACTTCTCCAAGACCATAATTGTTTAGAAATCTCTCTCCAATAACTCTTTGTACCTTATTGCTAAAGAAAATGTTCTTTTGCTACATTTTTTACTGCAAAAGTATCTTGCCTTTAAAGATAAGTAAGACAAAACCACCCTTTTACACATTTCTGGGTTTAGTATGCAGAAATGTAGAAAATGTGATGTCCTCTTCAAACATGAGTCACCAAGCCAATTGGCAACTGAATAACAGACATCTTACTTCTAGTACTTGGTTAAAAGATCAACAATTATAATGAGGTTAAGTCTAAATAACTATTGTTCGATTAGGAAAAAATACTTTGCAGTACATAAGTTTCCATCAAGGTACAATTTAATGTCCTCAGGAGAGTCAACCAAGTAATAAAATAGGTCATTTTACAGTCCCTCTTTAATGGCACCACTGTTAGTCAGTGATATCTGAAAAATTGCCTCTGACACAGGATGTGCAGAGGCATTGCAATAATTGCAATAACTTTTTGCATGTATGCTTTATTTATAAATTCAAACCCACCCACCCATATTATCTATGCACTAGGACAGCGATGCATCTGCTCAGGTCAAACTCTTCTTCAGACAGAACCCCTCAGGCACACTTTGGCTCTCCAGAAACTTTGTAAGTTTAGTGTCTGAAGCTATGTCTTGGCAATGTTTCAGTAAAGTAGCCTCTTTTAGTATAAATGCTGAAGACCTCTTGATACTAGCTTTCAGGATTTTGCTGCTGATTCTTATGCTTAGATAGAGAAAGAAATGCACCTTAGACATAATAAAGACTAACAGCAAGAGAAAAGGCTTTCATTTTCTCCTACATTCTTTCTGAGTTTTTCAGAAGCTCCTACATCCTCACCTTAGAGATACCAGAGGAGTCATGTTTACAAAGGATGTTTAAAAAACCTCAACAAATCCACAATCTACAAAACAGACACCATGGAAGTTTTGGAACAGGTAAGTGGTTTCTGTGGGAGAGGCAGCTCTCACTGTGTCTGGAATCAGTCATGATCCTGCTCCATCCAAGAGAAAATCAATAACTGACATAATCTCGTCCTGCCTGTTATATTACACAACCAATAAAAGTCGGAGACACTAAAGATCTTCCAAGCTGTAATAACCAACAAAGATGGTGAAACATGACTTGAAATACTATATTTAATAACTTGTTTGACAAAGGAGAAACACTTCCTCAATAGACCTTCCCTCACTCCCCTATGCAAAGAACTGCAAAAAGCTTCTGTAATCCCCCTAATGCTTCAAATTCACTCGAGATAATACATAAAATAAAACTATTTGCTGTCTTTTAGTATGGGGAATTGCAGGAAAACCTACTAATCGATACAAAATGGTCAGAAAGTGTTCAAAGCAAAAACCTTTCAAATGCTATCTGGTCATATATTTTTAAATTTATTGATAACTTCTTGATTTACTGTGTCTTACAAGACAAACAAAATCAAAGATCAAAGACTTCATATAGACATATATATATATATATATATATATATATAGACATAAAATGTAAAAGCAGCAAGAGACATACTGATGATCCACTGAAGGGAGGATAAAATGTTTACAGCTGCCTTGCTTGTACCTACATATTAGAGCAAATATTACATAACAGTCAACAGATGCTTTTAAGTAAATGTTTGCAAGGCATGGAGAAACCACCAAAGCAAACATTTTTTGAAACACTGTTAATGGAGGCCTATGTAATGGGCCTAACTTTCTGGTACATTATGCTTAGTTAATTGAACAATAACATGAATTTCCCCACCAGTATTTCCATTGACACTGGACCAACTACAAGGATTAACAAGCAATTTACTAAGTTCACCACAGACACTGTATACAACAGCTGACAGGTATTTCTTCAGGTGGGAATGTTTTCCAAGTGGAACACTGAGAAGATACACCATAATTTTTGAATTAGGAAGAGAAGAATATTTCAAGAAGTTTGCGCACTCTCTCTCTCTCTCTCTCTAATTTTTTACTTTCTTTCTTATCCCATGTCATTGGACCCAGGCGTTTTTTAGGGTTGGGTTGACCAATAGAAGTTTAGCAATAGTTAACATGACCCAGTCTCCTTCTCTTCATTCTGCCACCTTAACCTGATCTTTCCTAGTTAGTACAGTCATTACTCTTTGCTATAAAGTTAACTATGCGAGCATACAAAGACAACAAAACTAATCTGTGCACTATAACAATAACCAGACCTTAGTATTTGTTTACATCAGTAATGTAAATTAGTAATGTAATTACATTACATTGTGTTTATAAGTGCAACAGTATAAATTAAACAAACAATGCATGAAATACAATTCTGGCATGCCTATGAAAAAGTCACATCTAAGGAATTTTACTTATTTTAAGTATGAAGAACTACCTTTTAGAAATTAGAAGCAACTTAGAGAGGATAAAATTCCTTCAAGTTCCATGAACTGCAGGCAGAAATGGAACTGAACCCATTAGGGCAACAATCTCCAACCCATTTTTTCAATTCCCTTTCCAATAAGATTCCTATCTTACTGTCATTCTCTAATCCCTGAAACTAGCCTGCTCTAATTCTTAAAACTAGCCCTATGCCATCCATAGCCCAGGGAGTCAGAAACCTGCCACAAGAAGTAGCTGAGTCAGTTTATTAGTACCATTTTGTTAATTCTGTGATCCTTTAGAATGTCCTTATAAGCTGCAGTAGCTCTCCAACCCTGAGCTAGACATTTCAGCTGCCTTTTAACCCAGCACTGAACTGCCCAGGACTGACTTTCTGTTACCAATAAAATAAAGCAGCAGATTTTTGTTGGCAACATTCTGCCCTTCAGTTTGACTACAGGGAACTGTCACCCTGCGGCTACTGCTGTGCCCCTTGGAACCTTGAGTTTAACCAAGTAGCCTGGGGTTAAAAGGACACCCATGAAGAGCTGGAAAATGCAGAAATAGCACAAATAATGGTCTCCAGCCAAGCTCATAGTGTTAAAAATAGGGTAAATCATTGTTGAAACTTTTTTCCATCCATGACTACTCCGGGGCTTGCTAGGACAGACATTTGGAAAACAACATTTCAGAACAATTGTCTGGGCTAGAGTTATGGTGGATTGGCTGCCAGCATTTCTGTCTATGGAGCCTCTTGAATCAGACGCAGAAGAGGACTGCAGAAGCATCTGACCTGCACTAGTTTAGGCCATGAGGCCATATTCCTGTTTGTAGCTGGCAAAAACCATCAGTTTGAACTGAAACGTGCCAAAATCACTGTGCTTCCCTGAAACACACACTTGGTAAACTGATGGTGGACAGTAGTGGGAAAGGTTGAAGATAGGTTATAGTACAGTTCATGTCTCTCAAAACCTCTAAATGAATTGGAAAAGAGATTAATTAAGGTATGGATTCTGCCAGTAAATGTCACAGGCTATATTTAGTCTGAAACGGTGAAAGTCTAAAACAAAGGAATAGGACTAATGAGTCTAGAAGAACTTCACTGATGAAGAAAAGATAGCTAACATTTTTTAGCTAGTGTCTGCTGCTATGGGGTGAACCCATTATCTGTGTTAACCAGCTGTAGAACCCACCAAAAGACTATGTATTAGAAAATAGGACTTGTTTAGATTAGTTTAACTTGTATTTACTCAATGCCAGGGCCTGGGAAAATTGCATATTTAGAAAGTGATGAGGTCAGAAAATAAAGGCTAATAATGTTAGGAGCAACACTGAAACTTTATATTAATGGCACGTACTTGGCTAGGCAAGAAACATTCCTAAATAAAAAATGGCATAAGGTATAGGTCCATAGTGCCCAAATTCATATGTGACTAGGTAATCATCCCTGCACCAGCCCAACTGCAGTACATTTAGGTGTGAAGCAGGTAAGAAACAGGGGTCTATTAGCTTTAGGAACAATGCTGAGGAAACTGTGAAATCTGGAGAACAGTGTGTCCAACTCAAACGAGACAGGAATGCAGTGGGGTAAAAGTGTTTATACAAGAAGTTTGTATAAGAGTAACAGAACTAATAGTTGGTGGTGCCAGCTCAGACTTTACTAAGCATTGCACAGGTGGCAGACAGTAATTAGTCAGCAATCCTCAAAGTCATGCTAAATATACATTATTCTGGTCTTACCTAAATAGCACTGGCATAAACTAAAATTAGGACAAATTAATTAGCTATGGTAACAAAGTTATTAAAGCTTTCATAATAAAATGAAGGCTACTACTTTGGATCACAAACTAGTGCTTATCAAGAGCTAAAAGGGACTATAAACAACTGGAGAAAAACCAGTCACACTGTCATAAAGAGCAAACTCACTATGACAGACGTTTATGGCAAATGTTTGGGTACAGGCAGGGCTACTGTATGCTGGTTTTGTTCGCACCAAAAAGGACTGCAACTACCCCCGCACGTCATTCTCCTGTCGGAACGAGCTTCATCCACATTCTTGAGAAAATTCAAGCCGGGAAAATTAAAAGGCAATTCGGAAACTCACAAAATTTAAGACCGGTTACCGCAAATGTATTCCATGAGCAAAACCAGACACTGGGAACAAGCTGTGGCTTCAGAGGAGCGAAAATGAGCCCCGCTGTTTGTTCAGCACTGAACAGGCTGTTCCCCCCCACCGGCCCCGCCCCACCATGGCGGCCCCGCCCCACCATGGCGGCCGCGCCCCTCACGCCGGCCGCGCCTCGCGCCCGTTACCGCAGCAACGGCCCGGCGGGCCCGGGGCGGGCTCAGCCAATCAGCGGCGCGCTTGCTGCGGGGCGGGCGGGAGCGGCCGTTGGTGGCGGGAAGCGGCGCGGCTCGGACGCGGTGGGTGCGGGCCGGGCCCAGCGGGGGCGGCTCCCGGGCCGGCGGGCGGGGAGGGGGCGGCGGGGAAACCCCCCCTGGCCGAGCGCCGGGAGAGTTGCGAGGGAAACGCGGCTCCCACTGAGCCGACGGTGGCAACAAAAACAACTTGCGCGAAGAGGTTTGAACGGCAAGCGGGGCGGTAAAACCAGCCCTGAGCGTTTGTCCTGGGAGTTACCCCTGCTGCCTTTGCCTCCCGTGTCCTGACGCTGCGTCTGTTCTCTGCCAGGTTTGGTACAGCGGTATGGGTAATGCACAGGCGGAAGATGAAGTAGCACTCTTTGAAAGAGACATGAAAGAGTTTTGGATCCAGTTTAAAATCAGTTATGGCACAGAACAGAACAATCAGACTTCAGCGCTGAGAGATTTGTGCAAGGAGACTTTAGAAGCTCTTTCAGGTACAAAGACTCTATGCTCCTGTTAACTCTGCTTTTTGCTACTTGTCATCAAGCTTCTTCAGATAACTGAAGTAACTTTCCCTTACAGAGAAATGGTCCAAGAAGCTGAAAGAAGAGGACCTGATGATTGACAAAATTCACGAGTATAACAATGGTACAGTTATTTATTGTGTCCAACCTTTATAAAATTAGTTTAATACACATGAGTGGTATGTTTAACTTAATTCTGATGTTATTACTTACCTTTTTAAATGTGAAGACAGAATTAAACCCAAATATACTGGGTTGGTTACAATATGAATTTACAATGTAAATTTCAAGTCGAAAGCAATTTGTTGAAAAACTTCCTTGATGATGCAAAAATATGTTTTCTGCATAGAGCATAGGTATTTAAGACAATAGAGTATCAGAATTTCCTGACTGCAGTAGGAAAAGTAAATTAAATTGCTTAGTAAAGCCAAGTACTGTTATTTATGTGTTTCCCAAATTCCTAAGAGAATACTGTCAGCTCATCAATCTAGGGTTAACTTGGCTGAATGTTGTAAACTTCAGAATATCAGGTAAAAATGATTGCAACTCTCTTATCAGTCAGTGTTTCCATTCTTGGTTTTCTGTCATTACCTCTGGGCAGGAGCCACCATCTTCATGCTTTGAAGATGTTTATAGTGCTGGCACCAGAAACAAATTTCACCTCATTAAAATATCAGAGCAGCTCCATACTTTGTAGCTTCTCTTAGGAATAACTTTCACTTTAAGTTTGCATTTGATGCTCTTGGTGTAGTTAAGCTGACTTCTCTCTGCAGCTATGGTAGCATGCATTCCACTGTGTTTTATTAATACAAAAAATTTCAAACTACTAAAGTTTTAAATAGCAGGGACATACTTAATCAACTGTATATGTTCATATTCTCTTGCCTCCTTTCAGAGATTCTCCAGCAGAGCAAATACATAGCAGAAAAGGAAGAGCAGTTGTCAGAAATAAAATCAAAGCTAAATCAAGAACAAGAGCAGCAGAAGAACTTGACTGACAGCATCCAAGAGCTTAAAGAAGAGTTGATGAAGAAAATGGAAAGTAAGTAAGAAATGGACAATAAGTAAATTTTCTTAAGGACAGGTTGTTTTTAACACTTGCTCTTTGTGGCTTTTCTGCTGCTCTAAATGGTTTTTATGTGCTTGTTTTGCCTTTGATACTTACAATGGACTTTTAAATTCTAGTGAAATCTTCGAAAAATAAAGCTGCCAAGGAGAAAGTGGAACAAGTGAGCAAGATTAAAACATTGTTTAAAGAGCATCTTGCATTGGAGATGCGTAGAATTCCAGGTAGGTTTCTGTACTTTCCATAGTTTCTGTGCGCACTGATACAATGCGGTTCATGTTGGATTGTGCAGTGAAGAGCACACAGCTTACACGCTTGATCAGTTGGCTTAGTCCAGCTACTGCATTTGTCCCTCAAATGGCAAAATATGCTAAAATGCACTTGTCTTGCAAAGAGGCCAGGGTTGCTTAATTTGTCAGTGTTCTAAGAATATTAATTGAAACTAACTTTGTATTGTGATTTTTAGTCATCATTGTGACTCTGCAGCAGAGTTTAGTGGTGTTAATTAATTCTGTTTGTGTTTATTTTAGATGAGCAATTGCAGTTCATATTCAGACACATTGACCACAAAGATCCTGATAAGCCATACATGTGTACCCTTTCCATAAATGAACAAGGGGACTATGAAGGTATGTGAATTTTGAATACTTAAATAAGAGGACTGAATCTGACACCTCTGTTTGAAAAAAGGGGAGGAGTAAAGTGCAGTTTAGTTGTAATCTTTTATCTTCCAATTGCCAAATGAAAAATCTTGCAATGGTAATATTGTTTCTTTAATTATGTTTGTCTTGTTAACTTACATGACAATATGAGTACTTATATTCACTGCCCTCCATTTATGGAGATGCTGTTTACTTTGTATCAAGCAAAGCAAGAGAAGGACCATATACAGAGATGAGGCTGCTTCATTTATAGTTCGTTTCTGCTACAGTGGGTGTGTATGCTGACAGGCATATTTCAACTTGTTCCAGAGGCCTAGAGGGCAGAAAAAGGGTGACATAGGTGAAAGAATAAAACTTGAAATCCAGCATTCCCCTTCTGTAAGGGCACAGCCTTTTGCATCTCAAAGCTGGTCTGTCTATATGGATTTTACTTCAGTTATGGAATTTGAGTGCTGGATAGCTTCTAGACAGATGCTGCTGGGGCTCTGCCATGCCTCTAGGTAGGAACTGAGCAGATTTCTGGTTTTACTAATTCAGATTTAAACTGTTGAAGTTAGAAGTCTATCACATGCTGGGCTACATCAGTTTACAATCTGCTAACCTGCATAACAACGAAACGGTTTAGGAACATGTTTCAGTTTTTGAGCAGGCTATGGATTCCTGGGAATTGCTGTAACAATTCAGGCAGGAGCACAGCACTGAGTGGGAGGTCAGTAAATCAGAAAACCTGTTATGTTCTTTGAGGCTTTTTCTTTGCTGAAAGAAAATGAGGCTTCTCAAAAATAATGCAGGTGGAAGCGAAAACATAAAAAGATAAAAAACTACATCAGTATTTCATAGGTGCAGGAAAACACTAGTATTGATTTATTCATTTAATAGTAGTGTAATCTTTTGCAAATTTGTGTCATTTTAGTGACTTCCTGTACTCCTCCTCTGGACTGTATTGCAGAGTTACAGCTTAAACTGAGAGAAACTAACAATTTTTCTGCATTTGTTGCCAACATCAGAAAAGCTTTCACTGCTTTATCGTATAAGCAGTCTGCATGAAACTGGTTTGTACCTCTCTTTCTGGCTAATAAGAGTAGAGCACTCTTACTCCCTTCCTGTTGGTGAAATGGTGTCTTTATCTATGTCTGACGCCTAATTTCTAAATAAAGATAATGAAAGCAGTATTTTAGTCTACTGTTTTCTGGACACATTTTGGATCATTCTTTGAACAATAGTATCACCAACTACTGCCTTAAAAGAATGTCTCTGGACATGTAAATTTTGATCCATTACAAGCATTAATGATGTAATGGTTTGTATTTAGCTGCCACGGGAGATAATCAAAATAAACTACCTTCTGTAGTTTG
Source organism: Anomalospiza imberbis (assembly GCF_031753505.1). Lineage (NCBI taxonomy): Eukaryota > Metazoa > Chordata > Aves > Passeriformes > Viduidae > Anomalospiza > Anomalospiza imberbis. The sequence goes on along the minus strand of NC_089687.1, from coordinate 19,389,291 downwards.
TGTATCTTTTCCAAAACCATTGATGTCTCTTTCAAGTTTCTGTGTAGTTGAAATAGGCCTGAAACCTACTAAAAAAAAAAGTGTGCTGAAGCTTAGCACTTACTTCAGTTGCTTGTGTAATAGTCATTGTCTTGATTTTTACCCTAACTTGTACTCTACAGTGTTAACATTTCTATTCATGCATCTAAATGGTTGTTTTTCTTCTGGTCTGTTAAACTTTGTCATTGGAATTCTTTTGAGATGGCAAAGCCTATATTACAATGTATAATGTATTAAAGTACAATGAAGTATAATGTATTACAGTATGAAACAGAGTGGTGTCAAATAAATCATGTGTGTATTTTGCATCTTATCAAGAAGACTTTTACCACAATGCTCAGCTTTGACTGAAAATATTCTTTTTTTATCCTTTAAACTGTTTTCATTTTTACAGAATATTTAAAAGGACTGTTGCAACAAGAAATAAAATGCTTCATTTGATAATATACCATAGTTCAAATAAAGTCTTGACTAGGTTCAGTCCCAGATATTCTAGTGAATCAAAAACTAATATGTATGACCTAGTCATTTAGGCATGTGTAAATCTGGTGTTCAGATATTATCTGATCTGGTAAGATATTCTTAGTACAGTTGGGAATATTTCCCAGTCACATGTGAACTGTATTTTAAATAATTTGGTTTGTCTAAACCTAACCATATAGCTTGATGGATGCACCACAGACTACGCCCTCATCTAGGAGCACAATGTAACAAAAAAAGTAAACGAGACAATCTTCAATTTCTTCTTCCCTATAGGGCATAATTTGCTGTTTTCTAAGTAGTGCATCATTTTCCTTGGTGTGCCCTATTGATTTTTTTTCTTGTGTTACAGCCAGTTATACACAAAGAACAGTACACTGCAATTTTGGAACAGAATGACAGCAGAGAATTACTAAGCATTACTATAATGACATCTCAAATAAAACAAATCCTCAGTTTCTGCTTTGTGTCCTTCCTCAGGACAAACCCTGTGTCCTCTCTGAGAATTCTGTAACTGGCAATGGTACAAAGAGGCGAGGCATGGGAGCCTGACTTCAGGGGTCTCATTGTTCATTAGTGCATTTGCTTCCTTTTCAATCAGATTAACAGCATTTAAGTTGCAGGTATTTCTTTCAATTAATTGCTTCTACCACTAAGAGAATGCTGTAGGCATTTTTATGGCTGGCAGTAGACTAGCCAGGAGTTTAAAGAAATGTATTGAGCCAGCTGTGCACTTCCCACTTGTGTCACCTCTCGAGGCATGGCTGCTGTTGGCATGTCTTCCTTGTACAGAAGCCCTTACCTTCCATGGGGAAAAGCCTGTCCCTTCTGGCTTCTCACTAAGGGCATTGCCCTCACACCCAGAATGACTGTCCATTTTGAATCATACCCTTGTCCTACTTCACCTGTCTGTGCCAAGCACCTCTGAGCTGCTCTGAAAGGAAACTTCAGCATGCTCCACCAAATAGTTTACAGCTGTAGTATAAAAGCAAAAGGACAGGCAGAACATAACCTCCTCATTTCCTTGATTTCAAATGGAGCTGTTTAATCATTAAGGGTGTACGTTTTGCTCAGACACCCCCTGTAACATGTGATTTGATCATGTTCACAGGAGAAAGAAAGTGAAATGTTTTGAGTAGTAATGAAGATAGATGTTCAAACTTAGTGCCATTTTCTTTTCTTGTTAATCGCTGGCATAAATAGTTGGTGATAAAATGAATTTGTCAAGCTTGCTGTGCACAGAACATAAAATATGTGACAGCTACTTTATTGGAATATACATTCTTAGAAATGATTTGCTAGAGAATATGTTGTAAATGCCCTGTGCATATGCCTAAGCAAGAAGTTTGGAATATTTATTGTGTGTAATACAAACCTTTACAACTCCTTTTGGAGCTAGAATAACGTGCCTGCTTGTATTTGCCAGAGCAAATCAGAGACCTTAGTTCCACTAAAACTGAGCCAGGCATTCCAAAAGTGGGTTAAAGCTAGGAATGTGTATACAATACATGTGCTTCTTTACTTATTCTAAAATATGAGTAAAACTGGCCTGTGACTTCCACGAACAGCCTCATTCTAGTGGAAGATCTGTCTTGACATTTTAAAACCTTTGTTTTAAATGTGCACTTAGTGCTTATAGAATGCCACACACCTGGATCTGTGTTAATTTGGAATTTTTTATTTCTATTTTCTGTTTGTTAAGAAGCTTCACAATACAGTGATATCAAATAATAGTGAAGACAATAACACAATAGACTGACCCAACAGGTACAGCTATTGGGAAGCCTGTATGCTGGATAGTACACAGATACAGACTGAAATGTCCCAAAGAACAGATGGGAAAGCTCTTGAGCTCAAAAGCAATATGCAGCTTAGAGGCTGTGACACACAATCAGCTAATGCTGGTGCTCCATTTATTAGCAGGATCTTAAGGCAGACATAGATTTTAATGAAGGTCAGCAAAGGCTTTTTTCATAAATCATTTTGCCCAATGCTGAACATTGCTTTCCCTTTCAAAGTGCTGACCCATACTTAGCTACCAAGGATCAAGTCTGAAATGCATGGGCCATGAACTAATGCTGACCATACAGTAAACTGCTGATGTACTGGTGCTCAGCACCTTATCAAATTTATCTCATTTGTAAAAATCTGGGGGAAAAGTGTTGAATTTATGAGATACTAGAAATACCCTATGAATTTAAAGACTGCTGGGAAGACAGAGTAACATTAAATGTTAATAACATATGTATTAAATGTATTTAATCACTATTGTTTGTATGCTAGCTGGAGGTCAGATTTTAAAATAAATCAAATTACTGTGAGAGTCCTGGCTAACAGAACAGTTCTTTTACACGCTATTCAAACAAGAGTGGAGGTGGTTACTCTTAGATGTTGTTAGATGTATCTTGAAAAGCAAACAAGTGTTGGCTACACTTGTGAAAATAAAAAAAAGACATGGAAGTTATGCTGTGCTTGTGTCATACTGTCTTCTCTAATATGTCAATAAATTGAATTTATTCAGTACCTTGAAACTGTCTAAATTAGTTTTGTCATTGTAATGCCATAACATTGCTGTGAACTCACTTGTGATTTATAACTTTTTATAACTTTTTAAAAGGCTTGTGGAACTTGACATAACAAAGATATGCACGCATAAATCAGTCCCACAGGCAGAGTAAGAGTATGTATTTTAACAGTGTGAATAAGCTATACTAAATGATTGTGGTATTAGTCTTACCTTTTTGAAAGCAATAGTTGCATTCAGTTATATGAGGCATTACTGCTAAAACAGGATTGTATGCCTGAAGGGTTGGGAGGAATGGTTCTGACTGCCAGACAGGGACATTACATGCTTTTTATCCATATTATCCCTAATTACTTGGACAGCTCTATACACAGAGACCCCTTTAGAGTCTTGAGCTTATAAATGAGCTGTTGCAGCAGAAGCAGAGGCAATGAAGCCTGATTTCCTACAGATCTGTGGGTTTGTCTTTGAACAGTGCCATTCTCTTCACTGTGATATTCAGCTCTTCTTGACAGTCTAAGCATCAGAGCCATAGAACCACTCCTGAGTTATGCCAGTTTGGCTCCTGCTTTGCTGCTGCTAAAGCTGCAGAACACCACCTGCACCCTGCCTACTCTTGGTCCAGTGCATTCATCTGTGGTTCTCTGTACCTGACTGCTGACTTTAAGTACATTATAAGGACAGGGATAACTGCCACACAATCTTCTTTTCAAATTTGGACTAATTGAGCAACACATTCAAAAGTTGTTGGGGAGACTGACAGAAGCTAAAAATAGTATTTAGTCATGCAAGCATGTGGTTTTTCATATGACATTTTTATAGATATATATAAATAGTTATGCACTGAAATTATTAATTGAAATAAGATACAATTAGCTTCAGTGTGATTTTCTTCCTCTTCTATCACAGCATGTTGAACAGTGCAAATTGCTACTGACTCACCTGTTTTGTGACTGATGGATAACTCTCTATGTGGAAACATGCTCTTTGACTGACTTGCCTCAATGGATTATTTTGCACTGGCTACTTGATCATGGCCTCAATTCTTCATTATCCGTTATCTTCTACACCACAGCTTCAGCTGGAATAACTGGCTGGGCAGAGAAATGGGTCTGTTAGAACACCAGCTGTGTATCACTATTTTGATATAGAAACATGCTACACTTCATCCTGATGGCAATTGCTTTATGGTAATCCATAAAGGAATCCAGGCTTTTAAGAGAAGACTGCATACATTAGCCTTTTGGCTAAGTGAGGAATAGGTCAAAGTGATAGGTGACCTCATGGGTGGTTAACTAGCTAAGATACAGCACAATACATTAATGTAAATGCTCACCTCATAGGCAAACAACTAATACTTATCTTCCCATGCAAAGCTAATGAGAGAATTTTGATTGTTTAACTCCATGTATGACACAACCTCATAACAGAAAGACAACACAGCAAATCGGTACATTTTATTTTTTTAGTATTGTATCAGCATGACTTACTGGCCTGTATTTTCCTACACTTATTGCAAAGGTAGATAAGCCATCTGACAAACTCATGTTTCTAAAGGAAAGAGGAAAATCCTCTTCTGGCATGCAATTCTCAATGCTGTCAACTGCAACTCTGCAGCAATTACCCATCCTTTTAGGCTCCAGCCTTCTCTAAGGTTAGTCCACAATTCTGACAGTCTGCTTGGGACACTAGTATCCTAGGGATCACCTTTACTAAATCTTGTGCTAATGGCATCCCATTGAATCAAAATATGAAATCCAAAGTCAATGTGAATGCAATTTACATAAGAAAGATGGTTTACTGTTCCCAACTGCTCCTGCTATTTCCCTTTGCTGTTAGCAACACATTCTTCTTCTCCCAAATAATACAGTTAGCAGTCTATAATAGTTACCTGTCAAATCTTATAGAGGAGTTCTTCTATGCAAAGCAGCTGTGTTTATGCTGGATGCTTGGACAAGTTGCAAGAGTAGTGCCATCACAGCTCAACTATATGTAATCTCAGTGGTTCACATGCTCCTTAACAAAAAGCCTTGGAAAAAATGAGATTCAGTTAGTAGGAAATTGGTATTAAAGTGAAACAGTTATTTACAAAAATCATGTGAAAAGGCAGCTACTTCTACTCTGGACAGCAGTCCTGGCTGTTGTTTACATCCACCCAGTCCAGGGGGTGCCACAACTTGGGTCATCACTTCCTCAACATTGCTGAAGGGCCAAATGTTGGACGTGTAAGTGAGCTAGACTATTTACATGCAAATCCTTTTCTGGAACTGAAATATGATTAGACTGTCCCATAAAGTAACAGCTATAGGCAGTGATCTCACTTGGGAGATAGTCCATGAGAAACCACATATAAAAATGAGAACCAGGAACACCTAAAGGCTTTGGATAAATTAAGTTTAAATTAAGCCTAAATGAGGGACTAAGCAAAAGTAACTATGAAAAAGCAAGCCTTTCTGGTGGGAAGCAGCTCTTTCAAAGATACCTTAGGAGACCAAGAGTAATTAAAATTACCGTTACTGGGAATTAAAAGGTGAGGTTATCTTCATTATAGGCTCGGAAATAGGACATAAAATACTAGTTAAGATTAATGTGAAAAAGCTGACACAAGTTTAATTAAGGAAGGATCACATTTCTTCTTTGGATTTCAGGATTTTGTGAGGGGAGATTGCAAAAAGTTGTTGTAAATATGCAAGAAATGTGGCAGTTATGCAGGGACTTTTGCTTGGTTGTTCTGAAAAATTGAGAAATAACCTGCACAGTATTTTCTAGGGAGAGTACCTTACACTTTGAAGTCTTTAAAAACTATAAAAAAACCCACACACTATGGTGTTTTTCAGATGTCTATGAAAGAGCATTAATTTAGGAATGCAAATATATGTTGCCAGCCAGTAGCTTAAAAGAGTACATTCATTACCTTTTCATCTGATAAGTGAACTACAGCAGTAACATTACAAGTAGGTCATGTTGCTCTTACAAAACCTACAATACTCAAGTTCTAATACGTACTTATATATTGCACTTTCCAGGGACTAAAAGCTAGCAGTTCTGTGTCACATGTAAACAATTACCTTTGAAAGTCAGAACCTCAGGAACATGTCAGTGTTGCACACAACTCTGCATTTAAGAAATCCCTCTACAAGAATCATCACTGATTTGGCAGACTCGGGGCTGGAGAAGCTGGGCATAAAACACAAACAGGCATCCTATTCTGTGAAACCCACTTAAGCCATGTAAAAAGGTTACTAGCTGACAAGAGTAGACAATGTAAAATCTGTCCAGGGGCAGGACTAGCTGCAGCAGAATGAATCACCAAAAAGACCAAAAACCCCAGCACAACTTAGGGAAACAAGAACCCTCCACCCACAATAGCAAAGCTGGGACTAACTTCCCTCCACATAAGCTCCCAACCTCTGTCCATCACAGCATGATGAGCTACTGAGTCATGCAGAAATTTGCTCATCTGGTACAGCTACACATTTGTATTCCCTTCACTCACCTTCTACATCTACAGGAAATTGTGTCACTGCCTTCTAACTCTCCTGAAGCAGCAGACCTCCTGCTGTCCTCTGAGAGCCACTGTTTCCTGTACAAAGGGTCCTTTACAGAGGACCTTTACTTAGAGCCAGAACATAAAGGTCTTCCTCTTTATCATGTTATTCTGAGCTGCATTCTGCACACATTGGCTCTCCCTTGTGTGACGTAAGTTGAGAAGCATATTTGGCATAGGGAGCAAAAGACATTACACATACCACTGGACAATATTCCACATAAGTAAATCTCTTCATAAATCCCTTCAATAAACATGAACTGAAATGTTATATTAAATATAACACAAGAGTCCCTATATATTATCACAGAGCCATATAACAACTACAATTGCTAAAGATCTACAGTTCTTTAACACAATGCAAATCCCCAGGTTTACTTCTCTTCAGTGGCAAAACTTCAGCTGATATGTGAAGATCCCTATATGACTGATACTTGTGTTATGAGAACTGTTGCCTAAATTTCCTGCTGAAGTTACCAGAATTTTTTCAGGCATCCCATTTCTAACTACTTCCTCTTCATCTTTTAATGCTGCACCAGAGCCTGCCTGATAATGGTGTTTTGTAGGCTTTACTCTGGTGAGCTGCAGACTTTCCTTAGGAGAGCCACTCCCAAGAGTGGCTCTTTTCTCCACTTCCACACGAGGTTAGTAGGTGGAGCTTTGCTAAGTGGCAGTTTCGCCTAAAAGAAAACATCTGAATGTGTATTTCTAAAGAAACTCTGCTCACCTAGAGTGAAAAAAGACAGCTTTTCCAAAGTGGGCTCAGCTAGAGATTCAGGAGTTATTACCATGCAAAATTTTGATGTTTAAATCCTTGGAAAATATCCTTTTTTTTGGTAATGAAAATACTTAGTTTGTATAGTGAGAACTTGATCTTCCAACACTTCCTGTTACAAACAGTTTTATACAAGAAATAACAAAGTACTGCAGTGATGAACACAGCAAAAACATACTTGGATCTGTCCAAAGAGTGTTGGAGTCTACAGTGTGGGTAACAATCTTTGAGCCAAAACAAAGGAAAACATTGTCTGCATCTCATAGAAGAAAATAAGAAAACAAAATCTACATTTCTAATACTTATGTTTATTATGAAACTGTCTCCAAATTAAAATAGCCCACAATACTGGTTGGTTCCAGAGATTTTATGAGGAATAATTATTCTACATATTAGAAAAAACCCCAAACCCAGTCAAATAAAAGACAAAACAGCTCCCAAAGTTCCACACAATAGCTACACATGAAAGGACTTCTAGCTAGTGCATCACTGTATCCAGAAGAGTGGAGTTCCTACACATCACATTTCTGAAAGAGTTGCTCAAGCACAGGATTTTCATGAAAACACAGTTGAAAATGTGTCATCTGCCTCACCCTGACTTGCAGCAGTCAACATGCACAGTATGGTATGAGAGCTTGTGTAAAGGTAAACCCCAGAACAGCAAAAAGCTGAAGCTCAGCAGAAGCCAGAAAAGGTGTTTTGTTGCACCCATTTTAAGTCATATAAGACAATATTTTTGGCCTTTTGTCTGACACATGCAATCACTGACATGACTCCAAAACATACTCTCATGGTATCTCCTCCAGTTTTTTAATTGAAAGCAATTTCAAAGATTGAGAAGTCTGTAGAGACACACTCAAACGCTGTGTTTTCATTGCAACTACAATCAGAAATCTTTACAGTGTAAAGGCTGTACATGTACATCACCTTTGCAAACCTCCACTAGAGCTTTTTAAAAGAAAAGGGAAAAAAGAATAATGTTGTCTTACTGAAGTTCCCATTAGGTCTGTTCCAAATCAAAACCAGTCAAAACAAGTAATACAAACTGGTTTTGCTTCATGGTTTAAAGGCAACTGTAGTTTGCAGAACACTAAAGTTAGGCCTAAGAGGGTCTACATTACAGGAAGGATAAAAAGTATTTAATACTCCTCTCCCACAAATGTCACAGGAAGTAGACAATAGGAGACATACAAAAATGAGTGGTAGCAAAGAGATTAAGAAAATACCAAAGCATCAGCTGTATAAAACCAATAGTAGCCCATATTTCTCTGAGATACAGAAGGCTGTGGTAATGAGAAAATGAATGAAGTAGGCATTAGGCTTCCCACTAGAGCACTCTGTGTAAAACACGGAGTGGCTCAATCAACCAGCATTGATCACCAGTGGTGTGTGCTGCAGGGTCACGGCTCTCACCCTCATGTCCTGTTCAGAAGCAGGAAGTGACTTTCACCTGAATCAGATCCAGATTTAAGACACGAATCACTCCACTGTAAGCAAAGCTTTAGTGCATGTACTTGGGTCTCAGAAAAAGCATTGGGCATTGGCAACCACATGGTCACAGAATGGTCACAGGCTGAGGCAGGAGATATGAAGCTGTGACACCTGTACCAATTCTGCTGGAATCATTAAATAAATAACAGATAGAAAAAACTACAAAAGGGCAACAAGGAAACAGCATGGGGCACTTTGGTATTTTAAAACTAGCACTACTTAACATTGATCAAGACCCAAAAGACTCCAATGTCCACCCTTATTGTTTGATCAGGTATTTTTACCATTTTCTGCAATCTTCTTTATGAAAAACAACCAAAACAAAACCACAAACCCACCATGTATTTTTCTTTTGATACAAAATATGCCAATAAGGGAAACAGTACACAAAGGGTAACCTGAATCTTATTTTACTGTAATCTGGGCTGTCTAGGAGAGAAGACAAATTCTTACTATTTACTAAAAAATTCTAATTTCCTCATTTTTCTACTCTGACATCTCAACCACTGTGTCATGTACTGTACTATAAACAAGGAGCATAGAACTCAAAGACAGAGAGGTTATAGAGTACAAACTCTCATTTCTAGAATTACTAAATTACAATTCTACAAAAGGTGTGAATATACAGAACCTTTTAAAGTCTCACGTTTACCATGAACCATGCGAATAATTTCAGTCAATCTTCTAAAATATGTGGAAATTAACCTCTAAATACTTGATGACCTCCAAATGCACCTTGCAAAGCTCTTAGTCAGAGAAGCAATCAAATTCAAAAGAAAAAGGAAACAATTGCATGGCATTTTCTCTGCAGAGTAGAAGATGAAGCCAAAGTTTTCGCACCCATTAGTTGAAACGATGAATTAAAGCACACTGCCATGTCTGATCACTAAATCACTTGGTCCTTCCCACTAGAGACAGAAAAAAAGTGTAAATTTGTAATTTTTACAATAAACCTCTAGCCTGAAAGATCAGTCATTGTTTAGCAAAGGTTGGGAAAGTTCTTAAGGCTTCCTCTTACCCTATTTCCCCAAATGTGTCATTTGAATTTCTTACCTCACTTTCCAGACATACCTGTATGAAGTTTATCCTAGACTGCTAAGAACAGACTCCAAAAAGCCAGGATTATAGGGGATAAGGACATCATTGGGTGGTAGCTGAACCAAGGTAACTGCATACATGCTTTAGCATATCACAGATGCAACTGAATTTAAACCTCAAAGGAAGAGGAAGAGTTTCAATCCCAGATGCACCATTTAACAGTGGGGATCAAGGGACCTTGACAGGCTTGAGAGGGAGGCCAATGGAAACCTCATGGAGTTCAAGCAAGCCAAGTGCAAAGTCCTATTCCTGGGTTGTGGCAATCTCAGGCACTCCTACAGGCTGGGTGGAGAAGTGGTTGAGAGCAACCCTGTGGAGAGAGTTGGGAGTGATGGTTGGTGAAAAATTCAATGTGAGCCATCAGTGTGCACTCACAGCCCAGAAAGCCAATTATATCCTGGGCTGCATCCACAGGAGTGCAGGCAGCAGGGCAGGGGAGGGGATTCTGTCCCTCTGCTCTCGTGAGACTCCACCCAGAGTACTGCAGCCAGCTCTGGTGTCCCCAACATAAGAAGGACATAGAACTGTTGGAGCACATCCAAAGAAGGGCCAGGAAGTTGATAAGAGGACTGGAGCAAAAAGGAGAAAAGTTTAGGTTAGCTATTAGAAAGAAATTCTTTACTTCAGGGGTGGTAAAATACTGAACAACTTACCCAGGGAAGCTGTGGATGCCCCAATCTTGGCAGTGTTCAACGCCAGGTTTTATAAGGTCTTGAGCAACCTGGTCTAGTATGAAGCGTCCCTGCTCATGGTAGGGAGGTTGGGACTAGATGATCTTCAAGGTCCCCTCAAACCCTTAACATTCTATGATTCTGTGATACCCTAACAGCGTATGTAGTGATGGTAAATCATCTCAAGGGTTGTAGCCTTGACTCTACATCTGAATGAACATTACAGAGCATTGCTGAAGAAGACCAACAGGGACTAAAGGCCCCTGGCCTTGTTGTTGGGGACTGCTCTATGCCCTGGTATCACCAACATTGCAGCATGTGGTCTATGTTGTGCATGTTGACAGTTCAGAGCAACATTCTGTTCTCATGCAAGACAAAATATTTTGCCAGAATGCCATTTTTGTAACCATCTTTGCAGAAGGGAAATGGTTCAATGGAGGTAGTAATCAACACCACGAATGAGGTGTGTTTAAACTGATACTCTCCGTTTCCATTTTAGCAGGTCAGATTTCACAAATTATAATCTTAATTTAATTGATCCCAGGATGGTTTTATTTTAAAATCTTGGCATCATCTTTACAGTATTTACTACACAGCTGCAAACATCATGGATAGGATACTTTCTATTGCAATCAACATATTTTCACATGTATAACCTGCCCTGCAGAAAACTGTATGACATCAAACGCATAGGAGACAGATGAAAAAAATCAGAGGCAGAGAAACTTTCTGGGGAGAAGGAGATTTAAGTAAGGCTCCCTTGCTCCCTCAGATATACTCATGGACATATAAGCTGTGCAGCTGCTGGATTACAAGGTTATCAGGCTTTTTCAAAAGATTCTCTGTGGGTAGCAGAACTGACAGATCTTTTGTGATTTACAATTTCTGAGTTTTCTTACCTTTATTCTTTACTAAGTTGAGGTACTATTTCCATTCATGCCATTCCAACCTTGCTATTAGCACACCTCCTTTTTCCTAACACACAGGAGTTTCTATGGATAATAAAAGTTTTAGAAGTTTTCAAGAGTGACCAGTAGAATAGGACAAATCTCAGTTTTCAAAAGAAAGAAGTGACAACACAACTTTCTTCAATGAAGTCTATATAAAATAGAGTCTTTAAACATGTTTTATGGCATCAGAAACCATCTATATTTTACTATTTGCATAGGTGGAAGGAATCAGAAATGACCTCGTGGCTCAGGTTTCCAGCTGAACACAGCACTCCAACCCCTTTGTATATAGAAGACATGCTTGGGATTTTTTTTCCCTGTTTTTTTTCCTTCGTTTTTTAAACTTATACATATATATGTGTGTGTGTGTGTGTGTGTGAGAGAGAGAGAGTATGTAAGTCTTTGGTCTATAAGCACATTGGTTCTGTGTGCACACACAATACTGTTGAACAGTAGGTTGCATAGAGTCTGTTACCCAAGAACCCTGCCTACTTTTGGCACTGCTGTCACAAATCACAGAGGAGTGTCCAGAAAGAGCTGTATGATCCTTAGCATCCTACATCAAACTTTGATCTAGAGACTGGAAGAAGTATGTATATAATGTTTAAAAAGATGTTTACTTAGGGTGTTATTATGTCTTCTTTGGGACACTATTTGTAAATCTTGGATGAAAAAGCAATGCAAAATTATTTTACAGACACCCCTTAATTTTATTTGTAGAGGTGATGAAATACTGCTGAGCATTCAGAGGAATTATGCTAAGTGAATTTTGCTCAAGTTCTCACACATGTAAAATAAACAAATTTTAGTAATGTATGACATTCTGCCTTCTCTCTCTTTACCCTGCCAAGGAAGTGGAAATAATTTTGAGACCAATACCTAGACTGAGCTGAGTCCGAGGAAGAAATGAGTTTTTCATCTGCTGTTTTTTCCATTACACCCCTGCTCTCAATCAGGTGAACATGCAAGAACAATTTCAGGAGATAAGTCTGGATTCAGAATGGTGCATTTGAAGAAACACCTTTTTACATGGAATCTCTGCAAAAAGCTCAAATCTGTAAAGGTCAAAAATTGAAAGGCCAAAAAAAAGGTAATAATGAATTTATCCTAAGTGCTGACAACAATGCTTTTGGGTATTTGCACAACAAATCAAGTCTACTTCTAATGCAGTTAACCACCAAATTGAATTTTAAATTATGCTAAAATAATATCCCGCAATTACCACATTTTTTCCCCCAAATTGTTGGAAGAACAGTAACTGTGATTTGATAGGCAATTTTAAAACCAGTACTCTAAAAGACAAAGATAGCAAAAATATCTGAAGCAGATCTAAAATCTATAAAGCTATGTTCTATCTTACTGTAAGTAACAAATCAAGCAACTATTACTTATAGCAGATTCAGCAAAACCAACAGGAATGGACAGAAGAGATCTGAGCATGATGCTCCCCATTACCAAGAATCCAAGACACAAACTTTGAGAATGGATATTCCCTTTTGTCCAGAAGTTCCCAAAAGAATAAAAAATAAATAATATTTCAGAGAGTACAAGTGAAAATACTGCTCCCATTGTGTCAGTTACATACACATACAGCATGCCTACGTATACAGAATGGTGTGCTGTCTTCATTCACAAACAGGAAATATGGCAGTGCACTATCAGAATGCTTTGATACTCCTAATTTTTTCTGATGCTGAAATACATGAATAAACTGCATTCACAACTTATAATTTACTTCCAGTAGCAAACAGTTCATTCTGTTCGTGTCTCATGATTGAACTGAAGGATTAATGCTCCTCTGAGGAAGTGGCACCAGTAAGATACCCGTTTGTCCCATTGGCACCGCTGGTCCCATTCGTGGCAACAGTGCTGTGTGGGGCCTTTGAGCGAGGTACTGTTTCTTCCTCATCTGAGCTTGACTCAACGTCACTTCGGGCATCCTTTGCTACCTGTAGAATGTGGAAAAGAAGTAGGCAGTAGGTGACTGTAAGGAAACAACTCAGCTTTTTGGTTCAAGAGAATCAGAGAATTCACACATTTTTTCAATTTGAGTTTTGAAGGCAATTTCAGCTCTGGCACACTTCTCTGCCTTTGCCTGCCTGCACTCACTTCAAACACAGATGTCTGCACATACATATGCCATGTGCAAAGGCAGGGTGAGAACTCACCACTGGTGCACTGAAGGTAGTATGGCCAAGTGCTCAAGGCAAGGAGTTTTGCACAGACCGAAGTAAACAACAATCCAAGCTCCCAAATTCAACCTAGGCTCAGTCCCTCGCCCTCCTACTAACTACAACTTTATTTCCTGTCCTTCAATTGGAGTGCTGCTCTTTGACCTGCTAATACAAAATGTTCAACCCAGCTTCCTGCCCCTTACTTCCCAACTCACTGGAGACCACATGGCTCCAGGGAACAGTGTTGTGTGCTTGCAGGAGGAGACATGAGTACTGCTTGAAACAAAATTCACCACGCCAGGTAACTCCAGTCTCTGACTTCAGACAAGTGGTGAGCACGGCACTTGCAAAATGTGGACATAGTCCAGTTCAGTCCCTAACATAGGAAACACTGTTCAACTGTGTGCCCCATTGTGTCACTGGAAAGGTGTTTCAGAAACAGATGGACCTTAGTTGCTAGGGATTTCCTGCTAATTTTCAGCTGACTTTGAAAAATCTTGAAAATCTCCAAAACCAGCAAGAGTCCACCAGGTGTAGTATAAAAAACCAGCATCAACAGAAAAAGGTCTGAAGTTTAACCTGCATGCAGCTCTAAGGATGCCATTTTCATGCCTGCTTCTAGTCCCATTCGTATAACTAAGCATCCCAATTTCTTCTCAATTGATCCACAATCAAACTGCTGGTTGCCACAATCAAGCAATTACAACTGACTTTACTACAGCAAATGGACATAAAAGGGGGCAAAACTCATTCTTCTTTTTCCTGAGGAACTAAAAACACTTAAAGAACAGGGCCACTGTGTGTATTTTTTTGCGTACAGTAATCTTCCCCTCCTCTGGAAAATCTTCATGACAATTCCACTCTCATATCAGAAAGAACCATTTGTCTTTGGAGCTCCCAGTGTTGCCATTGCAATATCACAGTACCTGAGTGACACTATTCTCCTTGGAACTAGTGAAAAAAGAAAACACTTCCCTTACAGCTCCCTGTAAGTAGTTTTTAATGCCAATGTCTAGCAAGCCCACAATTCTGACACCTGTGAAACTGGACTTCATCTGAGGTCAGAAATTTAGTTCCATACTTTACAGAGCTTCAATTAATAGGTTACTTCAATGTCTTTCATATAAAGGAACTTTTATATTGCAGCTGGTATATAATTATACCCTTATCAGACAGAAGAGAATGGTCTCAGCACACAGTACTGAGCACCTGTGATCTATGTGATGGCAGACCAGATGACTGAACAATTCTGCATCAACTTAAATTCTCTTAGTAGATTCACTGTCAATTTTTCTGCTAGGGTCCTGCCCCAAAGCCAAAAATCAAAATAAGATTCTATGCTGTAGCCAGTTCTGCTAAACATGGGATCTGCTCCCTTTGTTTCTAAAATGCAGCAATGAAGCAGGGTCTTTGCACTTAAAACCTGATATGAATGCAACATATCTTGCAGTACTTAGTACTTACCTGCAAGATATCTGTAATGTGTTGTGAAAATAGTTCTTATTTTTATTGCAGAAATAGAAGGAATGGCATTGCAAGTGAGAAAGTTAAGATCTGAAGGAAAATTAATCCTCTGTATATATGTAATACATATCCATCTCTAACTTGGTCACTGTGTTACTGCAAGTATCTAACTCTGCTTTAACTCTGTACAATCTCAGTTTTCTTCTGTGCAATTATTAGAACTACAAGGTGAAGGACTGCCAGTCTCAAGGGTGTGTCCTGAATGCTGACAGAGCAAATGCTTATCCTGCTGAGATATATATATATAGATAGATATATAAGTATGTGTATACACACACACATCTCTCCATCAATCCATCCATCCATTTATCTATCTCTATGTAAAAAAGGTGAAGCATAATAGTAATAGTACCCAGATACTACAGATAGAAGTGGGTTTCAATGGTTTTAGGTGATGCATAGCCAAGAAGTAAAAAATTGTCTTTCAAGATAGTCTTTACTTAAATATATAGATATAATATATATGGATAAATACCAAGCAGAAACTACAAATTAAAAGAACAAACCAACCCAAACCACAAACACCAGTGTTGTCAGAACAAATCTTTTGCACAGTAAATTAAAGAAACTTACGTGCAAGGGGTTCCACTTCCCAGCCTTCCAGCACAGCACAAGGGAAAGGATAAACAAGCAGAGTAAGAGAGAGCAGGAAGCAGTCTTTGAAGTCACTGGTATAATTTAGTCAGAACAGCTGAGGCTAGTAATTGCTAGAAGCAGAGGAGACTAAAGCATGGCTTCCAGGCAAAATACAGCTCACGAATGCACTGTCTTTCAAAGATGGAGTGGCAGATTCTGGGCTCTGCCAGTGCATGGCTGAGCTCTCCAGTATTTTCATAGGTAACAATTTTCTGGAGAACAATCCCATTCACTTTGGGGTCAGTCACATCAGTGTGCTCTGCTCTTTAAGGGTAAAGTGTCCTGACTTTATGTGATCTGTAAGGATTAGCTCTACCATCTGCACATAAGCCCTGTGTCTGTACAGCAAGTGTATTGGGGTTGGTATTTCTGGGAGTGACATCTTCCTGACAAATGTACCACTGGCAGCCAGACACTAAATTCTAGCCCAAACAAATAAAAAGAAAATACATAGAAAGAAAGAAAATGCATAGTTCTTTGCAATACCTCGTTAATACCCAAACCCAGAAGAGGGTGATCTGTAACTCTGCCACAGAATTTCATTTTGTATTATTATTGCTATCACTTCCAGCTGTGAAATGAACATTTTGCTAACAGCTACTATAAAGAAGAAAAACAGAACTGGCAGCCCCAAGAAAGCAGTTTACTTGTTGGGTTTCTTTAACCTGATTTCCCTAACATAGTTTTGTTCAGTGTACCACGTTGTAAAGAAGAAGTGCAGAAGCACATATAAAGACAACCATTATACAGAGTATTATTAACTTATCTGATAATCATTAGTAGTGGGAAGAAGTTTCCAGGAAAGGAAAGAAGAGTTTATCTAAACAAGATGTGTCTTCAGTAGCATGTTATGGATTTGAAAAAAAACCAACAAAAAAACCCAAACAAAAAGTGACCTCTATTGATAATGGAAAACTTAAAATCATTAAACAGATGTCTTACCCTGTGTTTTCTTACCTTGCCCTTTGAAATAGCTTTGTAGGCTGCCTTTATGATTAGGTAAGACCAAAAACAGTGCAGAATTTGAAGAACCATAAGCAGCACATTGAAGACCCACAAGGCAGGAAAATTGCCCAGAGCTTCATACAGTTCAAACAACGTTGTATTTAATATCCTAGAAAAAAGGGGACAGAAAAAGAATAACACTTTCCTTAAGCCAACCATCTCAAAGAAGTTATTTTTAAATCAAAATGACATATACTTCATTAGATGGGATCCACATAGACAGCTGGTTTTCAAGTAAGAGTGACTTGGACTGAATCACACGGGTGTCTCCAGAGAGAAACAGCAAAATGTTGCTTTCAATATTCAACTTGATTTGTAAACATTGCATACAGAAAACAAAGGTCCTCAGTGTGCATTTCTTCTCTTCATCTATACAGCTAGCAGGTGTTTGTTGACTGAAATAACGCCTTCCCTGATTCATACCAAAAATTACTGGCCCCCATGTTAGCCACTGTTTTGCACTAAATCTGATTTGCATACCACTTATGTACAACCAAAAGTGAGGCTTAGGCAGTTACATCCAGGACAGGCGAACAATGGGACAGTGAGGGATGGGAGACTTTGCAGCCTTTTAGTACTTTAAGGGGGCTTATAAAAACACGGGGACAAGCTTTATAGTAGGGCCTGTTGAGATAAAACAATGGCTAATGGTTTTAAGCTAAAAGAGGGTAGATTGAGACTAGATCTAAAGAGAATTTTTACAATGAGAGTGGCAAAACACTAGAACAGATTGCTCAGAGAGCTTGTAAACTCCTCATCTCTGCAAACACTCAAGGTCAGGCTGGACAGGGCTCTAAGCAATCTGATCTAGATGAAGATGTCCCTGCTCATTGCAGGGGGATTGGGCTAAATGACACTTAAAGATCCCTTACAATTCAAATCATTCTATGATTCTAAGAAATTCAGGCAGTTGTACACATTTGAAACAAATTTTTGAGAATCAGCATTTCAGATGCAGGCAGTAAACTGATGTTGCAATGAATTCTGAAGCTTTGTGACTACAGGACTAACTTTCTGCTCAAATCCTCTGCCACAGCAGGTGATTTCAATCTGTCTTAGCAGACAGCCTGAGAGCAGAGTGGAGAACAGACAATAGAAACAATGGCATTAAAAAACATAATGGTCTAGGAATGGCTGTTAATTAGGGGGAGAAAAATAAGGTAATATACGGATTTGTCAAACCTCATCCACTTTCCCTGCTGATGCAGAAATTCATTAAAACCTCCACCGGTTTTCTGTTCTTTTCTCCTTGTTTTAAATAAACCATCCCCGCTAGTCAGTAGATGGCGCGTTTAGCCCGGCCAGCACGGCGGGCTCGGGGCACCAGCCGCGTCCCAGGAAGGCAATGGCACCGGGACCCCGACCGGCCCCAGAGCAGCGCAGAGCTCAGCGGAGAGCTTATGGACACTGGTCTCAGCTTTTTAATAAACAACCACATCTGCCACAGCCCTTTCCAGCAACATAAATCCAGTTCAAGTAGTACTAGTATGAAATACGTACAGACAACAAATCCGGAATCCAACATTTAGTGGTAATGATACACACCCAATGTGTGTAACACCATTGATCAAAAATCAGCCAGTGATTTCTGATACACTGGACTTAATACTGTAGGGGTATTTCATAGTACTTCTGCCTTTTTGCCTTCTTACAGAAGTTGAATGTTTTAACCTTCCTATACAGCTGTGCTTGTACACTGTCTTCTGTTTATGGTGTGAACACCAGAAAATGCTTTCCAATTTGGAAAACCCCATCATATTAATGCTTCTGTCAGGTAGAACTCTTCAGTCTCAGCTTTGTGCAATTTGTTCTGCAAGTGGTAGCTACATTTGTCACAGTTACACCCCACTTTACAGTTCAAGGGGACACTCTCATCATATCAAAACAGAGGTGGAGTCAGCACTGTTCAGCTTCACCAGTGCTTACTGCAGTCCTAACCATTACATCAAATTCAAACTTGAAATCAACAACTCCTGTATATAAAGTTACCATTGTTTACACTCAACTGTCTCTGTGTCTAAAACTTTAAATGCCACAGAATTGTAAATGAAGCTTCTGCGGGTTTCTATTTTATCAACTGGACCAAATTAATCTCTGGGGACTTTCACAGAAGTCAAGTAAAAAAAGCAGCATTAGAGATGAGTTAATCCACTCCTGCAGAAGTCAGGAAGAAGGCAAGGCCAAAAAGAGTGCTTTTTTTTTGGTACCAAAAACAGTCACAAGTGCAAATGACTCATATATTGTGTATTAGATAGGGAAATAAGCCTTAATGAAAAAGCAGACTTTTTTCTAATCTGTTATGTCTGGAAAACTAAGGACAGGACTGGAATTCTCCATTAAAGCTGCAAAAAGGATCTCATTAATTGCCCAGCAATGCTAAGGGGGTTCAGTGGTCTGATGTGCCGGCTAGGTGTTTACGTGGAGCTAAGGCTATGTCTAAGCACCTACAGAGCAGAAGCTGAGTGAAAAATACAGAAAACTACAGAAAAAATTGATGTAAGCAAATAAACTCTCAAAATAATAAATTATTTCATATTAAAAGTCCAAAATGGGGAAAAATTCATAAGATTATGAGTCAGAATATACAGAGAAATTCTACTTGTAGAAGAATTGTACAAGAGAGACTGTAGAGACTGAGGAAGAAGGGGAGGGAAGACAGGTTAGACCACCTTCCATCTATTTCACTGCTTCAACTATTCAATGGAAGCATTTTAATCAACTACACAAATAATAGGGACTGGAAATAGCAGCACGAAAATAGATTACATGGAGGAGAAAGTGCCTATAAGATGTATATGCAAATAAATCTTAGATTCAAATACTCAGAAAAACATTTAAATATGTAAACACACTTGCTGGGACTTTTCAAAGCTCTCCAGTGAATAAATCCCAGCTTTTCATCATGAATGGTGGAAACTTTGATTCTTGGGTATCTGACTTGAAGCAGCTGGACTTGATCTCACAGGGGAAAATTACTTTAAGCTGCAAGTGCTCTACCTTTCTGAAAACTTTTGTCAGCATTTCTCAGATCTTTGCAATTTGAAACTAAATGTTAGCTTCTGCTTTTGAAAATAATTTCTGGACTGTTTGTTTTCTGAGTCCCTGGAAGATACTGATAGCTGGAGAACACAACACAATTTCATGGAAGGTATTCTTCCCTCCTTAAATGCATCCCAAGGAGGGTGAATGTGCACCTGGCTGTGTGAAGCACTCAGTTTAGTGTCTTGAATTAAGCAGTATCGCTGATGAATGCAAATAAAAATAAATTCACCATTTAAAATCCAATCTACTCTTACAGAAATCTGTGGTATTTTTTTCAGGAACGCTGCCACAATATCTGAGCCACTGGGAGAGAGAATCCTGTACTTACTATACTACCACTCTAATTAAACACTCAGAATAAAATGAACACATTTTCAACAACTACTAAACAATCACCTGCAAACACATTACCAGTAACAAAGGTTTTTCCTCTAGTCTCTAGCTCTTTACCTAGACAGTGAAGCAGTACTTGGGACACTAGAGGTAACAGATCCACACTCACTTATTAACATTACACTCCCCTCCCACAAATTAGTGGGCCCAAATCCAGGCTCTTGGATATCAGCTACTAATTCTTGGCAAGTTGATCCCTTGTCTTGCACCAAGGATGAAAGGAAAACCTGGAGATGAAGTGAGATAAATAAAGAGAGGAACGGGTGGAAGAGTAAAATCCTTATCTATATTGTCAGAGAACTGACAAAAATGTGCTGTGTTTGCTTCTGAAAGGATCCTGAAAGAAATGAAGAGGTGAAAAGGAGGATCATGTGGAAGGAGTAGGTATTCTTCCAGACAAACAAGAAATTAGTTATAAACTCTGCAGAATGATGCATATCAGGATGATGGGCATTATTATCACATCCAGTGGGAGCAGAAACTGTGCAGCTGAAATTAGTGCTACTGCAAGTTGCTTTCCCTTCTGCAGCACTGCCCAGTGACCAAGGTATTCTGCTGCAATATGCTTATTAAAGTCACTTTGTTAACACAGCACAATAGATGGAAGTCTTAGATATGGCCAAGGACAGCACAATACGATACCAGCTTGTCTAAATAATTCAGAATACATGTCTTTACCCTCATTATTAGACAGCAGTATTCTATATTGCACCATAACACCTGTACCGGGACACCTTTCAATACTGCATACATTACCAAGAAAATACGTAATTACATTTTTGAAATTATGTAGTTACATTAATTATCCCATTTAGTGCAAGTAACTCAACAGTACTCCTACCAGCAATGCTTCAAAGTTTCTGCCCTTTCTGTAATTTTTCCTTTAAAAAACCAAACAATTGCACTTACTTACAATCTGCCCCCAAAACATAGTAGTTTATTCTTCATTATATGTGGTAAAAAGTGACTATGGCCAAAGAATAAAGAGTCAGGAGTTCTAAATTGTGGATTTAGCTGTTATATTAACTTACGTGATCTAAGAAATTTTCAAATTTCTTTACACAGTTCATTTTTTGTTAAAGATGGGCACAAAGTATTGGCACACCTTGTTGGCCACAAAAAGATGCTGCGAGAATTATTAGCTTATTTATAAAACACTGTGGACTACTTCCTTAACAGATGCCATAAACTGATAGGTAGAAAAAAATGTCACTGAGATTCATAGAAAATGAAGAGCAGTGGAGTGTGAGAGTACATATACGTGCACATGTTGAACAGTCACAGGATGATAAATCAGATAGCTTTCATGAGCGGTCAAGATTCATCTCTAGGATTTAGACTAGGATTGAAATCTAATAGGACTTCATATCCCAGCTGTCCTAGTTACTTTTAATGAGAGTGCTAGACAACAGACCTTACACACAGACGTTTCTGCATGAAACTTATTCAAATGAGTTAAACAGCTTTTTACCTGAGAAGTGTATGGAATCATACACAAAATTGAGAAAATAATACACATCAATTGAGGAAACTTTGGTTTACAGCACTCCATGTACTGGAGTCCTCAACTGCAGTGCAGCTAAATATTAAATATAGCAAATCCAGTACATAAAGGGCTATACTGCCAAGTTCTTCATCTGAGTTTCAGCTTGGCCAGATGCTGTGTCTACATCACTGTTCTGCTTCTTGGTTCTTGCTAAGTGGGAGAACAAGCTTGTTTCCCTTCTCAGATCCACTGTCTCTTACATTTTCAGCCCTCCAGAGTATCAGAGCATTGCAAATACAAGAGAAGTAGCAGAGACCTACTGTGAACAGAGAAGAGTCAGATGAACCAGTCACCCACACAGAAGCAATGAAGCAGGGAAAGAAGGACTGGGGGAGAGAGAGAGAGAGAGAGAGAGATCTTTCAACAGCATCTCAGACTGATTCATCAGATTGTTTGGTTGGTGATGCTCATTACCTTCCTTCTTTTAGAGAGCTGATGAGAGATCTCTGCAAAATGCAGTGACAGAAAGAATATAAACTATTGAGTCAGTATTCAGAGCAACATTAAATCCACATACTTCAGTTTTATCAGTGAGGTCACCACTACATGGCATTCTGCTCACCAACAGCAGCCCCGCACAGAGGATTTCCTGACATGGTACTAATACATGCTCAGCTGCTGTGGAGATGGGTGGCTCCTGTCCTAATACTAATCAGGAACAATATGTCTTTGCAGAAATTACAGCCCTGACACTGAGACTGTGTTATTTTAAGTCCTGTGTGCAGATCAATAGGATTTCCAATTACTTAACTAAAATGATGGAGCAGGCAAGAAATTATTCATGTTTGATGTACTGTAAAAGAGACCTGATCAAGCTGTCACTGTCCTAGTTTCAGCTGTGCTTTTCACTCAATTCCTTCTCATCAGCAGTTACTGCCCACTAGCTGATTTTGCAGCCACTGGTATGAATAGTAGCATTTACACTCTTGTGCATAGAAAAAACAGAGATACAAGGTCACAGGCACTTTCACAATCCAAACTCAAACTTCAGAAGAGCTCTTCATAGACATGAGGATATGAAGAGAACTCAAGATTCCTAGCAGAATGTAATTATACTCAGCAAGATGTTGTATCAGTAGTTATGGCAAAATGCTTGTGTAAAGGCCCATGATAATAACTCACAGGTACTGCAGAACTATGTTATGCTAAGAATGACACTTCCAAATCTGAAAATCTTCAGGCACATATAAAATTTTTATATGAGCAACAAAGAATACATGTCAAGATCCATTTTCCTGGAGTGCATGTTATTCTCCAAAGAGAAAAGCATTTTTTGTAAACTATATAGTTTCCAAGCTTTGCAAAACAGAGTATCAGAGTATAAAAAAGCCATCCTCCTGCCCCTTTCTGTTAACTAAAAATAAGTGCAGTTGTGCTTAACTATATGCAACATCAATGCCTGTGAAATTATCCCTAAATTTTCTTACTAATTATTTATACTTTCAGAGATGCTATGGGTCAAACTCTGCCATTGTGCGACCCCGACCCCGATGAAAGCTATAGAATGTGCTCATTTACATGGGGGCTGGGTTTCTCCCAGGGTGTTCAGCCACAATGACCTCCTCCTAGCTGAACACATATGAGATGCCAGCTCCATCATGGCTGTTGATCATGGTGTTTAAAAGTCATTTACTATTTCAAGCTGGTAAGTTAACTTACTCTCCTGCTTTTGCAGAGCTTAGATTTTTACATCCCACATATGTC
This sequence comes from Anomalospiza imberbis, assembly GCF_031753505.1. Classification (NCBI taxonomy): domain Eukaryota; kingdom Metazoa; phylum Chordata; class Aves; order Passeriformes; family Viduidae; genus Anomalospiza; species Anomalospiza imberbis. Next base: position 19,365,692 of record NC_089687.1, on the reverse strand, counting down.
AGAAGCTTGCAGTAGCATTGTTCTGCTTTTGTATTGACTCTGTAGCACCACAAAATATGTGCCAGTAACAGCGAACCCTGGTGCTAAAGATATCTCTAACAGAAGAGGGGCTGAGAAGAGGCAGAATGTTTGCACAAGTTCAAACTACCTACCTGAGCTGATTTAAAAGTGGCTAAGATGTCTGGTCATAAGAAAAACAACTATGCTGCTTCCCTTGCCCTGACGCATTTATGCTTGGCAGAATAATTCTGAGCAAGAGAAGTGCCACTGCACAAGTATCTGTCCTGTTTCCAAATGGAGCACAGGTTTTAGACAGGACATTTTTCTTAATAAAAGAAGAAATAAGAACACTGAGTAGGCTATCCTTGACAACAGAAAGCACTATTATTGCCACAGAGTACAGTCTACAGAAACTAAAAATGAGGATAAGAATGGCTTTGGAAGTCTCGTGAAGTCTTTTTTCATATAATTTCTTCTTGCTGTGATCACATGAAAATTTTAAAAATGGCAACACTGAGCAAATGCCACTTTTTGTTATTTACATTGCAAGCCCATAATGGTGAATGACACCTCTAACCTTTCCATTTCTTACAGCTTCTCTGTAAATAGCTGAATAAGTATCAACCTGGTACTCCAAAGATTTCATCCTTGCTTCTTGTAAAACTCAAGAGGCCTGAGTTCACAAATGCAGTAAAAAATTTGAGGAAATAAAATAACTAGGCATTAGAAAGGATAACATCCAATAATGTTCTGTCAGAAGCAGACGGGATGACAGCACTATATAAGCTCTGCTGAAGAGTTAAGACAAGAGTTGTGAGTAAATTTATAGAGACTTAGTTAATTAAACCTTTTTTTAATCCATAAATTGAAGTCTATGAGTTCTTTGAATATACTACTGTTAGTTTGCCAAAACCTTGTTATTAAATGCTCTTGATAAACTGATTGATTGTAAGTTTCCTGCTGAAACTACAAACATACTGAAATGTAAGCACATCAGTTAATTTTTGCTATGACAGTATGAACAGCATTAGGAATAAAGTACCAAAATCAAAATTTATTCTTTCAGTATTTGCTACCCACAAGCAACATGTGATTATGATTGTGCTCTGGTTTAGACAATATTCTGAGCAAAATGAGCTTCAGACAGTGTCAGAAGAGATCATCTTAACAAAGTTATTTTATTATCCTAGCTAGGCTAGAACGGTTTACAATCCAACAAGAGTAATTAAAACCATTTCAAAACAATTGTGTTCATTCAGAGTGCAGACAAGGTGTGGGCAGCCAGGATTCATCTAGCTACCTGAATTCTCACTGTGTGAAGTACCTGACCAGGACTCTTGCTTTAACCACTGCCTATGTATTGCTTTGGTACTGTAGGGTGCTTTTAAGGGTAGGCTGGAGCTTTCTGTTTTACCAGTAGTTCAGAGGAGTGAAGCAGAGTGACTCTGCGGGGGTCCATGTGCTGTCTTCCCACACAACACAAGTACTCCAACGGCCAGTCAGGAGAAAACGTACCAGGAAAGAAAACCAGCATGAAAGACAACAATTCAATTTCACTGCTTGTTCAGAGCTGTACAAACTCAGCCAATATGAGCCAAAGAACAAAATGAGGAAAAAGAGAGGGTCAGCAAATCTTTGTAGCAGCTTCTTATGGGGGTTCTGCACTGCCCTATTTGCTCAGACAGAAGCTGATTCAGGATAAATGAAAGAGAACAGTTCAAACTGGCATTACTGTATCACTATTTGGAAACACAGCATGTGCATTAAGGACAGGGCTATGCCCCACACTAGTGTTCAGCCAATGGTGGAACTCAACAGGAGCTATTCTGCCAGTCATGCAGAGACGACTACAGGTCTGGTAATAAGTAACTAGGGTTCATTACAGCTCACCACGATGAACAGAAGTTAATTGTACCTCATGAAGAATCACACCAGGCTTGTCTGGTTCATGCAGATACTCACTGCCACGTACAGGCAATTAGATATCAGCCATGAGCCAGACTGTGTGTACTGTCATGAACAAGCTTTAAAAATGAAAGAATAGCAAGGAACAAAGTTATTCTTCTGAGGATTGGCTGACCCATACTTACATAAAGTACACTGGCACCAAAATCTTATTTAGAAGACACACACTGCAGTTGATGAGGAGACATACACATGAAACAGCTTTGAATTTTAACAGTGAGAATTATTTTTTTCCATTTTTCCCCAGAATATTTCCAAACAGACTCACAAACAGAAGATCCAGCTAAGATGTAGCTACTGGCATGAAACAAGACTACACCAACTAATCAAAGTAGTTGACTGTCCATCTTCACAGCTTTTAATGTGATACAATACTCTGGACACTGACAGTGTACAAAGAGATCAAGAACAGAAGGGCATAATACAGACTACCTGGATTATACCAAATTTGCCTAGATGAGAACTTGTGCGACAGCATATGCAGAACATGACCTCTGCTCTTTATAATCTGCCTCAGTCAGGCTTTCACTGAAATCTGCTCTGTTAAGGCACTATTTTGCATTTCTCAGTGCATATATGTAATACATGCATGATGAGACCTCACAGGTCACATGAGTGCCAAGGCTGTTTGCTTGTGTCCTCGCCTTTTGACAGCAGTACTTGTCAGCAACACTTCCCTGAAACACTGGTTTTTACCTCCCAGACAATATAACTCATTATAAAAGTAATCAAAAATGAAAAATTCCAGAAAACTGCATGCTAGTAACTAGTTAGAGCAACTTGAAAGAGCATGAATTTAACTGGCTTGGTGCCTTAACCTGGTAAATAAATATAAGCCCAGCTTCCCTGAGCTTGAAGTAACGGTTTTACCCAGCCTGATTAGACTAGCCAAGGGCTTGTATAATTCATATTAATTTTTGGTTGAGATTGCTTTCATTCTCCCTACAATCCTGTGTCACCTGAGAAGGCATCACATTCCCCCTGGATCATGGAGAGTTGTGTTCTGTGTTGTAATTTGCTAGAACAGTGATTATGGTGGGAGAATTTCACAAGCAAAATGTCTTGTCAGTGAAAATAACAGCTTTACTCCTACATTCACTTAGCAGCAGGAGGCAGAAAAGTATCCTGGGGTTTTTGAATTATTGCTGAAATGAACTCCAGATGCCTGCAGAAAGACTCCTAAATATATACCTAATTGCCAGTTTCTTTTGCCTTAGCCCCGCTGTTAAACACCCTTCAAACAACAGCATTTGATACATTCTGAATTCTTTATTAGCACCTTTATGCACAATTAGATGGCACTTGTGCAAAGGGGCAGCACAGCAGCACACCACTGCTTCGGAAGTGACGTCTCTGCAAGCCTGTCTCGAGTATTCACCTTCCTGCATGGGGGAAGTTTTCTTATAAATTACAGCCTTGCTTTTACATTACATGCACACTGATTTTATACCTCTCAGCCTTTATGCTAGAAAAATTTGCATATTTATGTAATATTAATCAGGCACCAAATTTTGCTATTTTGAATTTTCAGCAAAGGAGAGCAAAACTATACTTCCTGGCCTGCTGCCACTCCAGTGAGTCATCTTTGCTGACATGCAGACTAATAGAGCTGAAGATTTAGAATTGCTGTTTCATAGAGGAAAAGGATTTGGGAGACACAAGCTCATGTATGCCATGGTTCATCCCTGCTAACTCTGACTCCCACATGCACTGCCTACAGCACAGATGAGAACAATGAAACTGCCTCTGGCTTTTTCTAAGGGTAGCCATTAGGAATAGATGCACAGAGTATTCTTAGTTGGAAGGGACTCACAAGGATCATCGAGTCCAAGTCTTAAGTAAATGGCCCATACAGGGACTGACATACATCAAGGCTTTGGTCTGGAAATAAAAGGGTCTTAAAAAAAATCAAAATATCATATATACCACTCTAAACTATTTGCATATTCAAATAAATAAACGTATTTTTCATTGATTAATATAGGGCTACATTCTGGATTTGTGCTGGAAAGAGTGTTGGTAATTCCACTATGTTTCTGTTATTGCTGAGCAGTGCTCACACAGAGCAAAAGCGTTTTCTGCTCCTCACACAGCCCTCAGTGAGATGCACAAGGAGTTAGAAGGGGACACAGCTGGGACAGCTGCCCCCAGGGATACTCCACACCATAGGGTGTCATGCTCAGCATACAAACCTGGTGAAGAAGGAGGAAGGGGATCATGTTTAGCGTGTTGGTGCTTGCATTTTCCAGGTCACCATTGCACATAAAGCCCTGCTGTCCAGGAGATGGCTGAACACCTGCCAGCCCATAGGAAGTGGTGGATGAAAGTATTGTTTGGCTTTGCTTGTGTGCACAGCTCTTGCCTTAACCTATTGAACTGTTTTCATCTCAGCTCATGAATTCTCTCATTTCTACCCTCCTGATTCTCTCCCCCATCTCACTGGTGGGAAGTGAGAGAGCAGCTTCATGGGGCTTTGTTGGCAGCTGGGGTTAAATCATGACAAGGCAGAGGGATCACCAGGGTAACCACTCTGGTTGTGACAGGGAGTACACAGCACACTGTCAGCTGCTGCATTCCTGTCGATGGACAATCCCTGGCTCAGTCTTCTGTACGCTCTCCCTTCATGTATTTCTACATTGCTAATACCCATTTTGAGCTTTCTCTTTTCTGTGCTAAACCATCCTGCCTATCCCAACCTTTCCTCATGTGAGAGGTGCTCCAGTCCCCTAATCAATCTCAGTGACTACTTGCTGGACTGTCTCCAGTAGCTTTGTGCCTCTCTGATACTGGGGAGGCCAGAACTGGACAGAGTGCTCTACATGTGGCCTCAGCAGGGCTGGTAGAAAGGAAGGGTCACCTGTCTCAGCCCACTGCCCACACCCCTCCTAAGGCAGCCCAGGGTTCCACCAGCCTTCATCACCACAAGGGCACAGAGCTGGCTCGTTCACCCAATGTCCACTGGAACCCCCAGTTCCTCTGGTGCAGGGCTGCTTTCCTGGTGGTCAGCCCCCAGAAAATACTGGTGCAGGGCTCTGCACTGCTTTTACTGAACTTCTGAGTCTCCTGTTTGCTGTACCTCCAGCCTGTTGAGATTCCTTCCTTTTGGATGGCAGCACAACCCTGTGGTGTAACGGCCATTCCTCACAAGTGGGAACATGAGCAAACTTGCTGAGGGTGCGCTCTGACCAATAATCCAGTAATTATGTAATTACAAGCCAGTAATTTCATCATAGAAGGTTATCTGGTTGGCCAAGTATGATTTCCCCTTTGCAAACCCATCCAGTCCTCATCTGACTGAGCCTTCCTTTAAGCACAGTCTTATACTGCAGTCTCCAGGGGCAGAAATGCACTGGTGAAATTGGGTCCTCCCTCCATTTCTCAATATAAAACAGAAAGCAAGGGTCAGGTGAAATCCTATGAGCAGGAATGCCACCATGTTTCCTATCTGAGATCATGGAAGTAGAAAAAACAACTTATTTCATTTACAGAAATTCAGTGAATGGCCTAGCTGGCTTCAAGGAAGGACTGAGGAAGGGAAGCAAAACTGTTTATGAAGGAAAAAATGCTCCTCGACCAAAATAACAAGCGTTTCTAAACATGCAGTTTGTCTATCCATTTCCATGTTATGTCATGTTTGTTCACCAACTCACAACACAGTAGGGACCACGAATTATGACAACATCTTTGGAGTCATCAAATGCTAAATGAGACTTCTACTGTTGTAGGGTTAAGCAGAGCTGATGACACAGCTCCCTAAGGGCATCTTGGTCTTACCCTGTTTGCATTAACAAAACCTCAAAGAGATGTCATTAGTGAGGTTTGGAAAGGAAACTGCAGCAGGGAGGTTGACATTGGCATCTGTAAATCCTCTGCATATCTGAATAAGGAGCTCAGTGGTAATCTAAATAAACTCTACAAAGGGTATAATTTTTGTCATTCTTGCTGCTTCCCAAAACCAAAACTGACATTGTTATCTTCTGATGCAATGAAAGACCTCTCTTACTTTCCTAGAAATACAGATATCTGTGCTAGTTCTGTTTATAAGAAAGAAAAGGTTGAGAATAGTAAAGAGCCAAGGCCAACACCTTCTCTCAGTCCTCCTCATATATAGTGCACAGGTTGCAGAAAAACTTTAATGCATTTTTACAATTAAGTACATCCATGTGTTTCCTAATTAGCCATCTGCCCTCTGGATGCAAAAGATCCTCGCTAAAGAACCAAACATCTATGCTCAGTCTGTGTGTATGCATGTCTGTGTACCTACAAGAGTGTGAGCACATGCAAGCAGCTGACTATCTGGGAAGATGTGAGATTACAGTAAGAACTGTGAAACTACCTTCTAGACATAAGTGTTACACAGCTGCCCCAGGAACCCCAATTCAAAGGAGAGGTGGAAAAGGAGTAGCCTGCAGCATTGCAATCTGCATGACAATAACATCCTTACAGCAGGTCAGACTACTTATTCCACTGTGTTTTTCTTCAAGCTCAAAGTGTTCATGAAGCATGCACTGAGAGCTACTGAGAATATTCTAGCTTCAAGCTTAGCTGCTGGTTGGTTTTTTTGGTGACTAATAATTTCATTTTCCCCTCCTTTCTTGCCAACACAGCCAGCCACCTGCTAGTCTGAAGCTATGCAGTCTCCAACCCATTTCCAGCTTAAAACCAGCAGAAGGCCCAGATGTTTCTCATCTAGAACACATAAACACAATGGCACTCTAGCAAATAGGCTATTTCAGCACCTGGTTATGTCTGAAACTCTCCCTGGTGCTTTGGGAAACAGAGTAACAGTAATGACTGGTGTTCAATTATAACACAGTTATTGCCAAGCTTGTTTGGTGCCTAGAGCTTGAGGTAAACAATGTCCTTACTCACCATAAGGGATATATGCCAAGCCTACTGACAATGAAGACAACAGCAAATGTAAGGAACAGAAGGTCACTCAGTTTTTGACACTTGCAATAGTTTGCCATTTTGGCAGCCTGCAAAAGAAAAAGATGTCTTTTTACTTCCATGAGGACAACTGAATTCTCTTGTACAGTGTATAAGCTGTAAGAAAAAGAAGAAATAAATTTTTTATGAAATTGCTAACATTTTCACTGGGACACCTCATAATGATCTTGGAACTCCTCTCCACCAAGCAACTGGAAAATATCTTCTTTGGAAAAAAAAACAAACCAGACTACATAAAACTAGACTATGTATTTAATTTCTTTATTTCCCACTCAATTTCATTTTTGAGATTCTACAATTTCAGATCTGTAAAACTCTTCTAAACCTTTTACTGAACCCCAGTATGTTTATGGTGTCTTTGTCCTCAACCTCTTTACCTACTTATCTCTCACCTTTCCAGTATGCTCCACTGGCATTTTCAGCATCCATCTACCTTCCATGTGCCCCATGCTCTCTGACCTTCTAGTAGCTGCTATATATAAATTTTGTCTCAATTCCTATAGTACACCCCATATACTACATTTTTTCTGAAGCATCTCTTCTTCCTTTTCTGCCTATACAGAATAGTTTCCACCTCGAAGATTATACCCCACCCCTTCAAGTATTTTTCCAAGGCTCTCTTTTCAGCTTCTGCTTTCTAACTTGTTGCCTTATGCTTATACTTACATGCTTTTCTCACTTGTCTTCATGCAATCTTCTAACTCTTTCCCAGTGAAGGACTCACTAATTCATTACTCTTCTCTGAAACTGCTCATTAAAACACTGATCTTCCCAGAAGTTACTTTACCCTTTTCTCCCTGAAGAAAATGGTATATAAGGGAAGGAAGCTTGTTTTAAAATGTCTGTGCTGCTTCCACAGTGTTAATATGTGCAAGCAGTTAATTATTTTAAAATAACATCTGCTTTGAGATAGGGAGAGTCTTTATTCATGTTTTCTGTCAAATGTATCCAGAGAGTCCACTTAAGCCACTGGGAACCCTTTCAAAGTTCCCTTCTGAGGGGACCTGCATCCAGCTCCCAGGATCCCAGAAGATACTTGTGCAGGCCTTCCAGAGTACTAAGAAGGAGCAAAATTACTACAACTATGCCTACAGAATACAATTCTGAATGCAGAATTCAAACCAGAGAAGCAGAGATGCCAAAACCAAACCTGCACTTTTGGCTGTTACCCAATTTCTGCAATGTTCCCACTAAAAACCTGAACATGAAGATTATTTCTCACTAAATAAACCAAGTTAGGAAGCTCCCCAGAACATGAGGAAAGCCACCACTGCTGTGAAGAAAACATAACCTTTCTGAATCAGCCCTATTTTCTAAAGGACACACACAAATTTCCTAGCAGTTTGTACTCACAGCCTAGCTTAAAGGAAAAGCGAACACTTTGGTGCCAACATACAAAGCAGAAGCATTATTAACTTCCTTGCTTTTCAGATGATGGAAAATTCAGTCCAGGAATTCTGGATGTATTTCCATGGTGGCAGTGTAAAAAAACTGGTTTCATAGTGCATGAGGCTGATATTACTATAGAAACTTGTAGTAGTATCATGCCATTTCTCAAAAACAGTATGGCTATTGGGACATTGGTTCTCAAATAACAAATTAAAATAATTCTACAAATTATAGTGATAAAGAAAGACTACAAAAAAAGAGAATGAATATGTTGTTGTAGGATGGAATTTGGCCACCTAAAACAATAGAACACAATTTTCTGAGTTTAAAGACCATGACTACAACTGGGGAATACAGCATTACAGTTTCTTGAAAATCCTACTATGGTTCTTCCATACTTCCAGATACCTTAAGACCCGTGGAAAAAAATCTCCCCTCCAGTATTCCCACCAATGCATTTTGCAATGAGAATAACAAAAAATGGTGCTTTCCAGCTTTCCAGTGGATGCATTTCATTATGAAATGGTAGATGGAAAGAGTCTAGTGGCCTCCAGAAATAGCTTTTCATTTTTACAAATATGTACTAGGTAACACAGGTCAGGTGCACAACTAACCCATCACGGCAAGATATTTAACCAACTTCTTTTGCAGTTTGAAAGGTTTTTCCTGTGCACCGACTTTCCCCTCAATAATGTCAGCAGTATGCAAGAGTCCATCTCCTCTCATATGGCACCAGTGTTGTGACCAACTGCCCTAGCAGAATTTCCAGTCAAACCAGACTGAAAGAACTGACTAGAAAGACCACTTAAGCATGTGCCTCACGAGGAAGCACATCTGATCAATGTTTGCAACTCCGCTGAGAATACCAGTAATTCCTCTTTGTCTTAGTGAATGAACAGAGAGTAAAGTTTAAGCTAGCCTAGTACAGCTGCTCTCTACTGTTTTTTTAGTTCCACAGACACTGGTCTGATCTAGAATAAACATCTTTAAGTACTTCTTTCTGGTGGCGAGAAAAGAGGAATGAAGAAAGTTTAGGGGAAGTCACAGCTAGCTATACACACTGCTAAAACAAAAAAATAAACTTGCAAAGATGTGATTATTTTTATCACGAAAAATCCACATTCTCTTTTGCTTTCTATCTCAGGTAGTCATGTGCCTTCTAGATCAAAAAAGATTAAAAAAAAAAACATATTTACAGCACTACTGAATCAGAATGGCAGGATTTTGATTTTGCAATAGATGACTCACACAGTAAGTCTATATTCTTGCGTAACAGGTATCCTTGTAGGTACTTGAATAAAAATTAATTTCAGACAAAATAGTTATTAACTTTGGAGGAGAGTTCAGAGACAGCCAAATTCCATCATGACCCAGAGCTGTCTAGTAACTGATGCAGATAAAGGATTACAACATCTCTAAGCTGCCACTACGGAAGTTACAGACCCTCTTGACTTAAAAGAATTTCAATCATCCCTTCTTCTCCAAATACAGCTGCTGGTACTGGGATCCAGAAGCATGGGAACCTGGAAAGTCAGAGGTCAGCTCACTGGCCATGCCCAAATAAGCCACTAAATTGTCCAACACCCTCTGCCCAGCAAAGCAGAACAGAAACACACTGTGATTCTTTCAGAGACAGAGTCATTGCTCCACACACCATGCCACAGGGGTTAAGAACCAGGTGACCCACTTTCACCACTTTCCAGATTCTGCAACTTTAGCTTTTGATTTTCCCATGCTGTATTTAGAACCTGCATGTAACCCTCCCTGGCATGCAATGCATTACCAGTCTCTGCTTTGTACAAGCAACATATCAAAGGATAAAAACCAGTCTGAAATCAGAAATATGCGCTGCTATAAGTGCAAGATATTTAAGCAAGGAAATACACTATATTAACCACCATTACCATCTTGAACTGGCTTAGGAACCACTTGTTCTGCATAGCAAAAAGATTCTACCTACTGACAGGATGACAATACGAACGATCTCACCTCTAGGACAATATCAGCCGCATCATGGAGACATAAGATCAAGGTTCCCACTCGTGTCAAATTGGTTACATATGAGAAGGTAATCAGGGTGACTGTTACAATGTGATGTGTAAACATGATTCCAAAGTCCTAGAGAAGCAGAAGCAAGGAAAAGACACAAAAACTAAAAATCCAATGAAGCAAACACTGATATTCTGAACTCATATACAAAAATGGATGGTAGTTTCTTAAATCTAGCATTATATTTAAGTTATAAAAAGATCTACTATATAAGTGTATTATACACCCTGCTCTATATTTCATTTAGAATGAATAAAATAATCATTGTATGTTAACCAAATGCAAAAACATTATCGAAACTAGGCAATGACCACACTTCTCAGTTCATAGTAATTTAACCTAATAAAGTAAACATTTGCAGTTGAAGTTACTTTGAAAAGACATATGTACATGCAAATCAAATTCCACTGTACTTTTTATGCACCAAGTAACATATGATTGTAACAATATGCATAACCAAGTGCCAAATAATGCACCATTCAAAAGAAAATAGCTACAAAGGAGGGCACTAGTGCACTAGGACAGCATGCACCTGCCAAGAAAAACTGGGAGAATCCCAGACCCAGGCTTTTATTTGTTTGTTTTTAATCAAGGTGCTTTGTCTTCACACTGTAACAGGGTTAGGAAAGTCTTCAAATGAGCTGGAGCATCTCCTCTTAATTGGTTCTAATCCACTGCCTCCCAAATGACGCAGGCTAGCTGGTCTCCACAACAGCAACTGTCAGTTATTTGGCCATTAAGTAACTGTTACTATTGAAAAATCTGGGAGTGGAGGCGCTCCCAGAAGTAACATCACATTCCAGATACTTGCCACGGGGCAGATAAAGCAGTGGCAATAACCTGCCTGCCTGGACTAGGCTCCCAGACTGATTAGTGAGAGAACAGGACCTGCAGAGTATGAGACTCTTCTCAGGAAGGCACCAAGTCAGTCAAAAATATGTCTTGTTGGCATTTGCCGAATTACCTGCACAGCTTTGAGAAAGTGATATTAAAACCCTTAAGAAAAGATCACAGGCAACATTTAACTGGGAAGTTTCTTTATGCACCAGATGTAAAACCTGTAGCACAGCTCTCAGCAGATCCCATGCAGAGATCTCTCAGAGTGGCTCTCATGCAGAGCTGACAGAAAGGAGAGATCCAGGCAGACAAAAGGAGCAGCTCCTTCAGGCAGCCTGCTCACCAAGTGTATTGGGAGGTGGAATTTGGCTTTCTGATAGCTTTTGTGGGCCAGTCCTGCTGAGCTGTGGTAGTCTCCAGCTAAGTGGCCCACAACAGAGATAACCAAAACTGTGCCTTTAGAGGGGCAGCACCTGGTTTGCAAAGGAACTGAAGGTACCTGTGTCAGGCAGGAGGGCTCTATGGAAAGTGCCATACAGTTAAGACAGGGGCAGCTCTGGAAAAGCAGCAGCTGCAGCCCCTGACTGCACTGTCTCTTCAGTACTGAGAAGCAAACCTGCAGTGTTCCCAGCTCTCTTTGGGAATGTAGCAGGCACCACCGGTTTTAAGGACGTGCAGTGCCACTGCCTCTCAGTACCAGCACGTGCCTTCCCTGCAATGTACACCTGCAGTCCATGGAAAACCTGCAGCTTGAGCAGTCTCACTAACTGAAGAGGGACAAGACCTGCTCCCAGCCTATCACTCATATTTAATGCTATCAGGTGCTACAAGATCCTATTTCCTACTCCTCAATAGGCACCGCCAGTACTTCCAACACAAAACTGAGGAAGGGTAGGAGGGCAGGGAAGGGGAGAAAAGATAAAAAGACTAAAAGCAGAGACTCATATGCCAGTTTAGTATATATCAAACATTTCCCAGCCAGGTTATCTGGCCCCCAGAAGCATGGAACACAATAAAATACATTCAGTAGTCATATTAAGCCATTGCTTTAAATCCATTTTCTTCAAACAGACAGAAGAAAAAGAGAATTAATGGCTGTTTCCCTTTCTGAGTGTCATGGCAGAAAACAAGGGCATGGCATCTCAGTCATTTCAGGAACTACAAACACACACATGAAGACCATTTCACCACTTCACAATAATAAAACCAGCAAAGCACCTACCTTATTCCATGGGATTAGAAGTAAGCTACTATTATTGCCCTATGGCCATACTGCAGCCTACCTCTTTACCTCCTTCACCTGCAGGTACTATGGTACTGTTCTTAATTTTCCTTCCAAATGCAATTATGTTAGCACATAGGCAGTCCTAATGGGGCAAAACATCAAGTAGAAGATCGTCTCTATTTTCACAGCTGACACATTCATGTTCTACAAATACTAGATTTCTAGTCCCTCTTGGATATTCTGTAAGGCATTCCTGACAATATGGATTATTCCTAAGAAATCCTAATGTTCTTAGGCAGCAGTCTTCTGCATTTTTGCATGAGTCTTCTTAAAGAAATACTGTCTGGGGAACTCCTGTAATAATGTTTCTTAAAAAAGACAGTTACTTGACTCTGCCACCTCTGAAACAGAAGTGCTGGACTGACCCATGGAAAACTGTGGGGAAAAAGTAGCAATTATATAAATTTGTTACTGCTTTGTTATTGGGATTGTTCCCTCTTTGTGACATTTTTTAATGTCATTAATTAATGCTATGCTCTGAAGAAGCTACCTATTAGATTTTAGTTATACACAAGGGTATTGAACACATAGATACCAAGTGGTACCTGTGTTCCCAGCTCACTCCAGCACTTCCACCCATATACAGTGGAAGAGCAGCTGTACAGGAACGGGCTTCTTAATTTTGGTTTTTTTTTTTTTTAGTTAATGTATTTCAAATCATATATATGTTTGTGAAAGATGTTTTTATTTACAGAAAATTCATAGCCTCCAGTTGTAACTGCTGGAAGATGTCATGTGCCTACGTTAAGGAAATCTGTGGCTGAGAACAGGAAAAAGAACCTATTCTAGACACCATCAGTGGGAAGAACACAGGGCAGACAGCAGAGAAACCCCATGGGTCTCAAGTTGTAGACAAGCCCTCTGGAATTAAGGCTTCTGCCACCCACATTTGTTTAACATGTCACACTCATTGACTGAAGTGCCAAGTGGCCATGGAGCTTTAGTGCCACTGAAGGACAAAATATCACCTTCATGGCTTGTATTACAAATTAACAAGGAAATGGAAAGGCCTGCAAAACATATGCAATCTAAACTGCTTCCACTGAAACAAAAGACATCAGTTCTGTGTGTCTTTCTTTACCAAGAAAAGTCTCTTTGAAGAAAGAAATCTAGTATCCAAATTCAGCAAAATATAATGTAAATTTTCTAGAATCAAAATTCAGTATTCAAGAAAATTAGCTGCTACAGATCATTTTATTCTTGGAATGACTGAACTGTCATTTTAAAACAAAAAGTAAAACACAGAAGCTCTAGAAATTGCCAAATGCTTGGAAGTAAAAGGTGTGAATACACAGAGAGGTCTTCGAAACCTACAAACCTGTTAAAACTGAGTAGAAAATTTATACATTTCTTTAAATGTAATTGTCAAATATTTTTCCATTAAACAATACATCAGGTATCCAGAAAGCTTGTAAATAAGCCTCACTGCTTTTAAGGGTTATCAGGTGCTTTTGAAATGAACAAACTTCCATGATTTTTTTTTTCAGTGTTCTACAAAACAGGAGCATAGGAAGCTGGGAAAAGATGATAAAACACCAATTCATACTAGGTTTCAGTCTTTGAAAATAACACCCTAAAGGGAGAATATCATAACAGCAACACAGTGGATATTTATGAAGCTAAAAGCATGCCATTATAAAACTGTAGAAGTTGATACACATAGTTCACTGACTTAATGCCAATAGTTGGTTTGTGCAACAGCCTAGTTTGCTCACACCTCCAGTCAGTTAAAGACAATCTGGTGGAATTTGTAACACCTAAATAAAGATAAACAAGTATTTGAAAGTCAAAAAAAAAAAAAAAAACAAAAACAACCCTGGAAGTAATTTTTGAAGTCATTGGTTTGCTATCAGAGAAGAATAAAATGGAGATGGAATAAGTCAATTTCTCTTGATCTACAGTAAATAAAATACCAGTTCTGGAGTTAGGCCAGTGTTGAGGGCTGCTGCTTCCAGCAAGGACACACTGCACCTCTCCTTCAGACAAAGCCAACTACATGAAAAAAACCACTTGGCTGAATTCCAGCAGTGCACAAGACTGCCTGGGCACTTCTGACCATCCCAGAATATAACACAGCCACTGCTGCTGAATTTAAAGTATCTAAAACGATAACCAAGATTTAGATAAAGAAATTCCTTTACCTGTAAAGATCAACAGCTTACTCAGGTTGAGAACTGTTAATCTGCTCCATACAAGCCAATTGTGAAATATTAGAATAGCATCCAATATTAGCTGTCAAATTTCCTGCTTCCCGTTAAACAGATCCCTATTTCATATGGGCACCATTCCACACATTGCATATGGGGTACATTACAAGGCTTCCACATTTTTTTAAACTAAGCCTTCTTTTAAAAGAGAACTACTATGACATTGCAAGAACTGGTGTCTCTGTCAAGCTTGTACTCCTTTTTGCCAACTATTGCAAGTCTTTAGTACTAACATTTTTCAGCTCAGTGGGTTTCCTTGGCAGCTTGCATTCCAAACAGTTTTACTGTGTGACACCAGGGCACAGCTGCATTTCTCCAATCTGATCTTCCTCATTATCAATTTTGCTTACACTACACAAAGAGCGGTCTCCACAGTCCAAACTGGTGAGTGATTTAATAGGTCATTAATAAATATGGCATCTCCACTGCTCCCTGCTGGGTGCTGATAATGAAAGGCTTTTGACTTGCTACCACTGCACTGCAGATGTTGTGCTCCTGCTCTCTGCTGGACACAGCACATTCTCAGACACAGCAGGTGCTTGGGACACTACTTGGATCTGGTGCTCTGGGGTCAACAGCTGTGGCTGGGGTGGCAATAGGCTGTTAGCAATTCTCTTCCGCACCTCTATGTCCCATCCTATTTCCACAGCACGTTGCCCTAAGGTTTTTCTGGTAACAAGTACAAGTCATTCATATATAACTAAGAAAAAGACTTGGCCCCTGCAGCGTAACATATCAGTCAATATAACTCTTGATTTAAATTAATCTCCACTATCATACAGCTCCCTTAAGCATTGTTTCTCTCTATCCTAGTTTGTGAAACAGGGAAGTTATACTCATTTCAAGCTCATGATTAACAGAATGTTTAGCATCTACAGAGAATGCAAGCGAGGGATTTATATGTATTCATCATAAATTGGTTGCTTTATTTTTAATTTATACTCCAATATGGATTAAAATTTTGTGGATGCTTTCTTGAGATTTCTGCTTCTGAAATAATCTGGAAATCCAAACAGAGAAGTGTGTTTCTATACAGGTAGCTCTGGCATAAGACCCCCAGTAATACACTGTGGCTCTAAATGACAGATAAGTTTATTCAGGTCATAATGCATCCTTCATTTACTCTTTTCAGAGTTATGCTCCTGCTAAAATTCTAATAAACACGAATTTTTCCATTAGCATAGCCTACAATCATTGATTTAAATGACAGCTGAAGGCAGCACATAAAGATATTATAAAATCCTTTCAAATGTTAAAAAAAAATAATTTTGAAACATTAAAGCCCCTGCAAGAATAGCTCAATGGACTGTTATTACAGAGTAACTGTTGTGCTGCTTGTTCTGCTATGGACTAGGATTCTCCTTGGAGGAGAGAACTTGGCATACGGAACAGATTGCAACTAATTCTAGAAAAAATATTTCTATTTGGGCAGAGTCTTGTTTTTTTTCATTAACAACTCTCTAACAGCAATGCTCAGCTACATGACTGGAAGGGTAAAAATTAAATATAACATCACTTTTTAATATTAAATGTTTTTGCTGTCCTTTTGTAGAAAAATCTGAAAGCCCTCATAGATCTTATCTCACAAAGTGATACTGTGAATTTAGGAGGCAGTCTTGCCCTTTTCTTGGTATTTCATTGTTTAACTCTTAGAAGAAACAGTATATCTACCAGATACTACCTGTCCAATTTCATTCAAGTCACTGCATGAAAGCAGAAGGTTCTTTTGGCTTCTGCTATTTGCCCTTCAATATTTTCTCCAGGCTCCTCTTTCCATGTGCAGCAAAAGCCTCACATTATAGCTACAATGAACAGAGTAAGACAATCACAGTTTCTCAGTGATGAGTATCTGCAGGAGTTGAACACTAGAAAGAACTTTATTTCCAGTTCACTGCACATGTAATACAGCTATTCCTTAAGTAAAAAATGATATGTTAAAGCTTAAAGCTTTCAATGTTTTTAGTCTCATTGTTCTTACCTTTCTTTTGACATCAATGAATTGAGAAAACATTAAGGACCAGTAGAATGACAATTCAACTATGTAGTAGTAATGAAGGTCAGGCATCAGGGGCTGAAAGATAGAAATAAGAAAAGGTTAATAAAGTCTAAGTGACATTACAGGCAGCTGTGATTTATAGGAGACATGTTTAATCCTAGGGGATTATTGAACTATTCATAAGCATCCTACGTGAAAAAAATGATGGTAGTTGCCTCTTTCACACTCTGATGGCTCTGGAAAAATAAAACTCCCCAACATACTCTCTTCTAATGTTTTAGCCCTGACAATACTGTAATACCAAAAATTACGATGTTGTCCATTTGGAACCCAGAACAAACTAAATTCTGAGTATTCCTAAGTCTGTTTTGAAAGTTTACTTGAAACATCTTGCTGTATATCAGTAATGTGGATTCAAAACATAGCAAAAAACCAATGCTAGAGTAGACTAGAAAAAAAGTAATGCTAGTATATAATCTCATCTGCTCATGATGAAAATGCAGGCTTTGAGCAGGGCTCTTTATAATAGAAATGCCTACTTTTGAAGAATTTAATCATTTTCTGGGGACATATTAACATTCAGAAATAACAAAACAAAATAAATTTATCCAAGTATCTTGTCTGATATACAACATAGTTACAGAGTTGTTTTAAAGTAAAAGATATAAAAAAAATCCACAACCAAAACCAACCTGGGGTAACTTCAAAAAAGGTAACTGGTGGCACACATAAACACTTTGACCCTCAGCCTAAGAGAGCCAACTCTGAGGCAAGTAGCGGAATTTGAACCCAAACCCAGGATGCAACACACCTCTTCTTATTCACACTTTCCAGTCAGGCAATTCCTTGTTTTTCCCTTTCCCTGCTCTTAGGGAAGAAAAAAAAAATATATCTATATACACGCCCTAGACATATAGGGTGTGTATATATATATATATATATATATATATATATATATATATATATATATACATATATATATATATATATACACCCTAGGTTAAATTCTTTCAACTGCAAACTCTTCTCTGGAGTTTCTGGAATTTAATGTATGGAATTCAGGTGTGACAGCTATGTTCATCTTTCCCATCTTGAACTCAAGCAAGATGGGAAGAATCTAGCAATGTTCTGAAATGCTGAGTAGCCCATTCACACAAACATACTGGCACAAAGCTCCACCATAACAAAAACAGAGCTCTACAGAAGTGTCATGCTTGTTTTTAGACAGCGCTGTAACTTTTACCTGATATGGATACCCGCTCCAGCACTGCCTGGTATTCCACAGCCAGGGTGTCTGAAAGAAAGAAAAAGCAAACCAAAGGTCACTATAGACCACTTTGTGCTATGTTAAGTGCATATATTTAATATTAACAAAGGACAAAAAAATAAGAACCACTTAGAATTTGCATTTTTTGATAGAGGCTATGAAAACCAAAGAACTAGGAGACTTCTCAAGAGTTTCACAGCATGAATTAGAGCAACTTTCCTGTTTTTGTTGGTACCCCATGACCTCACTTTTGCAAGAGTGCAGATTGAAACCAGCTTGTGCTTGGATGGTCAGCTCTCACACTATATTCTCAACAGAACAGGAAATTTTGACCTTAGCCAACTTAAATATTTCAAAGAAGATTCCTTGCACAGGCCATTATATATAGGCAATCCTCCCTATAGGATCCATCCTTCATCTTTACATAGCCTTATCTACTCTACATTCGAGTATAAAAGGGGACAGAACATCATTAGTCAGTCTCCTGGATTAAGGCAGCACACAGCATACACTTACAGCATTAAATGCTTCCCCAGGATCACAGTTTTTCAAATAAATCCTCACTGCCTGAGAGAAGGCATGTTCTTGTTTTCACCATCAGGTGGAGTAGCTCAGCTCAGGCAAACCATAATATCAAACTCATCCAAAATACAATGGGTGAGCACCAAAGCAACAAAACGGACACTAAGCAGAATGTTAAAGCCCCAGGCTGAGAATTAGACTAAGTAGGAAGGATTTTTTAATATGCCCTTTAATGAAAAAGAAGACAAAATAACATTTTCACACCTATACACCCAGTGCTCCTGAAATGAAAAAGAATAGTTCTTGCAGTAGCCTGAAAAGTACACCAACATTCGAAGTAAAAGACCTCATAGAGTTTCTGATTTGCCTCTCTCAAAGATGCTGTAAGAATGCCTAAAGTCCATCCAAACTTACCCTCCCCTCCATTAGAAATAACTTCTTCATGGAACCAATTAATTCGTTCAAATGTCTCCACAGTTTTACTGTGCTATACAAATTCCCCTCATTTCATGCAAGAAAAAAAAAGTCTTTGGAAACAGCCACAGCATCTCTGCAAAGCAATATAAAGAATCTAGCATATTTCTGTCTGACAGTTGCCTGAATTAGATCCACACAAATATTCTAGGATAATTCATAGTTTTAGCCAGGTTTGAAAAGCTGTAACTGTCTTTCATATCATATTCAACAAAAGATATGAGATGCTTCCTACCCAATTATTTTGCTGCCTAAATTACAGGTACTGGCAAAAAAAAGCATATTTTTCTCTTTCAAATATTATGACATCTTAAGGCTTCTTCATAGAGATGCTTGCTGCAGGAGCTACAGATACAGAGGTTTATGAGCAATTAAAATGCTGATTGCTAAATAAAATAGGCCTTTCTTGATGAAACTATAACCACAAAGGCCTACAGGGTATCACAACTGACAAAAAATGTAATGTATGCATTAAGCCAATACATCAGAATATATGCCCCTTCTGAGCCATATAAGGCTCAGAAAGCCATGCTGCTATCTCAGACAAAATGCTCCTGGAGTAGCTGTTTGGAAACCTATTGGATCTTTTGTGGGCAAGAGCATTTAAAATAGCAGGGCTCCTGCAGCACCTTCTTACCCTTCTTGCCTCCGCAGTCTCCCTCCCCCTTGACTTGCCTTGGCATCTCCGAGTTGCTCTTAATAGCTTTAGCAGCAGGGCATTTTGGTTATGCTTGTCCTGGAGGGTTTTAGGGAAGAAGTAGAGGAAGAGCTTGGTTTAAGCACAACCTTCCTCTTTGACCTCCACAATGAGCACAGCCGTAGACTGCACTCAACATTCTAAACGTAAACCACGGTTACAGTTGGGCCAAGAAGCATGTTATTTCGTCCTGCGTGAACCTCACAACTGTGGAATACTGTGTAGAGGCTTCAGTAGGAAGCATCAATCTAAAAAAGCTCACACAGTCTGCAGTGTGAGACCTAGACCCATTAGTGAAAGGTGGATTAATCATAAAGGACCTAGGACCGACACTCCAGTGCTCAAGTGAGTCCTGTGTGTGCCTATAGGACATGTCTGCAAACTTCCTCATTACAGGCAAGTTCACTGTGAAGCAGAGCACAGTTCTGCCTGCAAGTCCCATGTTGGATGAGAAGAAAAGGTCAGTGACTTGGCTATACAACTGATCCTTTTATGATGAACATAAAAGCATGCTTCTGTTTTTGCTGCCTGCTGAATATCCAATTTTCATTTCACTTCCTATTCTTGGTATATAATGTCTGAGGAAGGGAGGGACACGAGGCAATTGGAGAAGAGGTGAAATGCAAAGATCCTGATAACAAAAAGCCCCCCCACTTAAGCTGGAAACAGAATACCTAAACCTTCAATACCAATTATGCTAAGCACAGAGCACCAGCCCTACAGTGCTGACACCCTGCCTTAGAAAACATAAAGGAGTTCAGATGGAAACTGAAGTTTTACCACATTTAGGTGCAGTGCCAAATGAATGCAATATCAGTGACAGAGGATGTAAACAGCTATTCAATCTGTTGAGATTTACAGTATTAAGGAACAAATCACCATAATTCCATTACAGGAATATCTGTTAAAAACTCCATCAAATCTTTCTCCAACTCTGTGATTAAATAGAGTAATTTTAAAGAGTTCTTTGAGAAATAAAACTTTTCTTGAGATAAGGGAATGACTGAGGATTTGGGAAAAAAAAAACAAAAAACAAACAAAAAACCTTTCCAGAATTATCTCGGATGTTTGCAAGCTTAGCCAGAAGCCTTGGGTTGTTTTGTATCCTTTGCCTCACTCACTTATCTCTAGAGAAAGCATCTAATTGGCCCCCAGCTTTCAGAAAGCCCTAAGAAGTGAAAATCTCCAGGTCTTGCTCAAAATGCTGCAAGTATATAGTATGTGAAAGGTCAGTTTTGATAGTAAATGGAGGGGGGGAGAAAAAAGCAGTACAATGAAAAACTTCCCATTTATGAGTATCACAAAGAGCTGTTATGCACCTTATTTAGTCATGACCATGAGGGCACGGTGTAGCTCCCAAAGGGGTTCTTCCAAAATTCTTAGGTAAGTAAGAAAAATCTTCTGACTTTTCCATCAAATAAAGAAATCTGGCTGCTGTTTTTACCAGAATCCAGCATGTAAAAATCCAGGGACATCATAACAGAATACACACATTTCACTAGAGCCAATTTATGTTCAAAACACATTCCAAATCAAAATAAGACATCCTTAGTCCAAAAATAAATGCTTTTAAGTTGCTTTTGAAATTCGAGAGCATTTGAACCTGTAGAACAAAACTAGCAAAATACAGAGCATTCACTGTGTACATGTTCACTACTCTTCCAAGATTTTTACTTGGCTTGGTTAATGCGTTTGAATACAATTTTGTATCATTTGTTACAAGCAATATTAAGTGGAATGGAAATTAATTACTATTAAGTGGAATGGAAATTAATGAAACTGTTAATTACAGTCAAGATAATATGTACTTTCAGCAAAGCTCTACTGACCTCATTTTTTGGGGCTAATATAGGCAAAGATGTCAAAGGTATCTCACGGCATTCGTGCCTACATTCATCAAGTTACAGCAGGTTCTTGCTTTGCTCTTCACAGGAACAAGTGGTACAAATTAGGGCCAGATGATTTACACTTCATCAGTGCTCACTTAGCCCAAAAATGCTGTGTGCAGTTTCCTCTTACCCCAGGTGCAAACCTTCACTGTCTGATACCCGTGTACAGCGCAAGACACAGCCAAACTCTATTCCTCAGCAGCAGCTGCCTTGTCCCAGCGCAGGCAGAACAGCAGCTCCTGCTGCCATGGGCAGACCTCTCGGCGTATCCCCGGCTTTACACCTCATCTACCCAAGCGTGCAACTGCTACAGCAGAGGAGGAGACTCCCAGCTTCCTGTTCACTGCAAAATACTGTAACATTTAACGCTTTTCACACATATTTTAGTATCCAGGAACTGAAACTGATAGCCTTTTAGTCAACAGCACCTTTCATAACATTAGCAGAAGGACAATCATTAATGATTAACAGTTTTTTTGGGGTGCTGGGTAGTAGCTGGGTATGGGTAAGTTTTGTTTCGTTGGTTGGTTTTGCTTTTGTGCATTTCTACTTGCTTAAATTAAATAGTATGTCAATAGTAATTTTTCCCCAATATGGGTAGGGATTATAGCAATTTTTTTCTTTTTCAATGCATTATCATTCCTTTTGGACATCACTTGGTTGAATAAGCACTTGCTTAGAGGTAAATTGAATTGCTCAGTTTTGTTTTTTTCTTCTGCAATACCTGCATCCTCTTGTCATGGTATGCTGGATGGTTGCTGACACTAGAAGGAAAGTTAGATTACCAGGCAACACAAAAAGAATCCTTCCTTACTTTCCTCTGCCAGTGGCTCTATGTTCTACTATTAAAATTACTCTATCCATGTATGGTAAACCCAAGAGATTTTTTAGTAAGTCAGTCTCTTAGATACAAATTCCACAATGATCCTGAGCTTCCTTCCCCATCTTCCTGGCTCAATGAAGATCAGCATAACTGTAGACTACTGCAGCTTTTCACTCTTAAGGAGCAAATATATCCATGAAAATATTTACTTCTGCATATAATGTACAAACATATACATTCTTATTCCTCTTAACTACAGAAAAATTCCTTGGTATTAATTGTTGTAAAACAAGCCACCATTTTACAAGTTATAAAAAGTAACTTGTTACTTTTTTTTTTTTCACAAGTATAAATATTTTGCAGCTTCTTTCTCTCCAGCAGAAAGAAAATGAAACTTTTCCTCATTGTTCTTGATTTTCAGAAAATTCTTAAAGCAACAACCAGAACTTTTTGAGTCAGCTTTTCAAAGTTTCTATCATCTTCCACTAAGTCTGCCTTGTGATGTCTTGGAAACTCTCTGATTCCCTAAAGATGTGTGCTTTTTCCTACTATCCTCTGAAAAACTGCCCTGAATACAGCAACATCCCTTGCTACTGTTGTATTTGTTTTGCTACTACATAAGAATTTCCCAAACTAAAGTTTCACTGATTTAAAACTCACATCAGACAGTTTCCAGTCTCTACTGGCCATGAACAACAGGCTCTGAGGACATCACCTTATCAGCCAACAACACCAAGAGCGCAGGCTGAACTGTGCAATAAACTGACACCCTGCAAGCACCACTGCAAGCCACCTACACATCAGAATTATGTATGCTTCCCTCCATCCACAAAGTCACCAACTTCTGACAAAACACCATGCTGGGAACAAAGAGAACTCAGCAAAACAACAAAATCCATGGCTACTATTTGGCATCAATTTGTGCAAGTTCTTCCATCCAGTGACTGTTAATTTCATTTAGGATGCAGTTGCTTCTCACACCAGGAATAGAATTTTCATAAATCCTTCACAGATCCAAGCAGTTGTTGGTATTTCGTGGCATAGCTAACTACAGAAGTGAAGACAATATGACACATTGTCAGTGAACATCCTGAGGATTTTTTTTCATATATTGTGACTAAGCAAGCCGTTTTAAGTTTCTGCAGAACAGGGGCTTCTTTCCCTCTAGAGTTTAGTGCTTTGTGTCTGTAGAAAAAAGGTTTTAGGGGGAAAAATGCTTCTGCAGTGAAGAGTGCTCAGTGTTTCCTTTCAGCAATCTGCACTGTTGACTTCCAAACATAATTAAAAATTATACTTCTGCTAATGGGAAACTGTAAAATATGGAAGAACTTATAAAGGCCAAGATTAATAACAATCACTGAATCACTGGAAGATGCACTTGACATTCAAATGCAAATATATATGTGTTCAAAAAAAGGTTTTAAAAATATGAATTCAAGTTTTGATGTGCTATATAAAATTATATTTGGAAAGGCAGAGTAAGCTCCACACACACATCCACTTTTCTCTTTAAAAATATTATGCACAGAGATCTGGAGCTTATGTCTTTTGTTGATAAAAGTTTACTTTCAACTTACAGCTTATGAGGAAAATGAAGGTGGCAAAAGGAATTGATAATTAGAATCTGGAAGGGTCCTAATATTAAGGTAATGTGCTGAACAGAATTGAACACTCCAGACAGAGAAATTGGTGACTGTAGCATCTCCTCCCCCTCCTCTCCCAGACAGCCACCAGTCCCCTTACCAAGCCCAGCCATCAAAATATTTGCTCTTTTGTGTACCTTCTTCTTCTGACACTTGCTCTGCTGGTTGCTTTGTAGTAAACAAAACTTCTAAAAACTTTTGCCTTTATGTGTAATGGCAACATTTTCAAGGACTGTTTGGTCATGAGCAAGCTGAGTGGCCAGTGGTGCTATGACACTTTAGAGCAGCTGAAGTCTACATAAATATTCCAGGAGCTAGGCAAAAGTTCCCAGAAACACTATTCAATGTATTTTGTGGTTCCTCAATCTACACTGTAAGAACTGTGCATAGAAAGTAGTGGACACACTCATCCAAGCATTCCAGATGCCTGATAACCCTTGGATGAAGCAAAGCAGCTGTACATTAGCTTTACAGCTGCCTTCTATTTTTGATCACAATGCCAGACCATATCAATTAGCCTTTATGGATTTACTTTATTTAAAAAGACAACACATAACTGCATGCCTGCAATTAGTTTTTTAAGAGAGAGTACTGAAGTTTACTCTTAGAAAACCTTACCTTGGTAGGAGGGAGACCTGCATAAAATTAAACCTTTAAGAGAACAGGAAAAATCCCAAGAGCAAATCATTAAAAAATTAAATAGGGCACTTCAACCCTTATTGATCATTGCAGAGTAGCACGATTTCAGACTACTCCTAATTTTCCTAGAGCATGCAGCTTCAACAAAACTCCAGGGTTTCCAGTGCTCTGATACTATGGTTACTCAAAGGCATACAGGAAAGTGGTTAATAATTAAACTCATCATTACATCTCTACTTCCTGTAATTATGTTCTTATTTGTGGCTGCTCTGCCAGAAGAGTGCATGTGTCTGATTCTGCCAGCCACTGCCTTCCAATACCATGTGTTGATGGCAAGTGTTTACCAGATTCATTGTACTCCTGATGCTGAGTTTTGGAAATCTTCAGGCAGCTGCTTTCCTTTGCAGGATTCACCGTGGCTTGCTTCACTGACATGTAACATGTTCCACCACTGCATGCAGTCCATGAAGGGAGACAGAGTCGAATTTTAATAATAAGAACAACTCCATACCAAGGTAAACATCAAATAAAATTTCATGCCTAAACCCAGATGTTTAAGATTTTGGTAGTTATGAACCTACATTGCCGACTGGAAGAACACTGTATAGAGAAAAGCCAAACAAAAGCCCCAGCTGATGTGTTTTGCTGCACTTTCCTATAGGCACATTGTAGCAAGGTCTCAGGATCATCCCTGACAGTCTGAAAATTAGGAAGTTACTGCAAATGCAGAATTTTTAATAGGAAATACAGGTTTTCTCTAATTCACAGGGCCAATATTCTCTAGTTCACAGGGCCTTGGAGAGGCAAGAATGTATTTGGCTCACATAGTGCCATTATGGGCAGGTGCTGAAGAAGACCTTTCATTAGTGAACTCCCCACTCTCAAGTACTGCCACTAAAACCCTGGCAGAAGGAGCTGACTGCTTCTCAACACAGACACCACCAAGTCCCACCTGATGATTGAGAGAGCAGAACTCCTTCAGACAGGTTGCTGGAACAGGCAGGCCAAAAGCCACCCCAGTGTGTGGTCACTAGACAGGAACCCATCTCTAAGCACTTTGGTCACTAAGCACAGCTAAAACGAGGCATAACCCTAAGCAACAGTGAGTAAGGACAGACTGAAGTAGCTTTTTCCCCTTCCACTCATGCAACCACTGCATTTTTTTGAGGTGAAAATATACTGTATCAGGGCAATTCACCCCTGGGGCAGCAGGTGTCATTACAACTGAAATACTTAGAATCACAGAATATGCTGAGTTGGAAGAAACCCATCACGATCATCAATTCCAACTTCTGGCCCTGCAGAGAACACCCCAAGAATCACATTTCTTGGTGTATGTAATAATGCCACAAGTACTAAGTACTGTATGAAAAAATCCCAGTGAGAGAATCTCTCTCATATTGCATTTTCCTAACAGAAAGACAGAAGGGTAAAATGTTAATTAATTTAAATATAAAAACACAGTTTACAAGGATTTTTTCCTGCTCAGTTCTGAGTCAGTGACCATAATAACATTTCCTTCTCTAAAGCACATGAAGACAGCTGAAATAATTTCCCAGAATGTCTGAACTTACATAAAATGTTATATTCATTTTCCCTCAGTTTTTCACCTTCCCCTCCTGCCGAGGAAGCGCAAAGCCAGAAGTCTTCTGAGGTTTCCATTTGTCATCTGCTGGTGGATCTATTCTGACATAACTTGCAGTTTTCTGCAACCGATCTATTAAAACAACTAACAATAAGACTGGCTGGTAGGGATGAGAAGAGGGGAACTATCATAAATTGCATACGATTTTGTTTAATAAATTGTAAATTTGTATTAAGTTCTAGTATAAAACCAGAAATAGTAAATTTGTGCCACAGCAAAAAACCTAAAGTAACTGGGCAAGAGGAAAGAATTTTCTCTTCCTCATCTACTTGAGCCTACAATTCCTACAGACAGGAAAAAAATCCCTGTTGAAAATTTTTATGATATGACCCTGAAAAAGTTTCAGTCTTTCAGAACCCTGGGCTGCCAAGAAAATGAATACTGTGCTGAAGGCAAAATTAGCAACCAGTCCACAGGGGGATATGAAGTGTGGCAGCCCCTCCTTCACTGCCCCAAACAACAGCGTAATGCACAAGCAGCAGAGATGCTGTATATGGCTCACTACCAGCTTAACTTGCCAATTTGATGATTACATAGCATTTACTTACTACTCTGATGTTATTAAATAACTCCAGCTGGATTCAAAACAGATAAAGTGAAATTCAATTCTAGATGCATTTTTTGAATTAGTGTGTTGCTTTTCCTTCCCATGATTATGTAAAATTTATCCCCGCTGTATACGTTTGAAAGTCCTGTTGCCATCCTGTTACTAAATTAGGATACCACTGATATTCTCCTTTTGCTTTTTCTTTCAAAAACCTTCCGTTTCCTGTCAGCCACAAATAAATTCTACCAACTTGCTTAGCTTTGTCCTCTTGCCTGATCAAGTTATTATCTTAACTTCCAACAACTTATGCAGTGAATTACTTCCTGTGCTGACTCCCCTTCTCTTACAAAGCCTCATTGTCCAAAATGCATTCATTCTTGTTGATGTACACCAAGGTACTGCAGTCACTTAGAACTGAGTTTCTCCAGTAGCTTTGATCTTTCTCATGGCTCATGATTTGTATCGCAAGCATCCAAAACACTCTATTAATCTCTCCTAAATGCCCTCAACAATTTTTATGCCCTTTTGAAGATATAGCTGAAACAAATTCCTTTTCCATGAGATGGCATCTAACTATCGTCTTCCTGGAAACCTTTTCCACTCGTGATGCTTATTTAAAAATGTAATATGGCTTTTCCCCTTTCTTACAATAGCTTTCTTCAAAAGACTCTAGAGCACGGGTATTCTTTCTGGCTCACTCAGTGAATTAGAAATTGTTTTATTTATCACCTCATGTTCTGCCCTGCTTTCATGGAAAGGGAAAATATTGTAATTCGATTTTAACATCCAAAATTATTTTAGCTTAAAAATTTTCATCACTTACAGAAACTGAGCAATTGGTTTTACAAATAATAATAAAAAAAAAGAGGTAATAAAATCCTCCAGAGAATCCAAATCAATTTTAAAGCAAGCACAATCTGCCAAATGTGGGCTTCATTTCCTCCCTTAGTGGCCTATGTATCACATTATCCCTCTGCTAATAGCACAGTAAAATATCAAATATCAGCATTGTGTTAAAAGGGCTCCACAGTGGCCTCTGGCATTCTTCATTTAAATAAGAATATTTATCCAGAATTGGGCAAATAAGATCACTGGACAAAAGGAATTACAAGACTTCAGTAACAGATAATATAACAACCTTTCGGGAAGAACGTGGGAAGGAAACATCACAACAGATGCAGACTAGAGCAGAAAAAGTGCCCAGCAGAATGCCTGCTTCTATTGATTCAAGAATGAAAGAAACACCAAGGGCTCTGGAGGTAAACCCCCTGCCTCCCAGCTTTTGCCACAGTGTTGTTTTCTAGAGTCAGTTCTGATTTAAACCAAGGTGGTAGATATTTTCCAAAGTATTTTCATGCTTTGCTATCTCAGTGCTAAAACCAGAAAAAAATAATCAGCCTGCTTTAAGGAGTCTTATTCTATGAATCAGATGATCAGACATAATCCAAACAGTGGTATGAATTCTTCCAAGATGCTGCATTTCTTTTATTGTTCTGTTCCACAAAATATACAGCAGCATTAGTTTAATGCAAAAGTAGATGCAGCAGGTAGGGCAACCGAAGATGGAAACAATAAATGAAATACTGAATATTCTGATGCAGGCCATTTTTTTCTGCTCCAAATGATGTAACATGTAAGGTGTTCTGCAAACAGCTTTCCAATAGCTGAGGAACTTTTATCACAAAATCAAGTCTGTCCTACTGCTACAAACACTGAAAACTGTCTAGAGCACTGGACATTTTGAATATAGCAATTTAATTTTATGAAGTGGCTGTGAATAACAATCATTATTTTTTCATCTAAGGTTAACAATATCAATATTAGGTAAAGTGTAATACAGAAATAATGTCAAGAACTGTAATACAGAAACAATGTCAATAACCAACCACCACTTTATTGACAAGTTCTTTTTTTGTATTTCAAATGAAGGTGGTCTGACTTTAGGCTCTAAAATTCTGGAGTATAAGCAATCTGAAATGGCATTTACAAATTCTACACTACTCTCTCTGGGCTGTAACATGTGCATGTATCGCTGCTGCTATTTTATTCCAAAAAAAAGGCAAAGAATAAGCCAACTCAGCTGAGCAACAGAATGCAACATTCTCTCTCACGAAAAAGCATGAAGCCAGTTTCTCTCAATGTGCACACAGAAACTGTGGGCCACTAACAGAACATCTCCTGCTGTCACACAGAAGCTTGCTAGCTCAGTGGTTAGTGCACATATGAGGATAAGCACTTCAGTTTCTTCATTTGAAACATCCTATAGTTTCAAGAAAGAGGAACTTTCCTAACAGAAGAAGTGGAGCTCTACCGGTGTCGGGTTTTTTTCCTTCATACTACCCTGCTATTTTCTATTTGCCTTCCATACATTTATGTCCCTTGAGTAGGCTTGTGGAGTCAAATTTACACTTCAACATGGCCTTCTCTGTTCTTTTGCAAGCTAGATGTACCAGTAGAAATTGCAACTACCCACCAGACAGTTCTCAGTTCTTCCATAGGGGATGACTCATTAGGAAGGACACTCAATCAGCTGCATACATACAGAAGCTTGTTGCACCCAGCACTTTTAAATATAGCCACGGCATACTCGTATCATCTGCCTTACTTCAACATTAAATTTGAAAAAAAGCAAGATTTGTTTATCGAGGAAGATGATTGTTTTTCCAGTAGAATACCTACATGCAAGTTCAGGTTTACAAGTTTCAGTATAGACTTCAGAAGACTTGCAGAAAATCCATCCTCTTCTGTGAGTTTGTAATTATCATGGGCAAGTAAAGGAAGGAAATTAAATGTGAAAAGTCTATATATGTCACCTGGAAGCTTTGCTTCCATTTGCTTGTAAAGATTTTTCATTTTACAGCATTATACAGGCACTGCTTAGCACCAAGGATGAGCAAGCAAGAAACAAACCAATCCTGAACTCTTTGCTCTGTTTCTTTATCACCAAAGATAATGATATTTTTTCCATTTAATTGAAGCACAGTCAGACCATTAACTCTTAATGAGCAAAGTCACCATTTATTTAACTATAAATATTACTGAGGAAAACAAAAACATTATCTCATTCCTATGTTAATGATAAGCAAAGCAGTCAGTTTAATGCCACTGGAACTTAATGTCTTGTTGACATCACTACTGGCATGGTACTCTGCAAAGAAGTAGACATGTTAAATGAAACAATTGGCAGAGCTGAAAAATCTCACTTTCATTCAGAAAGGAAAGAATTTGCATATAGATTATCAAAGTGGAAATATAATTGGTTACTTACCTTTTATGCTTCAAATATTAGTGATTTATAAAGACACAAAGAATGCTGTAGTGAATGCTGGCTTCAGTCCTTCAGTGCTAAAACATCTCATTCAGAAGTCTGAAAACTAAGATGGGGATGGTCACATCTAGCATTTGCCATTTTACCAAGATTGGGGTAATAAGGATTAGATGGAAAGGTGAATGCTTCACATTAAATGATTTTGTGGGCCACCCACCCACTCTGCAGTCACTAATAATTTAAACCTGATCTAGAAAACAGTGAAGACTGGAGCTGGCAGCTAGTAACAAAGAAAGCTTCATCTTCTCTTTCAAAATTGGTACTTCGGTCCATTTCCTCACACAGAAGAACACTCATTACCAGATCTGCTCTTGAAAACAGTATTTGAGGTAGAAGGTGGACAACTTGAACTCTTAGCATACAATTACACTGATTCCTTCTTCTCATGAAGTATCAGAAATGACACAGGTGAGTTCAAATCCTGATTATGATGACCTATTTCATCCCCTCAGCACATTACCCATCACACTGCAGGGCATGTTCTGAAACACACAGTGCTATGGGATCAAGCGACCATACAGCATGGTAATGGATGAAATACACATAAAATGTGAGTGCTCAAGGAGACAGAGGGAGAATGAACTGCATGCTGCTCTGGCCCACACTTCCCCTGGGGCTGACTACTGCTAAACAGCTGAGAACAGCTCTGATGTGCCCTCCCTGCACAGGCACATCACCATTCCTGCTCACACCAAGTTGCCTTGCACCTGAGACAGCCTCAAGAACTACAGACACAAAAAAGATTAGTAAACCTCTTCTTTTACTTACAAAGCACCAGAGACATTCAGGATACATTTTCTTGTGTCAATTTTTTGACCAAAACAAAGATTATGTGAATGCACTGAGTGCACCATTCCCCTAATTTCACCTCCTAGAATTACAGAAATATGGCCCAACTTGCACAGAAGCTCTGAGAACTAAGTCACACTGTAAAAACATTGTGCACCACAAATCCATATGACTCTCTATTGCAGGGTTAACAGACCTACATCAGAGTGCTTAGAAGCTTTCAATACCCTTCTCTTTTTAAATCAGCACTGATGGGAAACTCCACAGAAACCTCCTTCCACAGTACATTAGACAAAGAATAGGCAAAAAAGGTATTCTTTCCTAAAACACTAATACATTTTGTTTGTTAGTAAAAAGTAACCGCTGTCAGAGGCATTTAAGCAAGGACAATGGTGAAATTGAGATTAATACTTTGGTAAGCCTTACTGCTAGTTTAATACCTATAATGAAAAGTAATCAAGTGAACTAGGCATGTTGCTATGCCATTTTTCTTTTAAAACCCCATTAAATATTGATAAGAACTTCTATTCCTTACCAATGCTAGTAGCAAAGCATTGTATGAATGTAAATTAAATTTTCATTTTCACTCCTCATAAACACAGACTTTATGCCTGTGCTTTATATTATACCCACACAAGACTTCAAGTCTGTGAAATGTTATGAAAGCATAATAATATAAGTGCCTACCTTTTTCAGGAACCGTACTCCATAGGTAAATATATAAAGGTAAAATGTGAATCTCCACCTGCAAAAGGTACAAGAGATTAAGTCCAGGATTCCAGGTTTACATATTTTACAGTTCAACACATGATTTCTTATTTCACCTCCAAACCACCACATCCTGGTTACATTAACAGAAGTTGAAGCAAAATTTTGGTCTGATTTTCTACAACTTTTGTTATCAAGCATTGCGCTCATTTGCCTGCTTTTCCTGGCCTCTCATTAGCTCTCTGGAAATACTTGCTAATTTTATCTAAACAGGGGAAAAAATCCTCACATATTTTCAAGGATATTAAGTTTTTAAAAGTTTAATAAAAACTAGCAGGACATTGGAGGAGAGAGGACAATTTACCCATCTGTTGCAGGAAAGTTCATCTCTTATTAGACACCAGGAAAACGATAATAAGAAATTTTATTAAGACTTCGACAGGTGACTTGGGAGTACTGCATGTCAGACTCTTTAGTAATGAAAAGTGTCATTCACAATGAGCTGGAAATTCACTTGGCAGATTCCAGCACTTCACATTTGGTTTTAGGGAGTGCATTTGCATCAGACAGATATGCTGGATACAGATATATATCCATAATTTACATCCACTTCCCATGCATCCCTTGATAAAAATTATCTACATTTTCCCAAATGCACTCAGAATAATTGCTGAGCTTCTGTTTTTTCTTTTCAGATAGAGGCAAACTAGAAGTTAAGAACAGGATGCCATGGAAAATAAGAGAAACTACCAGGAGATTTAATTCAAAATCCTCCCCTCCTCTGTCTTTCTCCAGTATTCAAGAAAAGAAGACAGACATAGTAACTTCCTATCTTTTGGACCCATTATTCACTTATGAAAGAGCTACTGGAGGTCTAAGGAAATAAAACCGTAACATTGTGCAGTATAAATTCTTAGAGGAATTTCTTGGGGATTTTTTTCCCCCAGGGTTGGACTGACTACACACACATGCTTAATATAAACACCAGAGAAGTAATAATCATAATGTTTATAGCAGGATGAGATTTAGCTGCCTTAGTATGAAGCAATGCTGCAATGTGAATCATCTTCAATGACATATTTTATAGCACTTACAACTTTCTCTCCACTGGCAAAACTATTAGCTTCCAGTTAATTGGCACTGGAGTTCTTTCAAACATGACTGGAATGGTTACAAAACTGAAAATGTTCCTATGTTAAAGGTTAATCCAAACCTTTCTCTTCAAGGCTACTTTTACAAATATTTAGAAAGATAGTTGTGTCATACATATATAACCCTCTGACAATTTGAGAAGAGTGTAAGAACATCAACGAGATTTAAAGTGTGATACTTCAGTTGAACAGAAATTCTGTTTTGCACTGTAGTCTCCATAGCATGGAAGAAATTAATTTATTAAACTGATATGAGAGAAATAGCAAACCCTTCAAGGGTTTGATCACTGTAGTAACATGGCACTTTCAAGATAATGTGAAAATAGAGTACTTGGAGGCAAAATGTTAGTTGTGCTGGCAGAAACCTTCAGATTATGCACATGAAAGAAATAGCAAGGATAGTATTATGAAGGAAGGATTTATTTGGGTGGAAAGTTTCTCGTTAGGGCAGTCCTACAGCCAGTAAACTTGCCATTCAATTTCACGATTACATATATCATCTAGTGAAAGTTTTAAGGCTGTCACTGAAAATATTAGGAGGAAAACCCTGTCTAACCTATTCACTGATGAGCACTTTCCGTGCCCTTCTTTCACTCCTAAGTGTGAGCTGCTATGATCAATTCCTCGCAAAGAGTTTTATCACCTTTCACATTTCTCCAAGCAAAATTCATAACATGCTTAAGGGCTTTTCTAGCTTGCTGTTGGGAGATGCAATATTCCACAGAGGAGTTCAAAGGCAGTTGGACGTATCTGAAATAAATTAATAGCTGAGTTTTAGCTGGTGGGTATCAGGGATTTTCCAGTCTGCATGGACATTTGGCAAACTCTGATTGC
The DNA here is from genome assembly GCF_031753505.1 of Anomalospiza imberbis. NCBI lineage: Eukaryota > Metazoa > Chordata > Aves > Passeriformes > Viduidae > Anomalospiza > Anomalospiza imberbis. The sequence goes on along the minus strand of NC_089687.1, from coordinate 19,332,058 downwards.
AGAATGTCCTGCAGCTACCACCCCTCAAAAAATAAAAAGACCCTTTCCCAAAACAGGCAAATTAAAAAAAAACTGATATCCCCACCTAACTCTCCACCCACCCCCCAAAGCACTGACACTGCTATAAATTTGTGCTAAAGCCAAGGATTGCCCTGAAGAGAGTTTCTGGAGCTCCAGAAAACCCTCAGAGCCAAGAGCCACTGGGTATTATCTGGGCCTGCTGAAAACAGTCAACTTGCTTAGACTGTTCAGCTGCTACAAAGGTGATAGATGCACACAAGGATATGGTAGGTTCTTCTTCCCGAATGTGCCAAACAAGTGGACTTGGATTTAGCACCAAAAGATGAAACAAGGCTAAGAATTGAATGATAGACCAAGTCGGTCAAAGTACTAACTTCTTAAAGAAAATAAAAGTATTGATAGAAAAAAAAGCTCATTCCCGCTGAACAACAAACACAAAAGCTATTCTACAAACTTCTGGCTTGGTCAAATTCCAATAAACAAAAATTCGAAACAAAGCAAAGTTGGAATTGGCCCCTGGCATGTTTATCACCATTAACCAGCTAATTCCGGTGGTAGCAGATCAACAAAGGACTTTCATTGCTCTGTAGCTGGCAACTAGCTGCTTTTTCTGCAGTCTTTAAAGGGCAATTCTCCCAGCTCAATACTCCAAATGGAATCTCAGTCTCATACAAGAAAGTCCAAGGAGTTTCCCACATTGTTTTACCAGTACTTGTAGATGGTTTATTGCTGCACTTAACAGTAAAACATCCATAAGCCAAGGTAAAAGAGATGAATGCATACTCAATACATTGGGATTAAAGACAGGGAGAAAAGGTACAGGAACTAGCTTATGAAGCTGCATTATTCACTCAAAATCATACAGACAAGGACAGAATGTATGTGAGAAATACCTTTCATACAGTGCAGATATGTCCAAGCAAGATTCCTCCAAAGGTGAACTCTCAAATCAATTCTCTTGTAACAAGTACTCTAATATGAATGATGGATTTCAATCTACAGTACATACTTCTTTATGCCTCTATTTGGATCTCACTGAAGCCCACTGATGAGGAAATGCAAATAAAGGGAAAAAGTTATGAGCAGTAATCACACCTATCCACATTATATCCCAGTGTCCAAAATATCTCTGCATTTTGGGAACTTGGGCAAAATGTTCTGTCTGCACAGGACACCATAAAAGAGAAGGACACCTTTCTTAAGTGTGAGGTTATTGAGTTTTATTCCAACTGAATTCACGAAGTGGTAGTTGATGAAGTGCTGTCTTGAATTTGTCCTAGGTAATAGTCCCAAATCTAACACTGGAAAGTGCCCATAGCCTTAGCACAGTCAGAATAGTTACAGAACCCAGGAAAGGGAAGATGCTTAGCCAGTGGTATAAAACCTCCTAGTACCCTTTCTAATATCCTGCTTAAGGTCCTCCTTTAGCATCAGCAGCTCATGCTGAGTGTCTGCATGTCGCTGGATACTGTTGTTCGGTCACAGGTGGTTGCCTTCAACAGGGAAAGCAACTTCTTCTAAAGCACCAGTAGCAGAGCCCAAGAGACTAGGAAAAGCAAGGCAAGATGTATACTAAAATATCTCTTGTTCCCCTTTTACCCCAGCAATATTCTCTGCCCTATTAAAGACATACAAAGGAGGCCACAAGGTGAAGCACTCCATCGTGGGCAACTGCCACATCAATTCACGGTTATCTGAAAGATGAAAACAACTGAAGCTTCTCTGTTTTGTGAGAATTTACTCTGTCTCCCAGACTTCAAACATTCCTTTGGTCAGTTGTATAGAGACAAAATTTGAATTACCTATATATAAACAAAGTGTGCTGCTTGATAGACTGAAGTTAGCTTAAATCCAGCAAACCTAGATGAAAGCACTCAAGGCATAAGAGCTCTGAAAGACCTGATCTGTCTGCTCACAACAAGGTTTATGAGGTTCACTTTAGTCCTCCACTAGAAGACTTCCAAAGTGAACGAGGCTTGCATCTGGTCTGCTCAAACTCTGAATAAGGGAGATCAAATGGACTTATGGACCTTCTAGCAAATTCTTCAGGTTGTGCTGTTGCTTACCAGGCCAGTGCTTCAAACATGAATGTGACACACTGCAGCAAAAAAGTCAAGGTAAAAAGTGACTCTGCCATTACAGAAAAATAAATTCTTTTCTAATGTAGTCTTAAAAAGAATGCTGTAGAGTCCCTCAAAGGTGCAGCAGCAGATCAGACTGCTCTTGTTCTACATTTGAATGTATTCTCAGGCCACAGCACAGTCTCAACCCCTTTAACTTTGAGCTGCTAATGAAATCTTAAAGATGCTTCAGCATGACACAGAATATTATCTAAAAAGATAGAAAAGTTGGAGAGCCTCCACTAACTAACCTGATATACCCCATGGTATGCTCAATTCAGCAAAAACTATTTAAAGTGGCCACTTGAGCAAGCACTTCACTGATTTCATGCATATGTCTTGTCAGGTTCCCTTCATCACATCAATGAAATTTTGTCCTTCAAATTTTCCTCTGAATTTTTGCACTAAAATGCGAAATTAAATTTCGGCTAACCAAAAGAAAAAGATCAAGCAGTGGTCAAGCAAAGCACCCCCCTACTCCATACTTTCTGCAGAGTTCACCACATGGGGATCATGCCCTGTTAGGAAGATCTGACAGCTTCCCCACAGACCTGCTGCCCAGCTGAGTGAGCTCAGTATGGGTCCCTCCCTATGGAAAATGGACACTTCTCCCTAAGGCAAAGGTGAAGAGGCACAAGGCCTCTCTGCTCCTGCAGTTTTCCCTTTTTTCCACTTCTTTTGCAGGAAGACTGAGTGGCCAGGCTGTGAACACTGGCACTCCTGCAGAACTCTGCAGCATGCACCTCGCAGTGCACAGCTTATGGCTCTGATGCCAAACCAGTGTCTGCTGCTCAGCAATGGTGTGCAAAGATCCAAAGCTATCCAACTGCTGACAACAAAACATCAAACATAGTAAATGCGGAATGCTAAAAACATAAAAGCCATTATGCTTGCAGAATTGTAGCTGTTATTTACAGAGATGCCTTTGCCATTGGTTTGCTACAGACAGGGCCACAAACAGCAATTTAAGAATGCCACACTTCAAAACAGTTAACATTAAAAAAAACACATCGTTATTTAACAACTAGTCATAGGCTCACAACATTGCCTGCAGTTGAAGAAACTGGCTCTCTGGCTCTGAAAACTATTTTCAGAGAAACTGCAGATGCCTGAAGTTTTTCCATGGAAATACACTTCCATGTGTAAATGTAAGGTTCCAGTAAAATGTAAGATTTGCTGTTCTCCATCATCCACTGCTCATCTTCTGGCAGTGGCTGACAGACCTGTGGGCTCAGGCTTTGGACTGAAAGTCAAACTGAGCTTCATGCAAACTCCACAGTTGCAGGCCTTGGTTCTGGAGATGAGAAGGCTTGAAGTACCATTACATAGCTTGTTCTCCATTTTAAACCCCACAATCTGAATGGACTGCACAAACATGGAGCTGGGCTACAGAATCATTAGTTGGGACTGAAAACTACTTTTTGCTGCAATAGTTTCCTGTGGCTGTGAAAGGAAAAGTACATTCACTGTGAGAGTGCTCAAAGGAGCACTTCTGAGGCTGAGTTTAAACAGTTCATATGCTGAAAATTCAAAGTTTATTTCTTTTAAATGGGAAGCATCGCTAAGTTCCACATATGCTCACTGTGACTTGAAGTAGTCTGTTTTATCCTCAAATTGCATTTTTCTGCTCCCCCAACTACAGTATGACAGCCTTCAACTTTCTGATTCACTCGAGAAGACTTAATCCAATTAATGTTGCTTCTGATATAGTCAGAGGTATACATTCCTTCTAGATGACTACCTCTAAAGACAAATATTTAGAGGATGATCCTGAAAAAATAATGGACTCTGAACTTTTGGATCAACTTCTTAATTATTGTGACATTGTCTACCTACCTATTATACTCCAACTTTAAGTTAAAACCAAAACTAAACACAACAAACAGTAACCCTTCTCCCCTAAACCAACAAAAAAATTCCCTAAAGATACTATTTTTTAGGCAACAAGTCATGTAAAAATATAAGACAGAACACTGAAAAATAATGCTTAATCCATCCAACAAACAGGAGGTCAAACAATAGACTCCACAAAATCTTTACTTATCTTCAATCCTGATACCTAGTCTCATATAAAGCTGCAAGTATGACTGTACAGTTGATGGAAGTAGCTCCACTGTTCCAATTTCCTGCCTCCCCAGATTTCTGTAATGATAATTTACTGCATTTCCATAAAGCTTGACAGATGCAAGCAGATATACAAAATGTTAATTAAAAATAATACACAGGTAAATAAAAGAATGAATAAAATCTTCTTGGCATGGTATTGCTGTTGAGTCAGTCTGGACCATGCAAATGGTAAATAATTCCTTCACTGTGGTTAAGCAGATGTTATACGAGGAAGAAGGCATCTATGCACAACTCACTAAGATGCGCAAAATAGCAGGTATGATAAATTGAGAATACTGTATTGCTCTCCTCTTCAATCTTATGGATTAAGACTTGACTGTCATCTGATTTTCCTCTTGGTTGCAGTTTGAATCAGTTATTTAATATTTAGTATTACAGTGCCACTTGAGACCAGTCCTGTCCTAAATCTGTATGCTCAAAATGCAGCTCTGAAAGTCTTAAGAGCAAAATTTAGTAGTGCAGAAAAGAGGAAAGGAAATACATTACCAAATTTTGAAGTGATGCAGTTTTATAAATAATAAAGTGTGTTTATATAATTAGGCCAGAAAATATGTATAATACAAAAGGTGTTTTGGCAACTCATTCTAGGTTACATAGTTTCTGTTCCGTGATTATGCAACTGTTCTCTTCTGAGTACTCTGAGGGCTGCATAAAACAGAGGACTGATAAGACCTCAGAGATCTATGATCCTTGCCAAATCCTGCCCTACAAAGTGATACTATCTGGAAAGTTCATGGGAAGCACACACAGAAAAACCAGATGTTGCTGTCATGCGACACATGTCCCTTGTGGTCTGATCAGCAGACCTGTCTTCTCATCAGTGATGCTCAATGCAAACAGCTGATGAGTCTTGGAGAGAGAAACCAACTCAAAAGCCTTTCTAACAGGGACCTCTACTCTCCATTCTCACCAATGAGCTCACAAGTCACCTGTTTGCAGACACAACAGCCGCTCACTGAACCCCTCTTTTACAGCTCTAGAGGAATGAAAACTTGGATCTTCCAGACTGCATTTCAATTTCACCTAGCAATCTTGTCCTAACCATGGCAGCCAACACATTTGTATGCATAAGGCACCCTTGTGTCTGGTAACCACCTTCTTAGACCAACCTGCATTACCTGTTTTCTTTTGTTGCCACGGTGAATGTTACTTTCCTATAGCATTAAATATGCCCAAGAGTGGTTTTTAGCTTGCTAAAGCCGATGCTGAACCCTAAGGAGTATGATCTTTGTGGAGGCAAGCTAGGTGCCAGTGCTGTTTCCCCATTTCCCTGAGGAAGCCGCCGGCTGTGCTTCGATCCATGCAGCACATGCCGAGGTTGTGCACAGCAACCACACAGCCTCTGATCACACGGGCAGAGATCAGTCTGCCAGGGAGGGCCTGCTTTGTCTTCACATTCTGTACTTCCATTTCAGAAGATAAACCTCCCCAGCTTCCAAGTGAGAGTTACAGGGCTATCATAGCTAAGATTGGAGGATAAGCAATGCTTTTAGCAGCATATTCAAACCTCATCTTGTCAATTTTGTTTTCTCTTTTATATCTGAAGAAGTATATTTACTTTGTCATTTATGTTCCTTCCCTTTCTGTGTCTCCCATTCATTGCTTGTTGGATCACTGAAAACTTCAGAAAAACCTCTACAAGTTGCTCATTACAGTGAAGGCTTTTTTTGGTCCATTTTTCATTTTTATTTTCCCTCAGTATTCCAAGCACTGTACAAAGAAACAGGGACGTGAAATTTTTGTACTATTTTTCTTGCAAAAGTGCTTTTATAAGAGTAGCAGCAATGAAACTAAAGAAGACAGAAACCCAAATTTACCAGGAAGCACCATCTAACCAAACTATATTCATTAGTCTTAAAGTATTTAAATAACTAGCCATAAGGGATAGCATTAAGAATTTCAAAGTACACTTTCTGCAGCACCTTATACTGAATACTTCCTGTCTGATAGTCAGAACTTCAGGCTGTTTCAGGGCCTGATCTTAGAAGATTTACCCTGCCAGTAACAGGGACTACATGAGCTGATGCACTACTTGAATCCTCTGAAAAAAATAGTGAAGCATTTAAATCTCACATGTCCTTTTTAAAATCTGCTAGTTTCTTGAACTTCAGGGAAGTGAAAAATAAACATGCCTGTATGAGAAAATCCTGGTCACCAGTCAATACAAGCAGAAGAGCCTGTCACGCTGACAGTACCAGTAAAATGTAATGATTTCATGGATTTACATATAATGCAAAAGAGGAGCACAGAGATGAAGTTATCAGAAGGGTCCCCACTGCAGCCTGGGCTCTGTGTGCTGTTACAGCAGGTCTATGCTGAGACACCAAAGTAGAAGACAAAAACTGTATCAAACACAAGGTTACCATATGCCTGTAGCTACATTACCTACCACAGCATCATCCCAAAAAGCATTAGATGAACTAGCAAGTTTCTCATCTCCCTCAGCATCATGTACATGTTCCCACAGAGACCACTACCACTACATAAATTCAGCTACAGGGCACTGCAAGCCTCTTCCATTGGCAGACAACTTACTAACATAGAAAACAGTGTAGTTATATGCCTAGTTATACGTAAGTGGAAATGGTAAACAATGTGAAAGCTAATTTTTCTCTTAACTCTGTGTCTCTGTGAAGAGGCATAGTCCATGTATCTATAAAATGAAATGCAATCAGATATGAAACAAAACTGTATAACAACATAAATACAAGGGAGAAGAGAGAAGTAAGGATTTGCAGTGTATAAAATAAAATTAATTCTTTGCTGTGTATAAAATAACATCTTACTGCCACTTAACTCTTCAGTGTCTCAAGCCACTTGTCTCCAGTGTTTGCCAAATTCATTTAAAGCTGAGCCTGACTGAAGGTGGCAGCTTATCTCTGCCACAATGAAGAACTAGACAGTTTAAGGTGCATAGAACCCAAGAAAGCAGTAGCTACTGCAGTCTTTTCAGTTTTCCTTTAGTTGTCTTCAATTGTTATATCGTGACTGTAATTTTGAAATTGTGTTAACATTAACTAGAACTTAGGGAGGAATTATTTAATTTCCATAATATAAGATAATGGTGAGCCCATACAACCCCCAAGAGAATGGAAACCTAGTTAATTATAACCTTGCTTAATGTACAATGATAATGTTAAGTGATGGTGTCTTTGCAGCATGACCACAAGAGTTAATTTAAATTTATTAATTGTGTTAAAAACTGTGTCACAGAAGGCAGTAAGGGCAGGGAATTCAGAGTTTTAAGTAATTCAATTTGAGGGAAGAGGGAATTTCATAAGATGCAAAATAATAAAGCACTAAAGTCTTAAAACACAGTGAGCATATTATGAGGACATGGCATGGACATCTTTGCCTGTCTACTCCAACAGAATAGCAGAGAAAGGGGGCTGGCAACTCCTGACACTTAAACAATGTTGTAATTTCCCCCAATACCGTGTTCAGGCAGTGAGAAGTCCCGAGGCCAGCTTAAAAAGACAGAATGGTGATCACAGACCAGATTCATCTGTGGGTACAGCAGACACAGTTAGGAGAGGAATAATGAGGGAAACTGCCAAGCTTTTCCAATGCTGGGGTCTGTTCCATATGAGCTCTGAGCTAACTGAAGCCTTTTGAGCAGCATACTATGGAGTTGCAAGAAGTCTACTTCCATCTTCCTCTTCTCCAGATGACTCAGCTCTTTAATGTAACAGGATTGGGGGCCACAAGAGCAGACCCAGATCCAGTATTTTACTATTCCAAATTAAAAAAATGATAGGAAGAATGAGATAAAGGGTATAAACAGAGCCACAGGTGCAGCTCTTAGTAGAAAAGTATTCATTCACTCAGCCTGTGTAACTCTAAGCCCTTGTATTAGACCTGGCAGAAGGAAGAGATCCACTCAGAGGACCACATGGCACAACATGCCCTGCTCCACCACACCTTGTCCTCCCACCCTCTCACATCAGGAGGGGCCAGGTGGCTGAAGCTGCTTCCCCTGCTTCTCTCCTCCATGACATCAAAACCTGAGCTTTCACCATGGATGCAAGTACTGCCCATGCTTCCCTGGTTTACCTTCTGTTACTTGACTGCACACACACTCTCCACAACCACAAGAAACAGAACTCCAGCCAGCTCATTACCCTCAAGAGGAAAATCCGAGTGATGTGGACCCTATGTTTGCATGCAGGGTAAACTTTAACCCCAGGGAGTACGGTGGATCACCCTACAAAACAGCTGTACAGCCAGCTGTCTGGCAGGGCAAATCAGAGGGCAAGGATGCAGAGCTCAGAGAGGTGGCCTTTACTGCTTATTGGATCTACAGTGGTAGCCTGCGCTGCTCAACTACAGCTTGAGCCAGCCTGTGCAAGTATGCCTAATACAGATGTTCCAAGAGGCAAAGCTGAATGCATAAATCCACAGCAAATCACGCTGTAGCAGCTGGGCTTGACTTGCCCAGAGTCTGCCTTTGGAAGTCTGAGTGCTGGGCAAGCTGTGTGTTGGAGAGGAGGTACATGGAAGATGTTTAATATAGATTTATCAGAGAACAAGTGTTAGAGAATAATTAAAATTGCTGACATGGCTGCACTGTGTTCTCACAACTTTAAAATTGGGTCAGCTTGCTAGCCATTGATTTATTTGTGTGTCCAGGGACTCAAGCTACAAATTACTATGTATTATGGAACTCAAGGCAACCAGTACTGTCTTACTCTCCTCTTGGAGCAGGGAGGCCATCAGTGAACCAGCGCTGAATGTCATCATACAAAGACGCACATTTACACAAAGTAAAAGGCTCCATCGATACTCTTCCACACTGACTTCATATGTGGCTTAGAGAGTAGCAGACAAACGAATCAGTAACATGCAGAACTATTGAGGGCTACTCTTGTAGAGTAACATTTCACCCTGATGTAAAAAAAAATCAGGATTTCTTTCTTGGTTTTTACGTAGTCAAACATGACTCCAGGCCTTTTTGCACAGCTCTAGTTTCCCTGACATGAGTCTCAGTATAAATGCCTCATTCACTTTTACTTTCTATAGAGGCTTTGCATTCAAGCACATCCCTCTTTAGTGGTATTACTAGACGTAATTCTTTTAAGAGAGTAATAGGTCCTTGAATGTATCAACTCCAGAGTCCAAATGCAAGTCTTACAGTGCTATTGTAAAACTGCAGTATTTTACATGCTTAGTATAGATAACAATTGCCAGATGATCTTTGTTGCTCTGCACTTCAGTTACCACTTGCTGGCAATTAAGAGTCTCCTTTCTCAACTCCCCTACCACCTGAAGCCATAATAAACACCTCTTGCACTCAACAAAGTCACATCTTCCCTGTTCTGGAACAATTTCACAGACTCCAACTCCCTTCACATTTCACTGAACACCTACGTCGTTCATCCACAACTGCCTCACAAATCTGACTGCCAACACCTGAGCCTACTTGCCCTTCATGTCACAATCCACTTATCAACACAATACCAAATATCTGATTGCCCAAGTAACAGCAATTCCGGTTCCATGGAGAACAGCAAAGGAAAACAAGGGAGATAGTGCAGTTCTGTGGCCATTGAAGAGTAACTACCACACTTGCCACAGAGCATGTTGTGTGTCTTCGCACACCCATCCCCCCTTTACTTTTCTGGTCATGAAACACTGGTTAGTCCCTCGTTCCATGTAGCACTGGAGCAGTTAACAAATCAGAATTAAACGGACGCAAAGTACCATCTACCACAAATTTTTGCTCAAATCAGAAGTGTATTAGAAGCTGGCTTAGGAGAGCCTGGTGCTATTAAACACTCAAGAGCTAAAAGCCTATTTATTTTCTAATGCTTTACTGCTCAACACAAAGCACAGAATGATGAATTCTTTTACAAATTTTGTTATCGTGTATCAGCACAGTTCAGAATTTCAACAACCACACAGCTGTCTTGATTTCTTTCCCTTGCACTGTTATTTTTCCAGTACAACTTTGTAGGAGGGAATTACTATGATAGTTGAGAAAAGCAGTATGCCCAAGAAGTTGCAAACCACCCACAGAATTTTCACACAAACGTGTGTAACAAGCAAAAAAAACCCCAATCGGTATTTCTCTGTATCTATACACATACATGTGCGCACGCACACACATATACAGTCATAGATAGACAAAATCTTCCTCCAAAGCAACATGCATTAAAAAAATTTCAATTCCTTACGAAAAAGCATGTCTAGCTAGGATATGAAACAGAGGCTCTTTTCTCCCCTTCATCAAAACTAAAAGACACCCTACTTACAGACAATTTAGTATCCAAGCTTCTTCTAGAGAATAAAGGGGGGGAAAAATAGATCTTTGGCTCTTCAGTCTGCACATTTCCATGTTTTCACACGCAGAATGTTGCATAAACTCAAAACATCTCTCTTGGCCATATGTTTCTTCCAGACACTCCTTAGAAATGATATAAATGTCTCTAATAAACAGCTTGCTTAAATGTACATAGCTGTAGGACAGACAAGTCATTGGTTGACATTGATGACGTTCCAAAATCCCAGGCTAGTAACTTACAGCATCACAGGTTCTCTCCCTTTGCACCGGACAACATGGGGAGAGGACAGAACGCTCTCTCTTTTTATACTACTAAGTCTTTGAGAAAACCAGACATGCCTACACACTGGTAGTATGAGCAGAAACAACACACTAAAACTGGGAAGTCACTGGAAGTGGTTTGGAAATCACTACTGCATTGGCTTTCTGACACATCAAACATTAACAAAGGTATTATTGGATCCTGTATTCTGTGTGGCAATAAGCAAATATTTTTGATATTAGGCTGTGCCATAGGGACAGAAAGGAAAGAATAATAAAAACCCAACAGAAATACATGGAAATAGAAAAGTCCATTTTGCACACTCAGTTGACCACTTTTTTTCCTCCTTTATGCATCTTGGATCTTTCAAGTCAAAGAAAGGAGTGTGAATGGTCTAAATTCACAAAATAGAAAGAAAAGCTACGGACAGACTAACCCCTGCAGCTAATATAGTAGGCTAAGTGCCTGAGCTTTGCAGTCTGATGTTATACTAGGTGGATACCTTTCCTAGTGACTACAAACTGTGACTTTAACTCCAGGTTTCATGCCAGAATCACCACGTCCTTGGGATACAAGGGCTGACTTGCTAGTAAAACAATACTCAGTGCTGCATTTATTACTTTCTGACTGGATCATTAATCACCACCTGGAGATTATAAACGTTAATCACCACCTAGTGAAATTATCTATTTCATATTTCATACAAATACTTATTACCATAACATCTGAAAGCTTAAGCAGGTATGTAATACCACTGATATCTCACCATTAGGGTTTCTATGGCTCCAATAATCAAATACCACCTTCTCTTTCAGACTGACAGACAAAACTCCATGGCATGAATACTGGTTAAGGTTCCTGAAAAAGTAATTTATTTTCACTATAATGCTGTGACACAAACAGTATCTATAAACAGGAAAATTTGTTACTGCCTTTTTCTTCATATAACCACCATCTTCCCATAGCCTGAATATCTGACAAAGACTGGCAGCAAAGGAATTATTCCATTTGGAAAAAAACCAACAAAATCAACAAAAAACAGCCCCCCCCGAAACAAAAACAAACAAAACATCCCAAAACAAACAAACATACAAACAAGCCACAAAACAAAACAACAAAAACCCTGCAAAAAACAAACAAAAACACCACCTAATATGCCCTCCCCTCTCAAGAAGCAGTAAGCAGTGTAGGTTTTGGGGTTTCTCTGCACTCTGTTTATGTCCAGAATTGAAATTGATTGAAAAGAAGAGAAGGGTTAGAGAAAGTGAGAAATCTGTGACAATAAGGACCTAGCAATGAAGTTACTGGCATAGTGTGTTTGGGGCTGGATCTTTGGCATCATTCATCTCAGGCAAATGTGCTTATCATTAAATTTCACTCTCAGCTTTTGTCACACTGAAGCTACTCTACCTTAGATAGTGCCCACGCTATTCATTTGCAAGAAAGATAAGGCAACCAAAAATGGCCTACAGCCCTTCTGGCACAGCTCCTCTTGCCTTTCATCATGGAAAAGCCACTCTGGGCCCAAGGAACGCTTTGTCTAGTAGTAAATTGAATCATCTTCATGTAAAAAGAATTGGAGTTATTTTTAAGCAGATCCACAATTGCTGTGGGTTCTTCCACTTTTCTTCCCAAGCCACAGTCAATCAGTGCTGTTCCCAGCAAAACTGAAGTCTTCTCAGGAGGGACAACAGCAGCTCAGCAGTATGAAGGTGTAGGCAGAGATCACTGTCATTTTGCTTGCTCTGTTCTTGCTTATTACATAAGGGCATACTTCATTCTGTCAAAACTCTCCACTGGCACCTGAATTACTTAAGACTTGAGTGCTCCCCTTCCCATGACTGTTGTGGGAAAGCGTACTTGAGGTAGCTCAGAGCTTCAAAGCACCTGTCACAGACAGGCACTACATCTGAAAAGCCACCCCATTAACTCAATAGCTATGAAAAGGCTATAAACATCATACCAAAGGATTTCTTTGGTCAAAACTTTCTGAAGCACCTCACTTAGTGCTCTGATGGACAGATTTAACTAAACAGCACTTTAAAACCCATACTGAAGGGATAAAAGGGTAACCCTGGGTTCCCAGTAGTAGCCTGACTACATGCCAACAACTTTGTCCAAGATGTGTCAGGTCAGCTGGAGGCACACAGTCCATCACTGAAAATGCTCCCAGGGCAAGGCACACACAACTGGCTGGATAACACCACATTCCCGCAGCACTACGTACATGTAGACATGGAGAGGCAGCTCCCACTGCACCTCTTGCAAACCATGAACAGATGGAACCTCAAGAATCAACCTATTATTTATGCCATCTTGCTTCTTTTTAGACAAGTTTTATCATTACTATTAAATACACATATTGCAGAAATGCCAATGGCTCCCTCTAAACAAAGCTGGCACTATATTCTGTCAGCACTTCACTACAGCTTGACCTTACCTTCCAGTCTGCATTCATAGCTGTCATTTGCATCCTATTTTGATAATGTATGCCAAAAGGAGCAAATTCAGCACCCATTACTATCCTATCCATGCCAGTATTTCATGGTAGGCTTAAATTTTTCTACCTGTAGGATCACCCAAATGCCCTGGCACCAGAGCGAGCGAGGTCTTTGAGCTGAGTTACAGAGGACACAAAACATGCCACCCAAATATGCTACCTCTAAGGCTAATAAAGCAATAAGTTTTCCCAAGACTCCCCAGCCGACAAGTTAACAGCTACAACCTTTGCAGAAAAAAAGGTTGTTCTTCACTGATCTCAAAAATTAGTAACTCTAAGGCCAGCAGCTGCTGGCAACCAAATGACCAAGTCTATGCATAACCTCATCATGCCTTGATTTATTAAACATTAAGGAAGGAGGATTTTGGTTGTAAATACCAAAGAAAGGACTTAAGCATTCTGACACTTAAGTTCTTCTGTTTAATAAAGGGCAATCATCTTTCGACAATTTATCTTTTGTCTTCTTTTTATTTAACAACCCAACTGCCTTTCATCTTTACTCCTCCATCTCAGATATACATCAGGATGTACAGCTAAAGGTAGTGTTGTAAGGACAGGACACTAACACCAGGTGCCTTGTCTTAAAGGATCAGGCTGGTGCCCTGATAGCATAGAATCACAACGACATGATTTCTAAAAGCTTTTGACCACTGAAAATACCCAAAAAGTACAATCTGACTCCTTCAGGAGAATGAAGATTATTTTCCTCATTAGTTATATTCCACCAATTTGCACAATTTTCTAATTGTCTGCAAAGGTACCTGTGAAAAACAAAGGGGAAAACTGATGAGAACACAAGCTCAACAAGACTCAAGAAGAGAACATGCATCCTTACATGCTCTCACAGAACTTCCTAAGGGTGCTGGGCTTCTCCTGGTTGCGTCTTTGTCGAAACCAACGTTGAATGCTGCGTACATCCCAGTCCAGCTGCTTGGAGAGGCCTTCCAGCCTCTTCTCATCTGGATGCTACAAAACAGAGAAGCACAAAAGTTATTTTCTATCTCAACTGCGTTAACACGCAGAACCATAATTCAGAACTAGTATAATTGACTCTTGCCTTCTTACCAAGGCTGTCTGTCAGACACATGGATACACAGAAATACATTCACAGAAATCTCTACTGGCAGATTCCCATCAGAATACATTTACAATGACAATTATTAATCTAGGACAGATGTTGTAGTATGACATGCAGGTCCATTACTGATAAAAAACTTTAAAGGGACAACAGGACTGAAACTTGCCTGAAACTTGGAAGTGAAGTTTAGCAGCCATAAAATGCCACGCGTTTCTGGAGCGGTGGCTCTTACAAACACCCCGCTGCCTGCCACACACTAATACCTGTTCTAATCTACATCAAGATCTTTGCCCCATCAACTGTTGCACTAGGGATGATGGATTGACTCGCACAGAAAGAAGATAAATCCCATGTTTCTGCACAATAATGTTAAAAAACGAGGTCGCTAAACAAAGTGACACCGTCAAAAGGAAGATCACCTTGACAACAGGGAGACAGAATTGTTTTCTGTAAAACTAAATATACACAAATATTCTCCAAAGCAGAAAATGTACAAGTCTCATACCATTAGCATGGCTGCAAACCAGAGTAGAGGTAAGGCAAAAGGAGTCTGTCCTTAATTTGAAGAGCAGTACTGAATGAACCTTCAATCACACAGTAATTCTACATGTACAGTGAAGCATATGTACTACTTATATATTTCTCCTGATCACACAGTTTTTTTAAATGAACAGAAAAATGGACAATCTGTTTTCTGGAACTTCAGCTTTATTTCTGCAAACCAGTTACGTATATTGAATGAAGTACAAGAGCTCTTACAACAAAGAGCTTTGAATTTTTAATTGTTGCAGGACAGAAAGCAGCAAAATTTCTGTTAGGCTGAAGTTTTGTCTATCAGCCTCCAAGAAAATTCAGGAAAGAGAGGGAAATGAAAGGATGAGACAAGAAAAGGTTGAAGTATTTGCCATCCATCTCAATAAAGTTTTTTAGTCAACCGAAGTATCTACTAGTTTGTCAATGGAAGGCTAAGAAAAGCAATTTCTGTAACCTTAGAAAAATGAAATGTATGATGTAGCTCTTAGGAGTTTGACTAGAGCGAACTGCTGAATTCACAGAATTCACAGAATTACTGTATAGGATTCAAAAAAGGCAGGTAGCTAAATTGGACAGTTTCTCTGATAGCAGCTACCAGATTCTTGCAGGAAAGCAGATACTTCCATTTGGAGCTGTTCACACTCACAGGTATTTCACGCCCTGTGTCAGACTACCAGATTTTATGAGGATATATTAAAACCAAACAAACAAGCAACCTCACAACAAACAAACCTAACCATTCTTCCTTCAGCTGAGTCTGTGTGAGTGTGTATCCTGCAGCTTTCAGAAACGAGGCACATGCAATTCCATCCCTGAAAACGGCACAAAAGTCACAGCAAGTGCCATGGTGTTCTTTGGATAGTGTAGGACACACAATCAAGACAGATCCAAAGCATATTTCACTGTCAGTGACACTGAACCCAGTTTTGCCATTTATGACTTTAATACACTATGAAGTTTACACCGGTGCCCAGCTGCAGTCTGGAGCTAAGGTGGGAATGGAAAGATCCTGCAGAGAAATTTGGGATGTTTGAAAAGCATGGACAAAACAACAAACAGGTTGAGATGTCATATGGTGAGAGATGTAGAGACAGATATGTAAGTTGTGGGGGAAAATCTTGTACAAGAAAAATATGCAAGCTGTAAATAAAACATTATTCAGTCAGTTTCTCTCACTTTTCTATGTCATTGTCCTTTAGCTGGGACACCAGAAAGACAGGCCTTTCGCTAGAAAGAGTAGCTTTGTAACTTCATGGAAAACTCAGTATCAATATTACTTACAATGAGACCTTTTTTTTTTCTAAAAATCCCAACAATTTTGCAAAAATTGATACAAAATAGATAAGAAGCAAAACCGGATAAGAAGCAAAAAAAGTAGGTGGCCATATGGCATCTACAAAGCGTTTCTGTGACAATTTTTTTTAATTGAAAACTTACAGGAGACATCACAAAGGGATACACAACCACTAAAGATGGCATATTAAAGGC
The DNA here is from genome assembly GCF_031753505.1 of Anomalospiza imberbis. Taxonomy (NCBI): domain Eukaryota; kingdom Metazoa; phylum Chordata; class Aves; order Passeriformes; family Viduidae; genus Anomalospiza; species Anomalospiza imberbis. The sequence continues at coordinate 19,315,648 of NC_089687.1, read as the reverse complement.
ATGCCCAATATTTGAATTTCTAATTTGAGGTGAAAAAATACAGCACTGCATTTATCTGTTAGCTTTGCTTCATTCAGACATAGTTTACAGTGCCACGTGACACTTCACAAGGTAAATATTTTAGCCAGACACACTACCTTTGTAATAGCTGTGAAAACCTTCTCCAAGATAGCATTAGGTTGAGCTTTCTGTGGTCCATTGGCTTGGACTTTAAGGCCTAAGGCACATGGTTTAGCAATGAACCTGTGAGAAACAGAAAAACGAGAGAAGAAAACAGGTGAAATACTTCAGTTATTCATTACTGTTATCAATCATGGCATGTGGTAAATGGGCAAACATTATAATCCTGCCAACAAAAACAATACTTAGTTTTACAGCTAAAAAGCAAGCTCATATAGGCAATTACATCACAAAGAAGGGAACATCACTTTAAAGGATGAAAGGAACTCCACGGAACACATGAAACAGAGGATTTTCTTTCATGTTGTGAAGAAAGAGATTAGAACAAAAGCATAAGAGGAATGCCTCCTAGAGAAGTACCAACTAAAGAAAAGAGCAGGGCAGCTTGAGGAGCATATAATATTATCCTCCAAACACAGCCTTTTCAAAAATGAGTTTCCAAAGTACCTACTGCCTCAGGACTCCTTTGGCACAATAGAATTTGAGAATCCTGAAAGGCAGTAAGCACTTAAGCTGCCCAGTCAATACAATCTTCTAAAAGCATAACACAAGTTACACAGCAATGCTCTTCTGCTGTGTAGAACACAAGCAATGCTCTTCTGCTAAAGTATAAAGGCTATCCAAAATCCTCACACCAATCTGTAAGTTCTCTGAGACATTTTAGAGTTGAATTGGAGAGTTTACATTACAGACAGTCAAAGACCACCACTCTACTCATGAAAAATTAAATTAATTTTAACTATGAGTCTCAATCTGGAATTCCCATGAAAGTTAAAAACACTGTATAGGAATCACATTCATATCTGAACACTATGAACTTCTGCTATCTTTGAACTATATAACTCGTGATTTCACTTAAACAGCTTCTGTTTCCCAAAACTTCATTTGCCAACAAGGACCAAAACAACACTTGGTACTTAAGTAGCTCCACATTTATCCCGCTGAATGACCACAAGCTATAGAAAAATCCCAGAATTCTTACCCACGCACCAGCCCCATTCTAAGCCCTGTTTTGAGCTACAACTGCTGTTGCTGCCATGTTTAAGACAGCACCCCTGATTAAAGGGAATTATGTCCTAATCAATGTGATAGTGGTTACAGCAATAGCATTTGATAAACAAAGATGGGTGATGCCAGACCACCCTGTTTTCCTGGAGAAAAAATCTGGATACATTGACACAATTCTATATGAAAGTCAATTCTATAGCCTGAAATGATGTTAGTGATTGACTGAGAGTGAGAAGACAAATATTCAAAAACACATGCAATGTATCAGTGATCTTACTATTTGCTCTCAGCATGTTACAGAAGAAAAAAACCCTTATACTCTGTAAAACTTTGGTGGCAATCTAAATTGGTTGCAGATTGCAGCCATTGTGCTATCTCTATAGCATCAACCAAATTAAAGGCATTGCATCAGGTGTAAATTCCCTGCTTTAAGTTCAGAGCTTGGATGAATCCAGTTTCACTACTAAACTCAAGAAGACAATCCAGTCTTCTGCTCATGAAAGAGAAGCATGTGAGCTCTGCACATGTTAAATGTAAATACACTTTAATCAAGCCACACTGGAGACTTGTACGTTAGTTAAAGTGAAAGCTAACAAAAGTGAGAATTGTATTCTTAAGTTCAATACAGACATAACCAAACCATACAGTGCTGGTCATTGCTGCTAGGTGATAACCAAAAAGATAGCTGAAGAAGCCAATGCAATCTGAATTCAGAAGTTTATTTACTAAGGAATTCTAAAACACTTCATTATGTAACGGCAGGGCTCAGAATATTAGCATCTATGTCCTTGTATCAAAAAGCTGAAAAATAGCCAGAAATTCAAGTCTTCATTATTATAGACAATTTAAAGACCATAAAAACAATTTCCTGAAGAGTAAGCCATAGAGCCAGACAAGAGTCAATCCTTAAAGAAACAATAAAGGCAATGTCAGTCAGTGTTAAAGGTAATTTTACAAAGCCATAAAAGGAAACACTTAAAATTAGAGGGGCAGGGGAATGCTCTAGGCAGAGTAAAAACAAATAAAAGTAACAGAAGAGAACTGTGGCAGCTTTATGCATTCACAGAGGAAACCAAGCTCAGCCTCCACCATCAACAACAAGATCAAGAAATAGTAATTAAATAAACACAAAAATCAAAATAAAATTGTTTCAGATGGATTTTCTGTGCACTTAGTAAGTCAGTCTCCTCTGAAATAAGACATGATTTGGGAGTTTTTTGTTTATCTGGAGGGTATGGGGGACTTTTCTTTGGTTGGGTGATGGGTATTTTGTTTGTTTGCTTGGGGTTTTTGCTGTCATTTTGTTTGTTTGTTGCTCTTTTAATAAAATACATCTTGCAACTTCTGTTTTGCTTTTCTCCTTCTCCTGAGTGAAGGAAGGGGATGGCCACGATATAACTCCAATAGAAAGGCAGTTCCCTAAACATGCTAATTTCAAAGAAAAAAAGCAGATAAAAAGTCCCAGTTAGAAAAAAAATTCAAAAATATGTAATTACAACTTGTTTCATGCTGACCTGATCTTCATTTAAATCTAAGCCAACTAGCTGGGTTTGCTTAAATTACATTCTTAAAATTACATGTGATGGCAATGAATAGCCTGGGTAAATCCAGGACAAAGCACAGACCCAGTGGGGGTTTTTTTTACCTTAAAATTGTAATATAGATGTTATACCCATTACATAAAACAAAACACATTTTCAAAACACAAACATGAGCTTTTCTGCCTTTGTTGCCTATGTTTTTCACATGCATGGGAGGAATGGGCACATGACTTAAAGCAGAGCTTGTCCACAGTACATAGCTGCAAGACACAGGATTATCTTGTCCAGCTATGTCGGTGATGGACAGGGAAAGCTACAAAAAACCCATGAAGGTCCCACTAGGACACTCAAGAGAAAGCAGTTTTAACTGAAACATTTTATACACCTGCAATACTGAGCAGGTTTGACCACTAACTCAAGGATGCATGAGCCAAGCTTTGTTCATGTGACTACTTTTGGTGGAACTTGTAAAATGTGAGGGTTTTTTTTCATAGAAAAACTTAATCAAATAAAGATATACTTTGGAGTATAAAAATTGTTTTTCAGGGCTGTAATAGTAGAGTTCAAAGTCATTTAAAGTAGCGTTCATTTAATAGGGTCCCAAATTTCAAAGGTGTCATAAAAAGCATCATTAACATGATACTCTTCCATAATAATTTAAATTGATTAATAAGTAAAAAAACAGAATTAATGTTTGATACATGTACAAACTATGAGTGTTTTGGCAAATGCTGCACTTCTTAAAAGCACTGTTCATTTTTTCCATTTCTGCTTACACTGTGGTATTCAATTCCCTAAACAGTCTTGGTGAAACCCATGGGACTATTTATTGCACAAGGTACTGCAATTAAGAGGGAACAGCTATTGTGAAAGAGTAAGGAGAATGGAATTGAGTATTTTGTCAGCTTTTCTCTTTAAAACATGGAAATCTGAACAAACACCACACTAATATCTCTTTTTAAATGGATTTCAGTACAGTTGAATTGAAAGCTGGTATACAATTTCACAGAAATTAAAGGACAAACACATTTTGCTGAATATAGCCCCATCTATTCTGTAACTAGAAAGGAAAGATGAAGACAGAAACAAGGGAATTAAAATCAGAATTAAATAACCTTTTTAAAGGCAGCTTCCTCATTCACAGACAGAAGCCACATTTGAAAACCAACCCAGGCCAAGGCAAGAAGCCCCCAGTGAGGCAGCTCAGAGGAGCTGGGTTCCTGCAGAGCCCCGGCGAGGAGAGCCCTGAGCCTCTGCAGCCCACCCAGAGCACACCCAGCGCAGGCCTGAACCCCCCAGGCAGACCTGGCCCGAAACCCCCCAGCAGGCACGGCCCGAACCCCCCAGGCAGGCCAGGCCTGAACACCCCCGGCAGGCACGGCCCGAACTCCCAAAGGCAGGCCCTGGCCCGAACCCCCCTGGCAGGCCCTGGCTCGAACTTCCCAAGGCAGGCCTGGCCCGAACTTCCCAAGGCAGGCCCTGGCCCGAACTTCCCAAGGCAGGCCGTGCCCGAACCCCCCCCGGCAGGCCAGGCCCGAACCCCCCCCCGGCAGACCTGGCCCCAACCCCCCCGGCAGGCCCTGGCCCGAACCCCCCTGGCAGGCCCTGGCCCGAACTTCCCAAGGCAGGCCCTGGCCCAAACCTGCCCAGCAGGCCCTGGCCCAAACCCCCCTGGCAGGCCCTGGCCCAAACACGCCTGGCAGGCCCTGGCCCGAACTTCCCAAGGCAGGCCTGGCCCGAACCCCCCCGGCAGGCCCTGGCCCGAACTTCCAAAGGCAGGCCCTGGCCCGAACTTCCAAAGGCAGGCCCTGGCCCGAACTCCCCAAGGCAGGCCCTGGCCCAAACTCCCCAAGGCAGGCCCTGGCCCGAACTTCCCAAGGCAGGCCCTGGCCCGAACCCCCCCCGGCAGGCCAGGCCCGAACCCCCCAGGCAGGCCTGGCCCGAACTTCCAAAGGCAGGCCCTGGCCCGAACTTCCCAAGGCAGGCCCTGGCCCGAACTTCCCAAGGCAGGCCCTGGCCCGAACTTCCCAAGGCAGGCCCTGGCCCGAACCCCCCACACAGGCCTGGCCCGAACCCCCCACGCAGGCCTGGCCCGAACTCCCCACACAGGCCCGGCCCAAACCCCCCCCCAGCAGGCCCTGGCTGGCGTCTTCAGTCCTATCCTGCCCAATTCGCTTCTTTACAACAGCAAGGCCTCCCAGCCCAGCCCAAATGTAAGAGATCAGTGTTTCTCTAGAAAGGGGTCAAAAACCCTTTGCAAAATGATTCCCTACCTTGTCCAGGGTATAAAAAGGAACAACACCTTCACCACAAGGGTGTCAGTTTAATCAAGTACCATTTTGTTTCCCCAAGCAGGCGCAATTACTTCATGAGGGAGACAACGAACCCACCTGACCACCAATGCTGGGGAAAACAAAACCCAAACCTGCCAGAATTAATTCAAAATGTTATCCCTCACAGTCCTTGGAAGATGATGTGCATTTGCAATTGCAAAGTCTGTGTTAAATAAATAAAATTTTTAAAGTATCACAAGAAGGATGAGAAGGAAAGCAAAATTATTTTTAAATTTTTCTTACAATAAATCAAACAGCCCTACTTGTTACATGTCATTTTTGCCCTGAATCTGGCCAGACACAGACAAAGAACTCTTTAGTCATCTGGGGCACTGGGAATGTGCCTGTAGGGCCCTCTGATAGGATGTGAATGCAGTGTTTTCACACCAGCAGGTCATCTGCCATTTCCAAGCTGACCTTTAGCAAATTCATGTCTGACAGTTTCTCAGCAGCTCTGCAGATATTTAAACCACCAGAGAGCCCACAGCAGGTAAACAGGGATTACAGGTTCTGGACTTTTTAAACAGCCTTAAAGCTCTGCAAGAATTAACAAGGCTTTCTAAAGATGGCCAAAAAACACAGAAAAGCCAACCAACCAAACAAATATTAAGCTAACAGGGCTAATGAATACTAGATTCATGTAACTCACACTCTTTTTAACATATGGAAAGAAAATAATGGCTTCTTCTAAACCATCAATTTAAGAAACACTAGTCTAAAAATAACTGACAGTATTAGGTAAGTGATACACGTTAACCAACTAATTTTGCAAAAGGATAAGATTATCCATTCAACAGAACCAATATCAAAACAAGAGTGGTTGATACAGAGGAAAAAGATGTTTTATACTTCTGCACTTAAAACTGGCATGTCTAAAATAAGTCATCATCAGAGGAGAGGATCTGCAAGAGTCTTACCAGGTCTCAAACCCAGTAATAAATAACTGGCAAAGTAAGTTTAGATATTATTATTATTATTATTATTATTATTATTATTATTAAGGTACACATCATCCCACACATTAGTAAACCATTTTTTTTTCCTTGCAGTATTTTAAGCACAGAAAGTTTCTTCCGTCATTTAAGTAACTTTATTTTGTGGCCAACTTGAATACAGAAGCCCACTCAGAAATTTTCATTAGTGCAAGTGAGAAAAGCTAGGCCACTGCATATTTCACACTTTCCTAAAATATCTTGGTTAATCATAGCTTAAATCAGTCACTTTTGTCATTCATTTTAATCAAAAGTAGGTCACATTATGGACCAAGAGACATGACTAATGGCCTGTTATTACATACCATCCATCCCCTAACTAATCTATTTTCTGAGAAGATACCTCAGCATGGCACAAAGGATCTGCACAAAATCACCCTGGAGACCGCTCCTACGTGACCTCTGCTAACAGATAAAAAATACCATGAAGCAAACAGGCAGGACCTTAGCTATGAAGTCCCCATGTACCCTGAAAATATGCAGAAGTTTTTAGCCTTCCATGTCCAATCTGAGTTAATTACTTGTGAATGCACAATGAGAGTTGAGTCTCCTCTTCCTGTGCTGAGGATGCATCTATGTACAGTAATTGGAAAAAACGGTGGTGAATGTTAAGGTGTGCAGGATATCTCTGAGTCATCCCAAGTACAACTAGAGGATCTCCAGAGGTTCCTTCCCACCACAACCATTCTGTGGTACCAAACTCTAGTTAAGTGCTAGGCTCTGATTATATACATTATCTCTGTGAAACAGGTAAAAACTCTCAGACACTGGCATAGTTCAAATGATGCTTGCATAAAAGGCTGCTCATGTTGCTAACACCAGCCAGTTGTGAGCTCCAAAAAACCCAATAAAACAAACAAGCAAACTATTCCTTGCCAATCAAGTGTGTCCATAAAATCTCAGTTTTCTATCACTACAAAATATCAGGGAAGGCAGTTAAACCAGCAAAAAATCCTCTTTGTGCTAAAGATGTACACAGATCTGTTCTGAAGAGTCGGGCTCCTTTTTTGAAAGAGTGATGCAGAGCAAATTTTCCCAGCTCATCTACTTTATGCTCACTAAATACAGATTATTCCAGGGATTTATGATTACAGTTGTCTAACTTGTTGGACATTGCTTGCTGGTTTTAAACAGAAACAATCTAAATTTGCTCAAAGGATGAGTAAAAGTAGAAGAGGCTTGTTTCTGAGCAGATGCTCAACTGATTTAACTGCCACAACACTCAAAAACAACTACTGAATTTCTTATTTTGTTATAGCTGACCTACTTAACTCAGAAGTTACTTGTATTAGCAATAGCTAAAATAAAACAAACAACCCCCCCCACACAAAACCCAGAAAAATCTTAATAGTCCTAGAACAAAATCCGTAAATAAACAGGGTTGTCACTTCAGTATAGCTATCCCAGCAGCGGTTTTGGCTTTATGTTTCACAACAACTTATGTTACAGACGATCCAATAGGATACAATGTCTGAAGCACAGGCAGGTGTCTTAATGAAGGTAATCTCATCCAAAATGTATGTACACAGGAAAGTTAAGTTTACTGAAAATTTTTGGATGTGCTGAGAAATGGGTCAGAATTCCCACAATGAAACCTTTTCAAAGGAAAGAACCTGTGTCCCCACGCAAAAAGCCAAGCACACAACTCTGTATGTCAGCAAGAGCCTTCTCCCACAGAGCACCCCAAGAAGCATCTCAGAGGGCAGTGTAAAGGACAGCACAGAGCCAACCCTTCCAGGGAGACCTATTCCAAACCCTGCTGCAATGACTTCAGCAAAGCACACATATGCACCTGCCTTTCACCTGAGATGTTCAATGCTTTTCCTCCTTTCCTCTCCTCAGCTGTTATTCCCACTTCAGCATCGTTATCCCATACCTCACATATAAATTATACAAAATAAAAACTATATGGTGCAATCCACGCATTTCCAAAAAACAAAAGCTAAGGGGAAAAGGTAGCTGTGTAAAAAAACAATTTTGGTGTCTGTATTTCAGCTTTCAGACTTACTGGTTATTACAGAGCAAAACCACATAATTTTAAGTAAAAAAAACAAATTATCGGTATCACTCAACAGCATTATTAGGAAATGTTTTTCCTAACAGAGTTACTCTTAAGAAACACAACTTATATGACTGACCCATACCTTTCTTTCAATCACTGTAAAACTGTTTCATCCTTGCAGTGGATTTCTCATATTTATATTTTCCTGCCTTGTTGACTTAAAATACACATCTCAAAGACATATTTCCTCATGGTGCAAAGTTAAAAATACTCCCATTTTCTGAAGATTTTGATGCAATAACAAAAACCATGACCAGTAACATTTGGCTTGAGCTACCTTTGCATACCTGCTAGCTCCCATCACAAGCTGCAGGCCAGACCCCACTGATCACTGACCCAGTTCCAGACCCTGTTCACACACACTGCTAATCCTTTGTGCCCCACAGAGTTGAAAAATCTATTTAATCCTTTCTCCACGTTAGTTCATAATGGGACTGACTCATGCAGGAGGTGTTCTGCCACTAATATGGGACTACTTCAGCCCAGCCTCTACCAGCAGTGCTCCAGTTGCTTTTCCAGTCCATATGTTACCACAAAAAATGGGAAACAAATAAGGCCAGCACTTTACAAACAGAAGTAGTCCTTTTTTCCAAATATGGAAGCAATTTTTTTTAAATATACATACGCATAAAGTTTTAAACATTTCAGCTTCTCCTTAAACTCTAAGACTGAAATCAGGGGAAACAACATGCTCCAGAATAGCAACAAGCACTGCACAAATGTAGACAAAGGTCACAAATAAATATTTTTGCAGCCAGCTGTCTAATGCTTTCTTTCTTTGTAATCTCTAAAAATAAAGTTTAGCCACTCTGTAACTTTCCAAGCACAGATCAGGGAGAGGGAGAAGGAACGGAAGGGGTAACAGACTCCAGTCCCCCCATCTCTAACACATGGTGCCTTCTCTCAGCTGCCCTCCACCAGCATCATTAAGGCTGTAGAAGGTATGGACGACACAATTCTGAAGGTATCACTCTCATCCTTTTTGCACTAAAATCAGGACACACAAGTCAGGGTCAATGGTGAAATTCAGGCTCCAAAATTGTAGCCCACTTCTAAAGGTCAGTGAAGACAAAAATATTCTCCCAACTTCTAGAAAGTTGTGGCTTAGGGACTTTTTAGACCAAAAAAGGCATCTTTGCACATAGCAGTCCCCAAAGAGCTGGCCCTTCCTCCCCAAGCTGCACTAGTAGCTCATTGAGCCTTTGAAAACTTTCCACAGTCTGTGGCAGAGCTCTCCAGTGTAAATTCAGACTCTGTGAGGATAACCATCCCACCTCATTTTGAACTCATTGCTGGCCAGTTTTGTTTTTACTTTTTTATTTCTTGCACTGGGTAAAAACTAACAGTCAATCCCAAAGCAACCTTTGTCACTCCTGACACTATAGATTTCATACTCTCCTCTGCCACTTCTAAAATACAGAGCTGGTAAGTCTCTTCATTTCAGCAAGTGTGGGACAACCAAAGCAAAGAACCAACCATAAAACATCTACATATGAAAAGACCAAACGGGATTTGATGCTGGACAGGAAAAAGGGCAGGAAGACAGCACAGAAAGAAATTAAAGACTGACAAATTAATTTTTAAATTGCAGTAGGTTACCCTAGCACAATGACACTGTTCTAATCCTCCAGGCCCTGCAACATTACTTCATATTTTACTTTGGTCACATCTTCAACATGTGAGCAAAAAGAAAATTTCAAATTGTGACTGATCCTCATGTCTACAGTAAAGGAACAGCCAAGGCATGCCATCCACTGGCCTCTTGATAGGTGCACGCTCTTGTACTGCAGCTCTCCTTCACCTACCAAGGCAGATTCCAAGGCGCAAAAGAAACTGCAATTGCCACTTGGGCAAGACTTCAAAGTTGCTAAGTGGCTTATAGCAACTGTTTAAAGCAAAAGTCTCAGCAATCATTTTGATAAATAACATAGCTCTCCCCACTAGAAAGTCAGTGCTACTCCTCCAAGTTCCCCCATGGTAGGTCTCAGCCTGATCAGCACATGGTAACTTGACTCATCAATGCCTCCTTAAATTCTAATGTATTTGCCTTCTGATCTATTTACTGATCTAATACTACCAGAAGGCCAAATAATGAAGGATGTTGTTAAAAACCCCTAGCAATCACTAACAACAAACAGTCTATCTGATATTATTACTGAAGACCTTACCGAGTCACAGAACAGAACTTGAAGAGTTCAGCAACAACTTCCTGGAAAATATTAACAAGTATCTGAAATGTTGGGAAATTATACTGTTCACCAAGAGCAGAAGCTTATTAAGTTATATCAGGTTAGAAAACATTTTTTGAAAGCAGAGAAGATAAATAATGCTTTATATTCAATGGAACATTAAAAAAAAAAATTAAGTCCCTAGAACATTTCAGGGCTTGAGAGGCACAAGGATCCTACCTCCTGCCCTGCTCCAGGGATTATGCAACCAGGCCCTGAGCAAGGGCAGGAGCTGCAAGAAAAGTAAAGCCCAAACCTCTGTCTTTCTGCTCCAAGCGTGCATTGGTGTTTGAGCAAATGACCAAGCCTCAGCCAGGGAAGGGAGCCACGCCACAGGATGCACTGGTGAGCCTGCCTGCATGACTTGAAGGCATGCTGTGCTCCTGAACGTTGTCATTACACTACCTGGGAGTGCCACAAACTTAAGAAAAGCAGACACAACAAAGGATATAAATATTTTCAAGTTTTCTCTTTGTCCTGTGTGAGTTCAGCTTCTGGTGGGCTGTCATGACATAAGAGAATTTCAGTATGTGCCTCAATTTTATGGGCAAACCACTATCTCTGGTGCAAATCCTATTTCTCTCGACCTCAGGAGGTAGGACATGTTTCAGGAACTTTCCTGCTCTGAGTAGAGTACTCACACTAAATCTTTATTCTGTTCCCTTTGAAGAGGGAATAGGTCATGGACATCTCCCTGCAGGATGTTTGTACTTCTGTAAGTACTGGAAATAGGGATGGTTGGTTTAAGTTGGAGGTTAAGCTTTGATTCCAAGAGCTAGGTCACAAAATCATCAAATCTTTTGCAGGAGCTTCAGGAGGAACCAATTTTCATTCTGGCTGACAGGTATTAACCACAAAAAATGACCACAATAGTATTCATTCACTGTATTTTCTGTATGTATATGAACACAAACACAAATGTGCACTGAAACAAGCATACATATATAAAACATATGTAATAGCATATATTTTTATATATTTGTGTATGCATACATTTAATATATGTGTGTATATACAATCAAACTTCAGCATAGTGTCTGGCTATTAAAATACAAGAATTAGAACCTTATTTCTTTCCAGACACTTTACACAAACTCAGAAAAAAACCCAGTTCCTATCTGGTACAAAAATCTAGTTCCTCAGTTTATTTCTAATTAGCTACTAATTCAAAAAGATAAGAGATACGTGTAGATATTCAGGAAATCTATTCCTAAAGAAGCATACAGCCAAACAACACAACAATTATTTCCCCTGTTTTATCCTTAAATTGGTATTACTTAAGAAAATAAGGACTGTTCAAAATTCGCAGACAGAATGGGGCAGGCTGGTCCAACCCATTCCTGCCCAGGTACCACACCCTCAGCAAGGGCAACCACCTCAAGTGCTTGGGCTCCCTCTCCCTCACTTGTCCTTTTCTGCCACTTTTACTGCAGCCACAGAAGAAGCAGATTCGGGCTTCAAGAAACTGAAGACTATCACTGCATACCACCCCAGAAGAGCATGGAGTTTTCAGCTGGATCAGTGACCTGATCCGACTCACTCTATCAACACAGCATCACTAAACTGAGACACTGGCAAACTTGAAGGTGAACTCTCTAATTGCTCAATTTAAGCTATGACAGGACCATATTCACATTCTGCTTTGGAAATCTGATTTTGTATTTCTTACAATGTATTATCTTCTGAGAAAAAAGATTAATAAAACATATTAAGATACCTGTAAGTCAAAATACTATATTTTTTCCAAAAGAAGTGCTTCAGCAGAAATTTTATTAAAATACCTATACAAGTGCTCACACCTCAAATCTCAAAAACCAGCTCAGATGGACCCCTTCCAAGAAGTAGTTTCCACCTGCATTGTATGATCATTAAATACCATATGGATTGATCAAAACATTCAACAAAGATAAAAAGCAACTAGGCCTCACTAGCTTCCAAGTCTTCCTATAGATTTTCACCTTTCTATTCTATTACTGAATATTCTTAAAACTTTCTTGTTTAATTGCCAGCTCAGTAGGACACTCTCAGAAAGGCAGGTAAGCAATCTGGAAGGCAGCTGCAGCTCTGTATGCAGAAGTGCAAAACACCCAGACCTCTAAATGAGTGCCCCTCTGACCCTATCTTGGGGAGTTGGGGAAACTAGTGCCCACCAGAGTGCAGGAAATACTACACTGCCACGTTTGAAATGCAGAGCTTTATGTTTTCTGCCTTCCATACCAAAAGCAAAACCTGCCATCACAGGCAAACAATGAGTCTTGCACACAAAAAGCTCAAAACACAGCTGACAGGCATCTCATTGTATTCCTAATGGGTGACAAACAATTAGTGATCGGACCAAACAGTGCAAGAACAAATCCTATTAACAAATAATAGGATTTATTAGCAGATCACCCAAATGCCACTTTGGAAACAACTCCCTGGGCTGCTGCAGCCAGAAACCTCAGCCAGGGAAGGGAGCCACGCCACAGGATGCACTGGTGAGCTGCATGCACAGCTACCAGCCATCTAGAGGAGCTCACCGGGCAGCAACAATGCTGGCCCACTGGTTTTGACAGCATTTCAACATGCTGCAGCATGTGTCAAATGAAAGAAAAGAATTAATCTCATATCTTGGGTATTTCTGAATGATTTACACTTTGGATCCATAAGCAAGTGTATTTTCTACATCAAAACACACAGGAAACTGTTGCAATCATATTTTCTTTTAGCTCACTACAAGATTTTTGTCAGCAACTTTGCACAGTACAATTTCAAACGACACCTGACTACAGAACACCTGACTAAAACATGGTTCCCTAATAGTATTGCAATATAAATGCCTACCTCTACCAGCAGAAGCCAAAGGGGAAAAGAAAACATGGGCAGGTGGGTACTTGAGGAAGCCTGACATGACACTGTAACATTGTTCCCCAGTGATTGCTATTAGGTGCCACAAATAAGTGATGCTAAGACAGTAACCAAAAAGGTGGCTTTTCACTATTAACAATTTGAAAAAAAGGAGAAGGGTGCATCATGCTGAAAACTAGACAGAGCACCTATCTGCCTTGTCTGGTCACACACTACGTGTAAGATAAATAGTTACTCAAAACCTTCAAGGGGTAAGTATTTGTTACTCTTTGTATTCCTGTTTAGGGTGCCATAACCATTTCATCTCCTTTGGAGCATTAGAACTGTCTTGCTTATTTGTTTTCAAACACACCACAATGCACACTGCTTGGGATGCAAACCAAAACTGGGGACCCACACGAGTTATATAATTATAGAAGATTTTTACACAATTGTAGATTGTCAGTTACATTTTTTTAATGGCAAGAAACATAATTTCTAAGGTTAGTCACTGAATAATTCTTGTTTAAGAGTGTAACTAAAAAGGAAAAAAAATTCCCTTACAACTCAACTCTCAAAGCTCTGATGGCAATGTCTGGGTGCAGTTTGAGCAAAGCAGCAGTGTGTACATGCTTCTGAAAGCACAGATGAAGCTCACCCAAACACCAAAACCCTCCCAGCAGAACATAAGATACAAACACACTGCCTTGTTGGGGATCAGCTCTTCCACAGGTCTTCAGAGCTCTTCCCACTGCAGTAAACTGAGCATTCTGGTGCACATGGACAATTATGAGACAACTCAGCCAAAAAAGCACAAAGTCTATCCAGAATGTTATCTAGTTTGTTCATCTGACAACTCAAATGGAAGCAACAGCCAGTCTCTCACCCAGCTGGGTTAGAGATTAGCCATGTGTAATATTGCTGCACTTGAACTGTGGAGTGCTGTACACTTGGCAAGAGGACAAAGAAAGGAGAAGATGGAATAGGGAGGAGAAACACTGAGGCAGGAGTTACTGCAGGACTCCTTTTGAAGCCTTGCCCATAACAGTCTATTTGCCCAGGCAAACACAGATGTTATAGCCCACCATATGCACTTGGCCAGCGTGCTGCCAAACCCCTCACACTTCCCTGTTCATACACTCCCAAACACTCAGCATGCCCATCAGTTAAGTGTCTGCACAGTGCCTGAACTGCAGTAAGGCTTTGCAAGCACTGAGGACATGGCAATTAGTGACTTTACAGAGAATCACAGATCAAACTCTGTCTTCCCTTGAGAACAAATTAGACATGATGTCTATATCCAAGGTACATGACCAAGTACCTCGGCCCAAGACCATTGCTCAGAGCAGGACTGGGAATGTCAGGCCAGCAGATATGATGCCAAAGAAGGATACTCAGAGCAGCTCCTGTGAACAGGCACCTCCTTTCAGCTCCTGGGGCTGACAGTCACTCTTGACATGCATGTTAGCCATGATCCCCTAAAGAAATATTATTGACACAGCCTGGCTCCCAAAAAGCATGACTGCTGACTCCACCACCTACAGCCAGGTACACAAAGAAAAGTAAAAGTCTTCAGAATACCCTGGACTATGGCATAATTCCAAATCTTCCTTTAGAATAGGAAAGAGTGATGAAATTATTCAATTGCAAGATCAGCTTCTACCTACAGGGATATCCTTCCAGCTTCACAGAGAAGCACTGGCAAACCAAAGCGGGGAGGAAGAAGGAGGGCTGATGAATGGTGTTACACCAAGGGCACAGCAGCATGTACCCAGTTCCAAGCCTAATGCAGGCCAATATTGTTGACTGACATACAGGCTGGCTAAGGGAGGAGTTCCCATGAAGCCTACAAAACCTCCCCTGGTCCAAGCACCACCTTTGCTTTGCTCTTTCCCCATCACTGTGGTCCCCTCCTTGCCAGCTGAGAGCTGCAAACTCTTACCCTTTCAAGAGCCTCTCCAGCTGGCACAAACCAGCACTGGAGCCACAGCCAATGCCATAAGAGAGCAGAGATGACAAGCAAACAGTGAGAAACTGCAAAGCAGCATAAAGCCATATTCCAAGGCCACTGCCTACAGCACAGTGAAAGAGAGCCTCCAGGCAGAGAGCTAAGAAGCCAGGCAGTAACTAGCAAGGATGGGTTTATGCAGTCTCCTGATACCATTTCAGCTGTATCTCACAGCAGCTTCAGGAACAGAAGTCCTGGTTTTCAGTTGGTTATGGTTTTCCTGTAGCAGATGCAAGCAGCTCAAGAACCAAAACAGTTATTAAGAAATATAGAAAAGGTAACAAAATCCCTTGTTGGGCTGGCCAACCCCAGAGCCATGCGTACAGTTAACCAATCACTCTAAATGGAATCTGTAATCAAAAGGAAGAAAAACATGATCCATAAATCTATTCAGCAACTGAATATCCCCTTTCAAATGTCTGTTGTCATGTTTATTCAGAGCATCTGGAGAATCAAAGCTCTGGTCAAAGCCTGTCATAAATCCCCATGCTGCTGCAGAATTTAGTACTAATCCCTGGTGCTTCACTGCTAAATGAGGAAAGAAAAATAAACAAACAAGCAAACCAAGCAAAGGCCAGGACAAGTGGTATAAATAGATATAAGAAGGCCAAATTATTAGTTTAGAGATGCTGTCAAAAAATTTATAACAAAAGTCTTTCAGCCTTCTTTAGCTTTGTGTGCAAAGCAGTACCACATAGTTCCTATGTAAAGAGTGAGCATATTTCACACACACAGTAATACTGCAGGAAGGACAAAAAGCCAAGCATGGAATGTCACACAGGAGAAGATCGAACAGCAGGGCAGAAAGCAGCAAACCCCACAGCAATCCACCAGAAGTAGGCGACTTCCCTTACTTCCTCACCACACATGCATATTTCATGACACTATATACAATGACGACAAAATTTTATGTTTTAACACACCAAATTTCAATACTCAAAATCAATGCAGCTGTTCACATAGGGGGGGGAAATGCTCTTCTACAGCAGCAGATTTATAATTGAGTCTGTCTGCACAGCCATGCAGATTGAAAAAACTAGGTCAAATCTTTTGCTAGTCAACCTCACTGCCATTCTTCCCCAGCCCTTCACCCCCTTTAGATTTCAGCAGTTATTGAAAGAATCAATTAACAGACCTGTCATGCAGGTCTCAAATCACTTCTGCCTGGTACATATCAGGGGGGTCATCTGTGCAACTACAGATGGAAGGGGAAAAAATTAAATCATTATAGTCTTTCCTATTCACAAATCCTAATCCTAGAGCACATGTACTCAATGCTACTAGGATCCATTAGCAATCAAATAAATGATGCATATCAGAAAATAGATGTAGAAGGGGCAAGAGACAGACAAATATAGGCTAGAAGGTAAAAATAGAGGAATTGCTGTGCTTGCAGCAAAACCATAATAGCATCTGCTGCTTTTAATGACATCTTGCTAGTGTATTTTGTACAGCTTCCTGGTGAACAGTTTTAGAAATCTCATAAATATCTCCATTTTGACACTAGATTTCAAAGAGAAACTATAATATTAGGTTTCTATCTACTCATCACCCTCTGTATGTTTAAACAATTCTTGTCTGGAAAAAAAGGACTCCTGCACTGGAATTCATATATTCACTGTTACAAAGGCATTAAGTGGGTTTTTAAATCTTCACAAAATGTAGGGACTAAGTCACTCCAATTGCAGCTTACTCATTTTTACTCATTTCTCTGCTTCTGTTGCAGAGCCAGAAGGGACTCGACTTCGTTATCACAAAAAAAAAAAAAAAAAAAAAAAAAAAAAAAAAAAATTTGTATTGGGCAAATACGAAAACAAATCATTCTTGAACCCTATTTCCACCAGATGCAATGTGCTACCGGACAAGTTTGTGCAAGAAGGTGAAGAAATCAACTTCCTGACTCACTGCAGTGATGGCCAACCTAACTGGTTTGGCAAGCCACATACCACAACCTTCATATGGTTGAATGGCACAGGGCCACAGGACTGTTGACTGACAGTTGAAGGCTGGGGTGGACCAGTCCCAGCTCTTAGTGGCAAGCACCTCCTGTAACCATGTGGTGACTGCAGCCTTGCGTGCTGCTGCTGTTGCTGCCTTCCATGTGAGGAGGACTGGGACAGCAGCCAAGGGACTCCAGCGGTGGGAAAACAAATGCTGGGGACAGAAAGGAGGGTGCTGCTGTTAGGCAGGAGTGCCTCATTCATTTGCTTTGGTGGAAAAGAATGACCATTGTGGAATGTGACACGTGCAGATCCGGCTGGCAAAATTCACATCCAGTCTTGAGCCCCTTTAGTTCAAATCAAAGGAAATCTTCATAATTTCACTTTCCACACAGGTGTTATGCAGAGTTTCTGTTGTGCTGCTAAAGCCATTCACCAGCAAACGCAGGACTTTCACAGACCCCCCCAGAAAAGCCATTTGGAGCACAGTATACAGCCAAGTAGCAGACTACACAGACTGCATCCTAAATTCTAGAATGTGCACAGGGAGCCTTTGTCTTTGATTTTTGTTTTTACTTTTACCATTCCTGCCTTTAGCCAAATTCCTTTGAAGTTAAGGCTATGTTACACATAACTCATCTAAACCTGCCCCACTTAACCTTTGTTTCTGAGTAGTATCTTATCTATAGCAGCTACAGCTGAATTTTCATTGCCTTGAATAATTTTTCACCCTTAACTCAGCAAGCCATAAACAATTATTGCCTCAGTACCTTAGATAAACAATTATGGAAATTCTGAGGAAAACATCTGGGCTCTCTTTTGAGCTGATTGGTTCATGTTTGTTTCATCAGGTTTTTTGACAGTGACATATTTAGAGTGGGGAAGCATCTTGGACCTGAGCTCAGAAAGTCATTAGGAATTTGAACCCTCTGTTGAATGTATACTGGATCAGAGGGTAAGCAAAGTAATAGCAATGATGGAATTCTTGAGGTACATATCAGGAGTTGACAAAGTAAGGTAGGAAAAAAAAGCATTTGCAAGAGAATTGCCAAACTAAAAACATTCTAGAACCACTACATTTTCAGGTTGCAAGATTTGGCATATTTACTCAGTTTTGAAGCCTGGACGCTAATGCTCAGTATTTCTCCTTGAGCTGTGCTCATGCATGATGGTCTAAAACAGATCTTTTGCTTCTAGAAAAATGCAAAGCTTATTTTGCTTTAATCCTTTGAACAGTGGTAAGATAGTATGTCTGTATTTACCTAAATGATACTTCCTTCATTTGTCTTTCATTTTAAATACTGCCCCACAAAGAGAAACACTGAGATTCAACAAGGTGTTTTTTCACTATCCTATTCAATAGATAAATTGTTTCACAATAACTTGTGAAACTTCATTTGCATTAGTATGGTTTCTTTTTACACAAATCAAACAGAAACTGGTGCTGTTCTTTAATGACGTCTATCAGATCAACACTGTCAGCTAGGCTTCCTTCCTATATGATGCCAAGTTTATTTTTACTTCTAAAATACTGTCTGAAATTACAAAAAATAAGCTGGAAATTACTTTCTCCTTCACTTATTAAAAAAGCTACTCAAACTAATGTTTTATACAATTTAACAATAGCTCTCAAGAACATTCAAACTGTTTTAAGTAAAGAAAGTGATTTTTTTTCAGTTGTTTAAATTCCTTGTGTTAGATCATTAATGCATCTTATGACCGATAGTCTAATGACAAAGTTAACAGAAGAACTCCTTTATGAAATAGGTGTTTAGTCTAATGACAAAGTTAACAGAAGATCACCTTTATGAAATAGGTGTTTCTCAATACAGAAATAAAGTTTGCAGATTCTTTTCCCTAAGCCTCAGTTACTGGGAAAGTATCTGTGAGTCTTTCAGAGAACAGCTCTTGTCCTTTATTGGGTTCTTGCCATAATGAACATCTGCTTGGTCTATAAATTAATTGCTGAAAACATCTTGTGCTTCTAGATGATCCAGGCAATCATAACTGTTCTGGGTTACTAGAGAACATTACCATTTTTCTCATACACACAGGAACATGTCCCCCCTTACAGCACACCATAAAAGAAGAACAATTATTTGGCATTATTCTTAATGTCACAAAAGAAACTTTGCATGCTAATCAAGTCATAAGAGTAGCATACTATTAGGTTCCCCAGATAATTTAAGCAGTACTTTTGTACTGTGATAGCTTAAGAATATAAAGGCTGCCTTGTCTAGCTGATTGGAAATGTTCTTTATCTTAAAATCAAGAATCCTTTTATCAGTCTTGGTTTGTCAACAGTAGAATTTGTCAGGCAGTTGCAATGGGCAAAGAAAAGTCCATTTTAGACAACTAACAATAACAATATTTCTCTTTCTTGCAAAAGGCCCACCAGACTCAAATTTCACCTACTTGCTCCATGCTCAAGGTCTCCCATTGTTCTTCGCTATACTGAGGTTTGTCACCAGCTGTAACTCCTCTGTTCTTGGAACTCTCAGCTCACCAGTCAGAAATGGTCTCATTCTAATACTACTTTTAACCTCTAGAGATGCAAATCACTTTCCCCAATGACACTTATCATAAATCTCCTTTATTTCCTTTCAGTTAGCTTTCAGACCAGTTCCTGGTCTCACTGACCATCCAGAGTTCTGGTGAATGACAAAGATCCAATCTATCACTAAGACGTTCCAGAAATAACAGTACCTACATTTTCCAACCAAACCTGAAAGGTTATTAATTGACTTATTTTAGAAAGAGAAGAAAGGGTGCTGTCCCTTCCAATAACAGATTTCTAGATCTCATTAGAAGAGATTAATATATACCAGTCCATAATCATTTTGGGTCACACGACCCATCTAGCATCTCTTTAGTTGTCATCTGTCTTCATCAATGATTTTGCAAGAAGGTGGGTGTGGTGCCTGGGCATGCTACACCTTTCCACGTGGGACCAGACTGCAACAATACAAACACTACGGCTTTCGTACTGCCAAAAAAAAATTGAATTCTTCTGAAGAATTTTCAGGTCTGTTTCATTAACAACTTGAGGAAGACATGACATACATACATCAAGCCTCTTCCTAGCCTAGGATATAAGTGTTCTCATACACCTTGGAATTCAGAAATGTATCTGAAGGGAACAGCTGCAAACACATTGTTTCTGGTGACACAAACAAAGGGGCATGTCTGGTTACACCACATTCCACCCAGGTGCACAGACTTACATCACAGTCATGTTTTCCCCACACACAATCTATCTTTAGCCCCACTCCCCTCTCCCACACTCCAGAAGACACCTGCGTGCTCCTTACAATTCTACTTCTCTGCCCCATTCCTACCTCTGGTCTTCAACCTCTCCATTAACTATTTTTACCTAGCAAGTACAGGAAGAGTTTGGTGAGTAATGAGTTCTCTAAACTTTAAATTCCAAGTAAGCAACAGAAGTGTCAAGATATTGAAGAGCAGCAGATTGTCACACCACAAGTCATGTGGCTGCTGCACTGCATCTCCACAAAAATTATCCACATTACTCACACTCATGAGGGGGTTGACTTGTCATGATCTGTCATCTGAGATGCAAATATTTAGTGATGGCACAGAAGTATTCCAACTTCTGCTCTTATAACTCATTCTTTTAACGCTGTTAAGAGGCTTTGGAATGCCAAATTCACTCAGCTTGTTCTGCAGTAGGACCAAAAGAACTTACATTTTATCATTATTTTGTTTATACCATAAATAATCCAGCTGCAGAAGAAAGATCTAAACGGAGAACTACAAACTCAGAGCTGAAGCATACTCCACTAGTGTGCTATTGTCATAAAGCCTAAGAGTAAAAAGTTCTTCATTAAAATTACAACAATTACAAGAGAATAACTTTGTAAGTACTTTTTCTTTTGTGTCCTAGATAACATTCAGGTGTCCAAAAGCATTATTAAAATCCATATTTTTAGTGAGCTACAAAATTTATTTCTTTCTAGCCAAAAAAAGAGGACACATCCCTTTGGTATAGAGCACTGCCACACACAGCAGCCCTCCCCCACTCACAGGTCTTCATGCCAAGCATTATCCCATGCTTAATGCAGAAATGCATCAGCATTTCCTTCTGCTGGTTTTTCACTTTTACACAGCCTTATTAGACACAGGCAGTGATGCAGCCATCATATTATTGTTCAGACCTTTCTCAACTCTTCATATGCATTCACTTCATTAAGTTTACTTCATAGACCTGCATGGGAAAACACCCCTTCAAAACAGGCAAATAATCAACTCTACTATTACTATTGTTGTTATTACTGTGCTTTCAATACAATTTCTGAGGTAAGAAATGAGAAAGGAAAATGGGTATGACTCTTCCAGGCACACTGTAAATGGACGAGCAAGGTGGTACCATTAAAATTAAGATAGCCTGACAGCTTGCATTTTGCAACCATGAAGTTTCTTTTGTTTCTTTTAAGTAATACGCTAGAAAATTTCCAGACAAGACAATATCCAAAAAGGTGTTAAGAAGTAAAAAAAAATTAACTCTTCAGTGGCTGTTAGATCTCAGAGCTTCAAGTGCCTTTTTCAAGATTTGAGTTCTCCGAAACAGACTTCTGGTAAGCATGTTTTGTACTCAATTGCATCTTCTTCTAGATCTGCCCTTGTCAAACCAGGAATGGGTCTGATTAATGATGCTCATTTAGAAGTGGATGCTTCATACAGTTGAGGGCCACTGCCAATCACTGAGACCTTATCAGTGTAAGTCTTATTTAAGTGGGGGAGAGAAAATTATCCCATAAAACTGCAGCGTGAAGGTGAAATTTTCCATCTTCTTGCTTCTGCTCTATCCTCATATACCCCAGACACATCCTGAAATTATTCTAGGACAGAAGCAACTGCACCTGTAAGACTAGAGTAAATTGTCCAAGGGGAAAGAAGCTTAGAGTTCAGCAGCATGCCTCACTCTGCATTAAGTTCTAAAAACTCCTTTCTATCTGTGATAGTTCTCACTAGAAACTTTTTTAGAAGCAATAAGCAGTTATTGCAGTTATGCTCATATCATAAAAAAGGATCTCAGGCCCCATAATAGATTACTCAAAATAATCATCAGAAAACACAAGCACACTAAGTTTTAGTCCTCTACTTGACTATAATATTCAAATTTAGACCTCCTGAGCTCAGGAGCCTCACTCTTTCAAAGTCAACAGTAAAACCAGACCAAAATATTTTCCATTACTCTCCCATAGGCCAGAAGTGTGGAGGGCCAGAAGGATGCAAGGCTCACTCCTGTGATAAAGTCTTCTGGTTGGTAACCACTCTTCTGCAGGCAAAGCTGAGAGGGAACATTTGCCAAGCTTTCAACTGAAGAAAGCTCAGTGAATGGAAGCTGGAAGAAAATACAGGGTGGATCCAATGAATGCACTGTTCATTATGTAAGTGTACTCATTCAGAGGCCTCTTTATGTCATTCAGTGTAAACAAATACCTGCAGCACTACCATGCAAGGCAAAAAAAGCCTTGTTGTGAAGCAGAGTGGCAGACTTGTTGAGACAGTCATGGAGGTCATCATTACAACCTATTTTAATATCAATGTGTACACACACACCCCGTTGTACTCTCTAAATCACAAAATCATCACATGTGGAACAAACATCCTCATCATCATAAGGATGACAATTTTTCTGTTTGTATTCAGAGCTCTTATTAGCTGCTTATATTGTTACTCTGGCAGTGACTACAGTGTACAGAGAATGCCTGGGTTCACATTAAACTACCTGTCACATGGACTGACAGAAATGCAGCTGCAGCACACTGCCTGCTAGGGCAACACCTGAATACTACTTCCAGCCACCCTACAACCACTGCACAGATGTATCAGACCTTCCTCTCCACCATAAAGCAGCTTGGTGCAAGAGCAGAACTGAGGCAGGACACAGAAAAGCTGTCCACAAAGTGCATACCAGCAGCCTGTCACCGAGCAGCAGGCTCAGTCTTCAGTCACTATTAGAGCTGTTCTTGTTATTAAAGGGACTGAAGGAAGGAGTAGCAAGGCCAGCACGTGGTCCCTTTCACTGCTCCATCACCCTGCAGCATGCAGGAGCACTTCCTCCTCTGTGAAAAAAGAACAAGTCATTCTGGTTGACATGAAATGTTAACTAACCTTCTATGTGTGAGGATTTTCAGACAAAATTAATACTTTTTGGCTGCACACATACTACTAGTCCTGAAAAAGTGGAAGGGGGAGGAAAATGTGGCACTTAGTCAAGGAAAGAAAAATGCAATGCAAAAAAAAAATTAATATTTATATATTCACGTGTATATATAGGTACAGAGATAGAATTATTTCTGCTTCACAATTACCAAAACAGCAACATAATTACTAGGTTAGATTACTATATTACTGAAATTCCATGGATACACATGACCATGCATAATGTCATAAAACTTCTGGTCTTTCACAGAAGTTATATGCAGATAAAACACCAGAACTCAGCAAAAGTTGATTTCTAATTTATATTGGCAAAAGATCAGACTCAGGATATTTGAGTAAATAAATTATATTTAAGTGCAATACATTTCCTCAAATCAGTTCAAATACCCTCAAAGACCATGTCATTTACACCTCCCGCAGGCCTTACTGTCTGCAAATAATAAGACTGTGTGACAAAACTCTTTATGCATGTAATACAGTTTCACAAAATTAATACTCTTTTTATATTAAAATTCATCTAGGAAAACAAATGCTAATGTTAGAAGACCAACAACTAGCCTGATGTATGGAAACCAGGATGCTTCACAGCAAACTCTATGAAGTCACTGGGATGGGAGCATGAAAACCCCTGACCCTTATCTTTTAATATATGATTTAGGATTTACCAGACCATGTGCACCAGGCAGGCCTGAAGCTTTACAAGAGATTCACAAGAGCCCCAGGTGAAGTTAACGCAAGTCTGAAAAAGAAGACAAGATGCAAGTGGTAACATCTGGATTCTAAGGACTGTTTTTATATATGAAGATTAACTAATCTCGCTTTTTATTTGAAATTTCTATATGCGAACAAGAAGGTAAGATATCGGATACTACTGCCTTGGCTCTTCATTCCAACAAGCTTTCCCCAAGACAGAAACCCACCCCCACAAATAAACAAAAAAGTCAAACAAAATCCATAATAACACCTTCCTGTTGTGGTCAAGGTCTCAAGTCAGTCAGAGGTATTCAAGGGAAGCAGAGGTCCTTTGCATATTGTACACAAAACACCTGATATGGAGGACTGAAATCAAAGAATCACTTCATGGACCACATAGCTGGCAACGTCCTTGCTTTGACAGATACCTCCTCTCTGTATATAGTTTCTCACTGTGCTGTGCTCTAGTCTGAGAGCTGGAAGAGGATGGCAGATTATTTAGCAGATGTCATTTTCTTAGTCAATGCACTTGGGTTATTTTCAAACCATTAAAAAAATATTTCCTGGTATAGATACAGGATTTTACAGAAAGAAAATGTGAAAGAAGCTATGGTTTATTCCTAACAAGCACATGAAGGATTTTGAGATGAGGATGACCAAAACATTGTTTTTCCACCAAACTGAGATCCTTGATAAAATTAGTATCAGCTTGAAACCCCTGAGAACCCTTTTAAGTGTAAAAGCAGATCCTTCAAGGTAAATTTGAAGTTTTCTTTCCTTTGAGGCAACTTATTTAAGAGGTTTGTTATTAGTATTTAAAGCTCTAAAGCACTCTAGCGTTATACCTGAATTATTTGGGAAACAAGGCAAATCACAAGGAATACTCATGTGATGGATACGGGTGGCTGGGTTCTCCTCAAACCTTGGAGGCAGCTCTCAATGGAAGAGTAAGCAAGATGAAACAGTGTCCTATTTATGCTAGCACTCTTCATCTTGACAACTGAGGGTAAATGTCAGGCTAGAGATTCAAACTCTTGCCATGACTCTAACAAACCATCAGCCTATTTTCAAAAAAATCAACCTCTTAAGAGGTAATTTTACAGGTTACCTGTTAAGGGGTAATTTTTTCCTCCGATAAAACACAAAACAAACAAAGAGAAAAACACAGTGAAACTTTCTGTGTATCATGCATGATACAAACTGGTTAACTCTGATGAAGAATGTGTGATTCTGGAGGCTGGCAATGCTATAGAGATCTCATTTTTATCTCTACATCCTTGTCTTGTAACCAAACCCATTTATCAGTGTTGGCTGAAAGTCAGGACATCTGCTCCCAATGAAATTTTGACATTTCTAACTTTCCATTTCCTTCCAAATTGGAAGAAAATCAAGTATTTTTCATGTTTCCTGCAAATGCTCTAGAAAATAACAATTCCAGATTAGCACACATGACAGTATGTCTAATTAGGAGAAAAGATATGTTTCCTTTGTCAAATACAAAACTGTTTCATTATCACCCCAAAAAGTCACATTTCAAAATATCTCATTTTCTAGAGCAGTCAATATTTTCCACCCATGCCTTACAACTATATTTTGATGTAATGCTATTAAAAACAAAATAGAAAAAAGCACATTGCATCAGAGTGATATGATGCCACTGTGGTATATAAATTACTTTCTGTCACACACATATACAAATATATTTTCAACTATGCATTTTATTACCAATATAAAGAAATAGTGAACATGAGACTAAAGACTGGCTTCTCTCTTTTTTCCCCCTAAGTCTGATTTACTCTTATTATCCTGAACACAAAGGTAATAAAAGCTTTTCCAGTAAGGCATGTGATTTCTGCTTTCTGTTATCTAAGCACTTCTTTACATGAATGTTTTCAAACCCAAAATTATCTTAAATATATTGTAGTGTTGAGAAGAAACAACTTAAGTGGAACAAAACTAAAATTATCCTCAAAATGGCCTGTTATAATCAAATTTTATGCTTTAGGAGACTCAAAGCATTGATTCTAGAAGAGAATAGAATGTATTTATTCCAAAGCAACTCAGACTTCAGGGTACCCATAAGGTAATTCCTGTCTTAGGAAGAGGAGATTCATATCTATTTCTCAATTTACATCCCATCTGCTCACACACCAGACTACCATAAAATCAATCCTACAGAAAATGGAAAATCCAGATGTCCATTCAATCAAATGTTACATGCTCTGCCCTAACTTTCTTCAACAGGCTTCCAGTGAACCTCAACTTAATCCTCTCCTATTCAGTTTTCCGACACAGTTTACAAACTTCATCCAGACATAGGTCTCAGGAGCACCCTGGAGGCCTGCACTAATGCCATTCCGTGAGGTTTATGATTTCACACAATCACCTAGGTTGGAAGAGACCTCTGAAGATCACCAAGTCTGCTGGATGGTCAATCAGTATAGGACTATGCCCATGTTTTCCAAGTACATCCACAACTGGAGACTCCACAGCCTCTGTGAGTAACCTGTCACAGTGTTTAACCACCATCCCAAGAAAAAGTTTGTTTAAACAGAATTTCCTACATATCAATTGCTTGTTGCCTCTAGTCCTTTCACTGTACACCACTAAGAAGAATCTGTGTCCACTAGCACTCCCAGGACTCCATCTACGGTTCAATTTGTCATCATCATAACAATGCAATCACTGCTAATTTAGTACAAGTGTTGTAATACTGGGAAATGTTTGGCACTGGAACTGTTCATATTTTCAGGCTACTTTCTTATCATATCAGTTCTCACCCTCCTCTCATACTACTGTGTGGAAAATCTTGACAGATAAGAATCAACCACTCAATTATTGCTTCAACATATACACAACACGTTTCTGCTTGTGGTCTAACCACCTGCACTTCTTTTTCTCAACAGTTTCTTTCCAACATAATGCCCCATAACAGGAATCAATTATTCTCAACTGGACCTGATCATCTCATCCAGCAGAATGCTTTGGACAACCACAAGTATTGAAGCAGGAGGTTTGACAAAAGGTAATGGACAAATGCAGAAAAGCTTGTAAACAAGACATATTCATGACCCACTCATTTCCTAGAACTTTGTTTTCAACAGAAACAACTGGTCTTACCAGTTGTAAGGGGGATTCTGGTCTTGACAAAGCACTGGTCTCATCTGCTATAGCAGAGCTCAGAAGAGCTGCAGCCCTGATGGGCAACTGATGAGAGACTGGAGCCTTCCAGCTCCCCACCTGCACAGGTCTCTTCCTGGTTGAGAAGTGCTACCCGAGTTCACCCACCACCCCAAAAATTCCTGAGCTCACTTTCATTTTATGCAGATTTAATTTTGTCTGCTTTGTCACACTGTAATGCCCACTGGTTTAGACTAACATTCCACATTTATGCTGCCCACTTACAATGTTTCAGCAGTTGCCATATCAAGGCTAAT
Organism: Anomalospiza imberbis; assembly: GCF_031753505.1. Taxonomy (NCBI): domain Eukaryota; kingdom Metazoa; phylum Chordata; class Aves; order Passeriformes; family Viduidae; genus Anomalospiza; species Anomalospiza imberbis. Next base: position 19,288,211 of record NC_089687.1, on the reverse strand, counting down.
TTCTGTGCACCTTAAAGAACATACCTTGTTTGAGCAGTCCCCTTAAAAACAGCACACCAGCAGTCTCTCTCTAACTATGGAGGCAACTGCGTCTCAGCAATACGTACATCACACAGTCACAACAGACATGAGGAAGAGCAAGCACAAGGGATATTACAACACACCACTCTGATCTTCCTTTCACATTACTTCTGTGATCAGGGACTGCTTCTGAATAAGCTCTTTCTTTACTTTGAGCTATAGAGCACAGCCTTATTTTCAAATAAGCAATTCCCTGCCACTCCACGAAAGCATCTCTCATTAGTCTAGGCAGTTTAGCTTGTTTGTGCCGTTTCAAGGTAGACAGTATTGGTACAAAAGCAGTTTTCATAGTTTAAAGTTATGTCAAACACCATAGGAAAGTATAAATTGAGAGTAGTCTTTGCTTTCACTATCTTCCCAGTGAAAACACAGAAGTCCCACAGACATGGTAAACAGCAGGCCCAATGAAAAATCAGGTATCTGAACTTTTCTCAATGTCATATAGAACTGAATTCAGTCAGCAACAGAGGTGAAAAGGGAGTGAAGAGATTCCAATGCTGAAGTGAGGGTTTCAGCATCATCTCTATTGAGCCTTTTTCTCTTTCTGCTTGTAGAACTAAAAAATACTAAGTTTATCTCAGAGGATGGCAAATGGGCAGTGAGTAGATTTGATGATACCACATGTTATGTTATTTCATTGCTGATAAAATAGAGCTACTAGCTTTTGCAAATTGATAAACACTACTGCAAGCACAAAAACTCAAATAGCCTCAAGAACGTAAGATTTTATGCCAATGAACATTCCAAGCTCTAACCTCTGTTTGTGCACAGTGTTCACAATGTCAGTTAGATTTATTTAATATAGTACTATAGGCTATTGCCCTCATCCATACAGGAGAAACCAATACAGTGAAGATATTATCAAAAGGAAGCTTCTACTGCACTTGCACTGAGAAAAAATGCAAGTGATTTAGGTATTTTGCTTTAACTATCCTAGTGTGACCTGTGAGCACAAAGAAGGCTTTTCATCACTTCAGACCAAACTTCAATGTGCATCATTTTTAATATTAAAATGAGTTTTAGGTGAGTGAACCTGAAAGATACTTCATTAATACAAGGTAGTCCGGAGACCCTTAGCACTTCATTCCTCCCTGTGCAAAACATAACTTGGATTAATAGGCAACATACATGACATGGTTAACTGGATGTTACACTCCTTTATAATTCTTAAATTTTCTTAGTAATTGTACAATTACCTTTAGAGTTAAAATTTGATTGTGCTACATCAGTAATAGTTATATGAGGCTTTACAATTGCTCAGAGACATTAAAGCTTAACAACAGCAGAATTGGCTATTAAGAGAGGTATTAACTACATAGGGAAAAAATACAGTTTGCTCTCTGTTTCATGTGCAAAAGTCACAACTTAGTGTTACAGGTCCATCTGAAAACCATCTCTAAGATTTCAACTGACTGGGCTAAATACTCCAATTCTCACACCCTGGCTGCAGTTTGACTACTTCAGAATAACCAGAAAGGCATTGCCAGAAACTGATGGATGCCATAGGGTGTAGAGTTAGTCTTCTGTAAGGACTGTGTGCTAAAAACATTTCCTCCCAGAGGACAGAAGTTCTCAGCCCATCTGACTGTCATAAATTTTGCACACCTTAAAACAAGACATTAGTGATTCTTCCTGTTCCAAATCAGCAGAGACCCACACATGTCATGAGCAGAGACCCTTCCTTTCCCTTGGCTGTCCCCCAAAATCTGTACGTGCCCAGTGAGTGAAGGAAGTCACTCTGGGGGGAGACACAAAGCAATCCAGGCGTTAGATCAACACCTCCAAGGAACTGTAGATACACATCATATGCATCTGATTGTCCATAAGGCATCAACTACAGTCTTAAGCATATGACTGGACATTATATAAGGTTACATCACTTACAAAAGCTATGTAGTTTTATGCTGTAATTTTAACTTTCTTCTCAAAACTCCAAGACCATCTCAAGACAGGCACAGAAACACCACATGCTAATAAACTGTCAACCTACTGCAGGCATGGGATATATAACAACTTGAGAAAAAAGAACAAACCTCCCCCCTACAAAATATAGTCAAATAAACACTGTTCAGCTCAGGCATCAACCCTGTTGACAGGAACAGAGATAGATTTAAGGGAACAGAATATCCCAAATGTTAATTTACTAAATATTTTGTATGAACTACTAAGACACTGGTCTGCAGATGCGTAGAAATAGGCAGCATACCAGAAGCTCTTATTTTTCCAAAAAACAAATCCTTGCCTGTTAATCAGTGACAGAGGCAGAAGTAGGAACAGCAGAAAGAGACACAGGTAATTTGGATCCAATTGCATGGTTGCAGGAATCCAGGCAGGAACCAAATTGGACTTGCTACCAGTAACTAGAACCTGCACTCAGTCAAAACCCCACTACTCTGCCTTGGTAATAGGCTCCCAGCACCCACTAGTGACCTGTCACCGAAACCTTTCCATTGGCAGAGCTGTGGTTTAGCTGTCACACTTCTCTCACATGGATATTTTAGGAATGACTTCTAATGTAATTCGCTTCTGGAGCTCGGCACCCATTTCCCATTTAACTCCTAATTTTAAGACCGACACTAATGCACATCTGTAAATGGCCCTATGTGAAGGACATTCAAATAGTGTGCATTTTATCCACTGCACCTTCCACTCTAAGCCTATGTGTGAGCACACAACTACATTACACAACAGAGATGTGTACCAGCCAGCACTGGCAGGACCAGCGTGCATGAGAATACACTGCACTTGTCTGAGCTGGTAAGAAACCAGCCAAAACAGACAACAGCTCTCCAGGTAAAACAATCATTTTGTTGGGAAGTGTTAGTCTGCAAGTGTTAGTGGCTGAAGCTCAACCCTGCAACCCTAGGAAACAAAAACTGGTTATATAAAGAAAAAGATAAATGACAGAAAATTAGTAACTTAAAGAAACACAGAGAAATGAATAGTACAATCAGCAAGATATAAATGCATTTTAAAGCTATTTACTGCTAAGGCTCCATTGTTACTTATTAAAATGAAATTGATTTAAAGTTGAAAATAAATAGTTTTTTAGTAATTTTCTTTCCAGGGTCTGTCTTTTCATACAAGTTAGAAATTTCAATATCCTATTTAATTTTGACAGAATTAAGCATTTAGTAAATAGCAATCAAGCAAAAAGAAAAATCCCAACATGTCAGCTTATGAAAAAAATAAATTATAAAAAAAGGTAACGAAAGAACTGATAAAGTTCTTGTTAGAACATATGCATCCACTTACATACAAATGAATTACACCTGAATGATCAGATTTTGCCTAACACAAGAAAGTAAGCAAAAAATCTACAAATATTACAGCCTAGAAAAAGGTTTTGACTGAAATAACCATCAGTGCCCAACCCAACTTCTTCAATGAGGTTTTGGGCTGCTGGAAGTACAGGAAGTTTGTACACTCGCTTCCAAAATTTGTATCCTGTCTAGCCTCTTTTTTGTTGTAAAAAACCACTGATACTAGATGTCCTAGGGAGTACAAAAATCAAATTTGTATGTATACACTACACACCAGAAACACTCGTAAGACTGTATGTATTGTCATCCGAATGAATTTTTATAGTTAGCAAAAATATATATACATAACCATACAGTCATTGTATCATGTCAGCCAGATCCACTAGGTGTCTGTGTCATGCTAAATGAAAATCAGCTGAGGTTACCTTTGAGACTGAATTATCATTACAAAAGCAGTTTCATATAAAAGCCATGAATTTCCATATGCTCAGTGTTGACAGCATCTTGATCGGAGTAATAGTGAATGATGTGGCTGGTTCAGCTCAAGTCAGTGCAGCTGGAGGGCTGCTGCTATGTATAATCAAGCTGACCTTATGAGCCATTCCATCAACTGCAGAATATTAGCATCACCTTTGAGAACTGCTCCCCATCAAGGCCAGATTACAATTACAGTATAAGCAGTTTGCTGGTTCATTGAGTGATTTCATTAGATCTGAGCCCAAACTGCTGCTTACAAGATGAGGGAAATAAAATACAGTGCAACTACAGTGCAAAGATGAAGTATGAGTAACTTCAGTAGATGAGCCAAGTGTAAAGAAAGCAGTAATATCAGAGTACTTGACTCAGAAGATTGCTAGACCACATCAGAAATCTGTTTTGTCAGGAATCCTTTTGGAGGATTCAGTCAATTTCTGCCTTGAGAGAAGTCTCTAAAACAGAAGTATTACTCTCTTGCTTTGTGTCCAGCAAGCACACTGATTGCTGAGTGAACTCAGTTTTTGTAAAAGCACACAATCTTTGCAGAGGACATGCTTAGGAGTTTAGGAAAGGATGCTGCTTCTGAGCAGTGAGGTCTAGCACAGAGGGAGAAGAGCCACGTTGTCCCATAAATAAAAGAAGAAAAATTGTATTTACCCAGAACATGTGTTTATTTATCATTTTTAGGCCAATCAAAACTACAACACCCTGCTATTAGTAAGACCAGTTTCAATTCAGCTTTAAGCTGTCTTTGCCACACCAAAACTGGAAAGGATCCAGGGAGACAGAGACTTACTATTGAGCACTTACATTACGTGAAGGCATTGTATAGTACAGGGGGTATCCTTAATTGTTACATGCCTTTAAAAAAACATAGTAAGACACACACAAAATGGATACATACTAGGGGGAAATACGTTCCCACATTACTCACTGCATTGCTAAACTTCCAAAATCTTCCAAATTACTAGGTAACACTATCTTTGTGCTTAGTTATTACAATTTTCTAAAATGTACTATGTGTTCAAAGAAAGATGAATGAGAAGGAAGGGAAAAAAGGCTGTTAAAGTATTTTAACATCTCATCCATAACTATGATAACCTTAGCAGATACATCCACTAAATCTCACGGCTATGAGATTGTACCTCAGAACAAAGCTTATTTCAGGAGCACTCATCACCATCAGATCCAGTTGCTGAGGTGACTGAACATACCATTTTTTCCTTTCATTCAAGAGGGCTGGTCAGGGATAGCAGGACAAGGAAATCAATTAAAAAAGCAACCCATATGAAAGGAGAAAAAAAAATTAAGAAGTGTCTAGATTATTTTCTTGGCATGGTTAGCTGATTCACCAAACCAGTAACAAACAACAAGAACAACAATCCTCATAGGATTAACTCTGTAAATAATACATGTATATGTAGAGAACAAAATTTCCAAGTTCTATCATTTCAATTCCACCTGCAAATATGCACACACAAACACATATATATAGAATGTAAACATAATATCAACTTTCAGCATGGCAAGTTGCATCCCCTGAACATGTCAAGAGGTTTGTAAGCGAAGACATGTAAAGTTCAACTCCCCAAAACCTATTTCTTACTATTGTGAGGATTCATGAAGTTAGTAACCCTTCCTATGAAGCAGAGGAATAAACCATACTACTATAGCAGCCTATCAGTCAGCTGCTATGAAGCAGTCTGAAAATAATGGATATAAAACACATAAACAGATTCTTAACACCTTGTGTCTGCCTACCTACCAGTGTACAGAATTACAAGAGCACCTGTATCAGAGTTAAGGTATCTCACAAAACAAAATTGAGACTACACTGATGTTACAAATACTGCAGTACAGTCACAGATCTAAAAATTAAATCTGCAAGTTTTTAAAATGTGTTACAGAACCAATTTTTATTTCTTCTTTAGCTGCTACCATTGCAACTGCTAAACATCTGTAAGAGCATGCTGCAGGATGCAGCACATACATCAGTCATCCACAACTTGAGTATAAAAAAAATGTTTTTATACAGAGAAGAAAGAAAAAATATATCAGTTTTAAAGATATTCCTTTCTTCCCCCTTCTAAATTGTGTATAATTGCAGACCTTTAATTGATGATATGCATGAAGGATTTCTGTAGCTCCCAACAACCAAAACACAGAAATCTGAAAAAACCAATTAACAATAAGCAATAATTAACCTTGATCATTCCCCCATTCAAAGTCATATACAATCCCCCTACTTTCATCAGTGGAAACAGGTCCAGTTGCTTTTGCTCAGCCTGCTTTAATAAAATGCTCTACACGAAAAATCACTGTTGTACCATGCCATGTGGATTAATCCCACACAAAACAGTTGATCCTACTCATACAGCAGAGTTTTGAAATGGATTTTAATTTTAAAAGGAAAAAATACATACCTAAGTAATTGTTAATAAAACAGCCTTGGAGGTCTCTCACCTACAATCAGGTTAGCAGAACACATTTCTAGATATAAATTTCAAAATCCGTCTAATGAATACAAGAGAATTTTAAAAATACATGGTATTATCATCTATATGTATAACTAACATCTAAAAATATAACTCATTGCAAAATTAAACATTACTTTAAATGAATGAAGAAAATTACCAAGAGTAAGTGGATATAAACTACTACATAATCAGAGCAGCTTCTACAATGCTAACAAAAGCCACATCAGGATTAGCAGAAATGTGAGTTAAAGTTGAGGCTGAAACTATCTCTCTGACTAGCTGTTCCTCCATCAAAACACAGTCCTGTGGTGATGCTTATTGCAGTTCAGATGACAAGAGATGCAATATCATGCACTCAATTTCAACACTCAAAAGTACAAATCATACGGATTGCAAAAAGAAAAATTAATTATTTGACATCATCTAAATACTTATAATTGTACTCATTACCCGTTGTTAACTATATTGCAGTATTTGACTCAATTGCTTTAATTAACTTTTCACAACCTCAGATTTTCAGCCAGATGACAATTTTTGCTGTTCACGAAATCTGTAAAGCAACACAGAAGATAACAACAGCCCGTGACAGCTTATTTTTCAAAACAAATATGGTGCTCTCAACCAAGCTTGGAATACAGGCAAGTTCTAACCAAGGAGAGGGAATGCTTAGGAAATTTGAAGTGGTACCCGACGGATAAGCTGTTTTATCATTTTTTAAGTATCTTTACAGCCCTTCTCTGGCATGTAGTAACTACCAGTCTTCCTTTATCTTTCTTGACTACCCCAACAGCATGCCTAAGAAAACAACACTGAAAACACGTAGGTGTTGGCATAAGGAATCGTTCTTTTGTTCTCTGCTGTTGAGGGAGCACCACCTTTGTCAGCAGCGTGCGCAAGAGAGCACCCACTTGGCTCCAGCTGCCGCCCGTCACAGGCGGCCCCTGCTCGCAGCCGCACGGCAACACTCACGGAAAACACAGTCCCTGCTGACCGGTCGCTAGTCTGACGCCTCATGTTTAAGTATGCATATATGCGTATTCATGTATTTGTGAAACGTGGTTTATGTGTTCAGCAGCCTCGAAGAACGGTGAGTTTGGTTCAGAGATGAACAGCGTCTGGCGCGTTTCATCACTGAGCTTCCACATTCTGACAGCCGCAGGAGTGTTCCGACACTCGGCACGGACCGCTCACCGATACCATCTGCACTGGCCACGCACAGCTCTGCTCAGCCCCGCTGCCCCGGGCTGCCCTCACCAAGAACTGCCCCTTCCCACCCGAGGCCCCACGCTGAGCAGCTGAACAGCCGCCGGCCCGCAGCTCCCGCCGCCGCTCCCGGCCGCGCTGCGCGGGCTTCGCTGTGGAGAGCGGCCCTGCGGCGGGGGCGCGGGCAAACTCTCCTGCCGGGACCACCTCCCGCCGCGGCCGGTCGCCACTGCTCTTCTTGCGGAGCTTCCGTGAGCGGGGCGGACAGGACCCCGCCGCAGCCCGTGGGTCGCGGGCAGGCGCCCCAATCCGCACAGGTGCCCGAGGGCCCTTCTCCCCCGCCCGGCGCGGCCGGCGCAGGTGGCGGGAGGGCTGCGCCCATTCCCGGGCAGACCTCGCCTCCTAGCGCCCGCGCCGGGCCGCGCTGCAGGCAGCGGGAACGGCGCGCCGGCTGCCTCTCGAACCCCTCCACCTTCCTGCATCGGGCCCGCTACGTGACCGACCGAGGGGGCAGGGATAACGCAGGGGCCCGGTAAGGCCGGCAGTGAAAGCAGCGGCGAGGGAAGACGCGGGGCTGACAAAGCTCCTCGGCTGCCCTTGGGCCCGCCCAGCCCAGCCAAGCCCGGGCGGCGCGAGGGGCTCGGCGTTACCTTTCGAAGAGCAGCCGGATCATGAAGATGCAGAAGGCCAGGGGGAAGGCGAGGTAGAGGTCCTCCGCCTGCGGGAAGGCGGCTTCCTCCGTGCTCTGCAGGTCCGCCCAGGTGACGTTGTGTGGCAGCCAGAACCGCTCGTTCCAGAACCAGGCGAGGATCCCTGCCATCTTTGCTTTGTCTGCCGCGGCGCCCCTCGCTCCGCTCCGCCCGCGGCGAGGCGCGTGTGAGCGGCTGCCGGGAGAGAGGATGGAGGCGTGTGTCAGCCCCGGAGCCGCGATGATGCTGTCAAGCGCCGCCGTGCAGGTTCCCCGCCCGGCGGGGGCAGCGGCCGCCCCGCCTGTCACACGGCCGCGCCGGCACCCATTGGCTCCCGCCCGCGCCCGCCGCTGCTCGGGGCCCCGCCGGGCGGTCCGGAGCCGCCTTCCTCCGCCCCTTTCCCGTGCCGAAAGACCGCACCGAAACCGAAGTGACGCGGCCCGAACAAGAGAGACCCTGTCCCAGGGGCACTCACCGCGGCCGAGGCTGCCGACAGCAGCGCTGTACCCACTGGGCGCAGCCGCCGCCCTGGGCGGCTGTCACCCACTCGCCCTTTCGCCGCCCAGCCGGGGTCCCGGCGAGCCTGGAAAGGCTGTGTCCCGGTAGGAATAGGCAGGTGGCAGCAGTGAAAAGCCCTCTATGAATTCTGCACAGCCACGTGGGCCGGGGTCGGCTTCAGCAGTCCGGTCCCCGAGAGTGACTGCTGCCCGGAGCGCTGTTCCCGGCCCTCTCGGCTGAGGTGTTTAACCGGGAACGGGACTGTCCCGGGTGGAAGGACTCTCAAACATGCAGTGACTTTACTCTGCACGTGGGTACAGCAAACACGTGTAAATGCGGCATGGAAAAGCACACGACTCATCAGCAACAAGATTGAGGTTAGGACTGTGGCTTTGCGTTCCTGGCTAAAAAAAAACCTTTTTCGTTTTACGTAGATTTTTACCTCTGATTCCTTATCCCATTGCCATGTCTTACTAGAGAAATGCTGTAAGAGGAAAACTACAATTGATTTGACTAAACTTTACAGCAGGCTTTAGTATAGCTATAGCCACAGGACTGTATGTGTGGTGGTCCCGGCACACACAAAATTACTTGAAATAGTAGCTCCTGTAACATCAAAGGTTTTCTGCCCTGCCTCAGTTTATTTTAGATGCCTTCTGTTTTCTTCACTGTACCATCATACTTTCCATCAGGCTATTGAATACTGAGACACAGACCTATGCACATACTTCTGAGTTTTATCATGCTGCTTTTATGTTTTATGCTAACTTGCTCTATTTGCCCTTCCTTAAAAATTAATTGCACAGCTCCTCGTGTCTGTGCTGACATTTCTGTGTTGAATAAAATCATAAGTCAAACATAATGCTGTGGAAAATGCCACGTCAGTTTAAAGGAAGCAAACAACTTCTGTATATGGAGATAATTTCCATCTAGGACATTTCAGGGAAGTTTCAGGAAATGCTTTGGTAGGATGGCTGACGAGCCACGCAGGTAAACCTGCCAGTGAATGTTTCTGTTTTATTGATGAGACAATTTCCTAAGTGGCTGTATTATTATTTCAATTCCGTTCTTGTGGCTGCTTCTGGGGGAGAGAGTACAGTCTCTCCTTCAAATTGTCTGGAAAAAAGTGCGAGTTCTAGCACTGCTGCCAGATCTGCTTGGCCCCAGCTCTTCCTTCACTTTGTCTCAGGATTCTTCCTGAGACATGACCTGTCAAAATCCAGGGCTTTGCTGGAATTTCAGTTCAGAGGGAAAGCATACCATGAGTTCCACATCCCAGTGAAGTTTTCCTCACATAAAATTAAGATTTTCTGAGCATAAGAAAACATTTATTTGCCCAAATCATCGAGTCCTTTAATCCAGTACCAAAAAATTGCCTATCCTTCTTCCTTTCAACTTCTCTGCCTTGTTCTCACAGTCAGATTTCACGTCTCTTCTAGCTGACCTAGAACTCCCCTAGAATTTCCCCTGGGAGCTTATCTTTCAGCACATTCTCGCATACACCTGAGCTGGCTCTTGCACATACACATATGCCTCTCAAATTTTCCAGATCACTCCATTTTCTGAATGGACATGCATAAGTGAGTTTTAAATGGAGGTATGAGGACACATTCTCAGAACGACCTCAGAAGCATCAACTTTGATTAAAAGTTCTTTGGATATTGTTTTAATATCTGTCGACACACAGATAAACATTTACTTCATTAAGAATTGTGTTTAAGGCAAAGGTATTTTTAAATGGTGACAAATCAGAAAGTTGGCGTCATTGTCCCATAGCTGAAGGGGACCTATCTCTTTGCAGCCTATTTCAATATTCCAATCAGTTTAGAAGTAAATTCAATATGTATGTCTGTTCTCATTCCAATAAAGTAGTTATTCCCCAGTCAGTACTGAGACTCACAAGTGCTGCTGCTTAGCTTTGTTTATGTACAGATAAAGGAAAGATCTTTGTAAAATGAACCTAGCAACAGTAATAATCTTATGATGCATAAGAGGCTAATTCCTGCTGAACAATTAGTATAATTGACTTATGTGTCAGACTAAAATTATGTTAGGACAATAGATCTCTAGGCGTATCTGAAAATGAATGACAGTTTGGAAATGTTTGGAAGGATGACCAATTAAAAGCTTTTAATTGAATTCAAACTGTAGCTGTAGCCATGATATGACTATGGAATAAGAATGCCTGAATATTATGCTTTGAAGGGAGATATTACCATGGTGTTTTTCTTTCCTGCCCCCCACACAATGGAGCCCAGTAGAACTTAAAAAACTGTGGTCTCATATCTTGAAGGAACTTACTCCAAGATAGTGCTAAAACTTGGTGTCCTAAAATAATGTAAAGGGCTGAAACTAAGACTGGTTCCTCAAAAGCCCAGCCTGGGCACTTTGTAATTACTAACAAGAGTTAGTAATACCTAAACGAAAAAAGATACATGGATTCCCCAAAAGTTACTGAACTTATGTTACCGTTCCAAAAAGGAAAAGGGAAAACTGACAGCCTACACATTGCTAGTTCAAGACCTTGAGCCATATTGCTGGCCACCTGGAGGAGTTTGTCCACTAAAAGAGGAGAAGCTGCAGAAAAATCTCTTGATTTTAAAGGATTGCTGAAGATTTGAAAGCAATCAGCCATTTTTTTAAAAAATATCATTTAGTCTACTGTATTTCTGGAGTAGCATCGGGCTTGCACATAGGCAATGATGATAAGACTCTGGACCAGTCCATTTAATGAACTGGGTAGTACAGGTGCCAATAACACAATCCACTGAGACTTCTTATTATCCAAACCTGAATTGCATTGTTCCTAAGCAGAAGAGAGATGGCTATGGTTGATACTTATAAAAGCATTGGTGCCAGTCCCATTTCCAATGGATAGGTCAATATCATTAGACTGCTAATGATGTGCCAAGCAGAAGGGCCAAGGACTGCCTGGGTGTTGTGTGACTGCTCTGTGCCCTCCTGGGGAAGATGAAGGGCCATAGGCACAGGGGAAATGGCAGTGCAAGTCATGGCAATGAGCTGCCATTCTTCTAACATGTCTTTTACCTGCTTTTCCTGGCAGCTTTGTGCTCCCTTCTAGCTTCTTGTACTACTAGTTTTGCCAGTTTTTCTAATAATTTAACCTAAGAATCACACTAACAGAGCAGCAATCTTCATTACAAAACCTATGCTAGTCCAGTCACATCACTCCTGACTCCTGTTTGGGGTTGTATTAGTCTGAAGAGACCAGTCTGGCTTTACTAAATTACCACAACATGCCCTGTATTCAAATCACTAGCAGAGCTCTGTGTAATAGCACTTAAGATACAGCAATACAGAGGTATCCCCAGGTTACATCACTTCGCAGCCTTCCAAATGTTTTATCTTGGCAGACAAGCTAGTTTTGTCACTTGGAAAGACATGCCATGGTAATTGGCAGTTTGGCTGCCATGGAAAGATACATGGACAAGTAGCCCGAGCTGAAAGAAAGGTTTACAAGCCTTGGGATGGTTTTTGCTTTGTGCTGGGCTCCAATTAAAGTCAAGCGCTGAAGCAGAACTGCCCTGTGAGGACTGTTCAGAAGGAGAGTAGGAAGCAGGGATTGCCTGATACAGTATCTCTCCATGCTTCATTTGTCTTCATTGTTCACTTCGATTTGGCTTCCTGCTCTAGATTTCTAAAGAAAGTGTTTGAAAATGTATGTCCTAATTATGATACCATCATAGTTCACTTGATTGCAATGTTGCTTAACTACCCGAATGTATTCTACACTGAACTAGGCCCACTCAAACTACAGTAAGAGTAGTCAGAGTCTTCCATACCAATTTAAAATAAATTATCATGAAAAAAACCTTGTAATGAGGTTTGCACAACTCTGAGCAAAGACAGGCAGCTGGAAAAAGTGCCGGTTTTATCTTCAACTAGATACACTGTGTCGCACTTCAACTGGCCCTTCAGAAACATCTGCTTCATGCCTATTCATGTGGCCAGGTTTGGGCTATAGAGTCACATTAGAATTTACTTAGTAAAGGGACTTTGCAAACCTGCATGACACCAAAATTTTTTCAATGTATGCATCTCGTTTCCCCAGCATCCACACAGGCTCTGCAGGACTGCAGACTTTCAGTAGCCAGGCCTTGTCTCCAGTGCTCAGTGAAATCTGGGCTCTGACCAACCACACTGGTGTGCTCGACTTGACAATGAACTTGCAATCTGGAGTCTCTGCCAGCTATGTGTCAGCTGTGAGGGGACAGACAATACCTGACTCTCCATGCAATGAGAGCTCTAATCTAGCATAAAAAGTCAGCTACTACAATGCTGACCTGTCATATCATCTACAGGGAATTCACATTGTCTGTGTGAACTTCTGCGAGATCAGTACCTCCCATCTCGTGGCTCCAAGCTGTGTTCCAGTCCTGTCAGCCTGGGAGTCATTTGCTGTCTTATTAAACCACAGTCCCAAAAACTCCAGAAATTACTGTCAGAACTAAATTTTCTTATTCTCTAGTAATTTTCAGACAGCTTCCAAGGTAATTACACTCTGCTTAGAAGAGCATTCGCCTGGTCATCTCAGATTTTTCTTCAAAGCTCATTTAACATCACTGTCACAATGTCATCTGGCAGTTACTTGGTAATACTTTGTGTTCATATCTCAATGAAGACAATGCTATTTAGTATTTGGTTTTAAGACTCCATCTAGATGTAAATTACTATTTTCCTAGGAGCTAGGGTACAGTTAACAGGCCAGCAATAAATTTTTATTTTCTTATCACAGTTTTAAATATCTTCCTTATGAATTTCATTATACTTTTGTCACACCTGTACAGAATTTTATTTTCACCCAAAATATACATTTGGGTTGACTAAAAATATTGCTAAGTTAATGCTGAAATTATTAAATTAACATTTTAATTTCCACAAATTATCATGTATATATTCTGACATTTTTAAACCAAAGCATCCATTTTTTATTTCATAATGACATTGCAAGAATAACATTATTTCATTTTTTATGTGACTTGGAAGTAAAATATAAATCAAAAGACTGGGTAAAATCAGACACACAGTAATTGTTTGACACAAGTTTATTTTTAAAGCTCTAGATAGTAATTAAAGATTCCCTTAGCTTTACTGTGTCAAAATTCTCATGATTATAGGTCACACATTATTGCACTTAAATCAGTTAAGTGGAGAGATGCCAGAAAGCTGAAGTGATAACTCAATGGACCACACTCCCTGCTGGGGTAACTACCACTGTTTATGCTCTGTAGTGAACATGACAAATTACTGTGTCCTGTAAATACAGTCCTGACTCCAAAAATGGAAGCTGACTATCTTATCTCCTCCCTCTGATACAGGCCACATCTATTATGGGCACTGACACAGTAGATTAGTTAGGCATGGCTTTAAGCATTTTTCTGAGTTGGAAATATAATACTCTATTTCTGTTTTCTCTGGACTTATGGAGAGGCAAAACCAGAGAACAACAAGTTTTCCCAGCATGTGTACTCTCTTTTACAAGTTTATGGGGAATAATTAATCAACAGAAAAATTAGACTACCTTCATCCCAGCTATGAAAAAGGGGTTGTTTTTCTTCCTCCTATGGAAACAAAAAGCACCAATAAACTTTGCCAGGTTATGTGTATAGGTACTATATTATTACACAAAACATTATATTTAGACCTTGATTGAAATGTTGTATTTAGTCTTTGACCAGTGTCATCATTTTATCTCTTCTTATGGAAAACACTCCTCCAATTAGTGGCTGCAGCCCATTTGTATTCTTCAGAGCCTTTGTCTCCCTCTTGATACCCAAAGCTGCCATCCACCCTTCAAATCAACTGGTCAGTCCAGGCTAACAGCAGCATGGACACAGAAGCAAAATCTGTTCAGGGATTTATCTCTCCTTCAATTTATTTTCATCCACAGTGCCTTTTCTGGGTATAAATAGTGGCTTAGCTGTTTAGCTATTGTGTTTTTGATAAAAAGTGTAAATATTTATAAATGTCAGTTCCAGCATCCAGGAGACAAGATGAGGGGGTTTTTCACCCTCCCATGGTCTTGCTGTGTACAGAAATAGGAAGCCTGTATGGATAATGTAATATAAATATGAGTAAAAATGAGTACATTGCTTTGTGCATTAGCCCAGTAACCACCTCATATGGAAGTAAAGATCTAGAGGAATCCAAATGAATTTCTCCTGAGATGCGCTAGTAGAGGAGGGAATAACCTCAACCATCCCCCCTGTACCCACTGACCATGACACATGTGATATACAGAGCATCAGAGCTGCCCTTACTGCTGTTTTGTTTGCTGTAAGGGAGAGAAATTGTCCAGAATTTAATGCAATCAGTATAATTAATGTTGGATGTGTTTAAAAAATCCATGCAGCTGCTACTACCTCAGTGCTTCATCTATAATCTGAATACTGAGGAACCAAATGAGTACAAAAGATCCTCACTGCCAGAAGTCTTGGATTGCCAGTGTGATACTAGACTACAGAAATTCACAGCAAATAAGCTGGAATACTCTTACTGATGCTGCACATCTCAGCAGTACTGTTTCCAAGGGCTCTAGAATAGCACCATAATGATGTTTGGGGGATATTTACTGGAAGGACAAGACAAACCTGGAGAGGTTTTTTTCAAGTATTTTACATTTCATAGGGATCCAAAGGAATCACTAAGATTGTTATATGGCAACTTCATTAAGAATAAATTTATCAAAACTGTATGTGCAATGCTGGCTTTTTATATGCTTGGAACATTAATTTATAAAAAAGACCCAGAGAAGATCAACCAAGAGGAATGATTTTTCCTGGATCCTTGTTACTGAAACTTTTCTTATTTGTAGGAAAGATTATATTTTCTGAAGTAATATTTCTTCAATACTACCTTCTTGAAAAGGTAGAGTTGACTTCATTGCTGGGTGATTTTTTGGTGGGATTTCCCCCATTGCATTTTACACCAAGAGAAAGAAAGAGATGCTGAAAATTTGGACTCAGTTGCTTACTTTTCTCAGGTATAGGGGAAAATCCTGGTGTGATCGAGGCTCCTCCTGCTCTATAAAATGAGGCTGATTCTAAAGTGACTGCATCACATAGAATGTTATGGAAGGCTGCAAATTTTCTCATTCAGCCTAGTGAACCCAACAAGAAGTACTTGGAAAGACATGCAGCTCTACGTTTATAATCTGCATATTTAACTATATCAATATTTTATCAAACAGGCCTAAAAGTGGTTATTAGAAGCTTATTTTTTAGCACAATATATGTATGTAGAGCTGAGGTGACTTTTTTTAGAAAAGATTCCAAAGCTCTAATGTCTTTGTCTCTTTTGACCTAGAAGCCAAAGTTCTTAAAATCATGTAGTGTTAAGAAAAAAAGCCCTAAGTATTAACGGTTTTGTGGTTTTATACAATTTGTGTACAATCACAGAATGGGTCAAGTTGGAAGGGACCACAGCAGGTCATGTGGTCTAACCTCCCTGCTCAAGCAGGTTCATCCTAGAGCACAAGATTGCATCCAGAGGTTTCTTGAATATCTCCAGTGAAGGAGACTCCACAACCTTTCTTGGCAATCTGTTCCAGTGTGTGGTTACCCACACAGTAAAAAGTTCTTCCTTATATTCAGGTGGAACTTCCTGTGCATCAGTTTCTGTGTATTTCCCAATGTAGTCCAGGATACCTTTGCCTTCTTGGCCACAAGGACATCCTGCTGGCTTATGGACAGTATGTTGTCCACCAGAATCCCCAGGTCCCCAGTTGGTACCTGTGTATGGGGTTATTCTCTCACAGATGCAGGATTAAGAGAGCCTGCATTTGCCTTTTTTGCATTTCAGTTCTTTTCTGCCCATCTCTCCAACCAGTCAAGGTCCTGAAGGGCTGTGCAGCTGATACCTCTATCAGCTGCTCCTCCCAGCTTTGTGTCATCAGTGAACTTGCTGAGTAGGTATCTGCCCCTTCATCCAAATCACTGACAAATAAGTTGAACACTATTGAGCCTTTGGGGACCACCACTAGTGAGAAGCCTCCAACTAGACCCCACACCACTGATTATAACCCTTTGGGATGTGCCATTTAGTCAGTTTTCTATCCACCTCACTGTCCACTCATCCACTCATCCAGTCCACATTTCCTGAGTTTGCCTTTGAGAATATTGTGAGACACAGTGTTGAAAGCCTTGCTGAAGGCTTCTGACATTGCTGCCAAAGGCCTTGCAATCCATTTCTGAAGTCAGTGGCAGTTTTGTCTCTGAGTTCTAAGGAATATTACCAAACTCATAGAAAAGGCAGGGGCTGAGCTTATTATTTTCTCTCTGTCATCAGGTTGTTGTTATTTTGCTCTAACTAGTGTACATTTAAACCTCATATAAATTGGAAACAAAAAAATAGGAGAAGGCTATTTTAACTGATTAGATGTACCATCTAATGAATTTCTACAAAACTGACCTGAACGGATCAGGTACACTAATGAATAACTTTCTGGAAGTAGAATTTTGGTGGAGGGCACCCTTTTGCCACATGCAGCACAGTTGTACTATTTCATTCATTTCCCAGTTAAAGGTAGATATTGTTGAGGTGGGTGGAGTTCATTCCAGACTAACCAAATTCAGGTATCACACTACATGCTGATCAGCACTGCTGCAAAACACTGCTCATGCTAATGTGGCCTCCTTACACTTTGGCATTTGTTGCAGTGCTGAGGAAGCCCTTCCTTCTGCACAATGAAGGGGGCCTGGCTGGAATTTGGGTACTTTGCAAACATAAACTGTACATTGAAAACTACTTTTTGTTAGCTAACCCACTTCATAAAAGATCACAATAAATACAGCTGCAAAAGTTTGGGAGTTTCCCTGGTGGGTGAGCTCCATATCAAGACAGCTAAATTAAATAGGAGTACTCTGAACCAAGCAAATGAAGGTAGCTGAATAATATCAATTAACATTGGCAGAATTTCCTTAAAAAAAAGAAAAATTACCCAGAGTTTCAGTCAATACAATGACTTTTTCTTGGAAAGGATATTCCATAGGGAAAAAATGGTATAATTTAATTTTAATCATAATCTTTTAACTAGCCTTCTCATCACTGCTATTATTTGCTATTGTTTATCAATAAGAGACTTTCATTTACTAAAACCCTAAGTAATTAAACCTCAGGAAGAAAATGCTGCTTCTAGAAATAAGAACCCATCACAGAAACAAATGAAATAATGCAAACCACAATGCACTCATTTCTAACTGTGCACTTAGGATATCAGCAGAGGATGAAGATGTAGCTGACTTGGTGCTATAGTGTTGGCAGGGAGAGTAGGAAAGGGAGTTACAGGGATATAGTTTAAGTAAGGTAAATTCTACCTTTCTTTATCCTGTTGCACCTTCCAGTGGATTTGATCACCAAGTACAACTTTTGTTCTGCCCTCGGGAAGAGAAACACTCAGCTGTTATTACAGCTGAAGCCACATCTCTTCAATGAGGTCAGTGCTCTCCAGTCTTGCCACAACCAGTTCAAGTTCTTCAGTCTTATTTTTCAGAGCTCAGTTTGTGCTGCTTGTGATATGCTGTGGCCCTTACAAATGGGGAACAGAGCTGCTGCCTCACTTATGGAATAAGATGTGCCTGCACCATAGCAAACTTTTTCAGGAAATGATAGACCAAGACAGGCAGTGTCCTGTAGATATATAATTTCAAACACAAAAACTCTTCATATGACCTGTGGTTAAGCAGAGTCAGACATACAGAGCTGCACTGAATTAAAAAATATACCACTCCCAATTTGCCTGTATTTGCCTGAAGTAAATGCCACTTCCTTAAAACACACTAATGCTGTGTTCTGTTTTTCAAGTTCTGTAGAGGACATCTTGGAGGGCAGGCTATTGCATGATGGGGACAGGATGGACACAGTTCTACCATTTTAATGAAAATCCTGTGTAGTTTCTACCTTGAGTATTCACTGAAAAGCAAAATAAAAACTCTCTGGCATGTTATTTTGGGTCATATGCTGTGCCTTCCTGCTACATGAATGTTTACAACCTGTCTGAAGTCAGTCAGCAGGAACAGTCACAATATAACTGCTACAATCCTCTGCTTGTTCCAGTATGTATGCAGGATTTCCCATAACAGCATGTTTGATGTCTTTACTTCACTACAATAATATTCCGTAAGTCAGTCTGAAAGTAAAGGGTCTTGGGATTAAACCCTCAACACACATATTGTAAGATTTATACAATATATTATATTGACTCAGGCTCTGTAGTATTATAAGATGTAGAAAAATCCAACTTCATAAATACAAGTATTTTGTTAGGATCTATATATTAAAGTTTTAATGACTTCTAAAATTAAAGGAAATATAGTAAAATAGGAAAACCTTTCCTGCTTTTCCTTTGGTAAATTTAGTTTATTGTGTTGAATTATGTTTCACAAACCTATTATATGATATAGAACAAACTGAGGGGGAATTAAGGGATCATAACACTGAGCACTAAACAAAGCACAAGCATCTGCAAGGATGGGCTGAGCTAATAACTGTGTGGATAGTCACCATGTGAAGGAGGAATTAATGTCAATTTGTCAACTCCTTTTAACCACACTTGGCAGTGACAATTTTCTCCTTTTATTTTTACTCCACCAATCAGTAACTGTAAAAAACCAGCCGCCAGTGCCTTGCAGGTGTTCTTTTGTAACAGTATAACATTAATTAAGTATTTAAATCTGTAATTGCTATTTATTTCCTTGACTTTCTGCATCAACAATTTCTTAATGCTTTCTTTCTGCAGACTTTTTATTAGCTTCTAAGCCATATGTTCTTTCTCACTTGCCTGCCTCTCTTCTGTTCTTTCCTGTATATGTGGTCATTTTCCCACTCACTTATTATTCAAACACAATGTTCAGTAAATTTAAGCCATGAAAATATGTATCTTTTTACTGCAGTATTATTTGAGACATTTACTGTGTTTATTAGTGCACTCACAGAATTATGATGTTGTGTTTTACTTCATGCGGATTTGATTACTAGATTATTCTAGGAACCAGAAGAAACCAGCAAAGCGTATAGAGGTAGAGGCTGTTTTAAATAGAAATTAAGAGAGTACTAAAATATGCTTTTAAAATCACTCACCCAGAAATATTGAAGATAGTTGTCATGTTTACCAAAACATTCTCAGCATGTTTTGTCATCCCATAAGTCTGCAAGGCAAATACGAGTAAGGATGCATCTAATACTGACAGGATGTGAAACAATATTACTAGATTTTCAAATTTAGGATGGAAAAAGGTACCAGCCATAAGGAACGCATATTGCCAAGGAGATAAATGGATTTGTGTTTTCTAAAATCTCATCTTTCATTCTTGGTCTACCTCAGCATTTGCTGTTAATTCTGCAAAAAGCTGAGGTAACAAAGAAAAAGAGTGACTGAAAGGTACATGAGAAACATTCCCAGCAACAGAATTTTGTTGCCGCTGACTTCAGAGGAGCAGGAAGCAGCAATAGCAGAAGGCTGAGCTCTGATGGTAACTCAGATTGACTCAAAGATCAGGTGAAGAAGACATGAAGGGAACTGCACCTGACAATAAATTATTTAAGGGTGGTACAGCTCCTGTCTGCCTGGCAGGAGTAGAGATCAGTGGCTTATCCACATCATAGCACTTACCTTAAGGGATGCTTCACATGCTATTTCCTTATCTAGTAGCTAAAAGCACTACAAAAATACTTATGGAAGCATGACCCATGAATGAGATTTGCTAGTAGAGCAAACACTGAGCGCCCCTCTTTGGGTTGGCCATGTCATAATACTGTGTGACAGCTGACAGTATGTCTGTGTTATCTGTATAGAAGTACAGTAAAAGGAAAGCAGATCTGTCATTACAGAAATGACCATGAGTTCTATGCTATTTTTCAGTAAATAATAGCAAGTTTCTTCTCATCTTGTCTGCTGCAAAGATTCTTAACAATCTTTGCCTTCCCAGGCTAGACTTAAAAAAGTATGCATATCTTGAAGATACTTTGGTGGTTTTACAAGCAGGACAAATGCATCTCTGTACATGGCTCAAACTACAAAGCTCTGCCAATTAAATGCCACTATTCTTCCCCTGGTGCAGTAATTGATACTGTGCCAAAGACCAACTAGCAGCTTTGACTTCTGAGTCCCCCATTTTTCTAAGCTTAATATTACAAATCCTTAAATCCTGTGACCTTCTACTTTTAATGTAATTCCATCTTGTACATATGACTCTACAGCTGCTTCTCAGCACTGATCTAATCCTATCAATTTTGCCTATTAAGTCACTAGATGCATTTACTTCCATAGACCTACTATAGGATTGTGAGATGGTGACTAAGAGCTCCTTTTGTCACCATGACTCTTGGCTTGTTTCCCAGCACATTGACTCGTGCCTTCTCCATCATTTCATTTTGCTGCAGGTTTCTAGTTCTCCTTGATTTCAGAGCGTCTTAAAGAAGTATTTTATCAATTTTAAGACCCCCTTCTTCTTAAAAAAAGGAGCTCTATGTAAGGACGTGCTTAAGGGAGCGTAATGTTATAAATAACTCAGCTGATGGGACAAGCTTTCTAAACCAAAACACAGCTTAGTCTTCCTGCAACTCTAAGCAGCATAAGCATCCTATTACTTCTGAAATTCTATTGTCTCAGTGTAGTCCTGCTACCTCCCTTAACTTTAATTTTTACATTTGTAAAATAGCAGAAACAGTATACAGCATGTTTTATCTTCAACGACAAACAAGGGACTGCATTTCTCTTTTTTTTTTTTTTTTTTTTTTTTTTTTTTTTTGAGGCTAAATCTTAACTTATTTCACAAGGGCAAAAGGAATACCATAATGAACTTCTTTGCCAACCTGAAATCTGAACTACCTCACAGCATTCACCACAGCTACAGCTGGTTTCTCAGAGCCTCTGTTAGTTACCCTTTTTTTCAGATATCCTTGAGTTGTGTGGCTGATAGCCACATCAGGATTTGGGCAGTTTCAAATACTCTCCTAGTCAGCTAGCCACATGCATCTACAGCTCTACACATTTCCCTGGTTCCAGTGACAGCTGTGTAGCTCTGAAATACAAACCAGAAACAAAGTATATGTGAAAATGTGTGCAATCCACAGCAACTGGAGTCAGAACAGTAGGATTTTACTTTCATCATGTGCCTCTGGAAACAAGCTTCTGCTCCCTATTAAAATATTTTGGTCATCCTATCCTGATACATGCCTCTGTGATTGCAGACAAGGTCATGAATCCTTCATTCTCAGCTTCTGCTCCAGGCCCAAGAGAACATCCTCAATAGTCCTGCACTGATTCTTTTACCTGTGGGCTAGCAGACAGCAACAAACAAAATTTAATGTGGAAGGGCTGGCACTGAGTAAAGTAATGCATATTCAGAGATGTGCAAGGAAAACGAGTGCACAAAAAATAGGAGTTGGAGAGCTGGTTGGTTACATGCCTTGGCATTTTCTGCATAACTGGAAATGTATTGCACATATCTAGGATGGTTGCATCCTGTTCACAAGCCCGCAGATTATCAAGCCTGGCTGCACAGCCCTTGCAAGTCTGAAATCAGATCTGAAGAATCTGAAGAAAACATATGCCATCTGTCCTAACTGCTTGAGTAACACAGATCCAGGACTGGAGAGAAGGGATTAATAAAAAGAGGAAAGGCACTTCACTGGTGAATTTATATTAATTACAGGCAAAGGAACTAAGGACACAATTTTCAGGTCATTGCATCTCTTCTATTACAATGGCTGTAGGGACTTAATCCTCATCTATCTTGACTGCACATTGTGTGGGTTAATTGGCATTTCTGCATAAACTATAATATATGAAGTGTGCTAGTAAATTTTAAGAGTCTTTAAAAAGTATTAACTGCTTAGAAAATTAGTAATATATTAATAACTTAGTTCTGAAAGTCATGCTATATTTAATCATTCATTTTAAATCACTTCAAATTCCATCAAAAAACACCTAAAAATCAGACTTTCTGAGAATCAGCAAAAAGACAGCCAGAAGCTAAGGCAGATTAGCAGTTGGAAGAAAAATAATTGACTTGCCACTCCATTATGCTTCAGGCTTCTAGGCTGGGATTTACTCAGAGAAAAATCTGTTTAATGGACCTTTTGAATTCTTTGTCTTCTGATGGCATAACCTGGGGGAGAGCAGGCTGTGGCTCATCAGGCAGCTGGGGGGACAGAAATGATTGACTTCTTGATTGATTTCTACCTGTCACTGCTACATGGGTGCCTGGTGCCCCACCACAGGGGTGGCCTTGGTGGAGCACCTGGCTTTGGTGCAGCACAGCCCATGCTGCCCTGTCCTGCCACCTAACCCTGGGCTCTCACAGGTGCTGGCTTCCTGCCTCCCGTGCTAATGGGCCAGCAGGGCAAGGTGCAGGGGTCCACTCCCTTTTGCAACTGATAATGAATGAGGAAGACACTAATTAAACATAAACAAGTAGAGTCACACACTTCCAAAGAAAACTGCACACAGCAATGCCACCTGTGTGAACATGCCAGGAGAGAAACATGCCACAGGGATGAGCAACAGCTGCAGCCCACATGCTGCCCACATGCCCGGGGCTTTGGAAGGCACAGCGGGACTGTCCCACAGTCATTCACTTTGGTGGACCCTTGTCAGTGTCATTACACATTGAAGTTCTTTTCTGTGACAGATTTCCCCAGGGGAGAAGTCATTTTACTCCAATTGCTTTGCATACATTCACACAGCAAAGACACAGTCTTCTCCTGGGGCATTCCTCCTGACTCCACAATAGCAGACAATTTACTGAAGAATGTGCAACATCTACCATACCTTAAAGTTAACCCAAGGGCTAGATGTCCAGGAAAGCATTATGCAAAATTGAGGGCATGATTAAAAAAGAGCCAAGCCATCAATCCTAGGGAGTCTGGAGACCACGCTCTGGCAGGAAGGTAGGAGGCTGGTATGAATATTGTGTAACTCCCTGGAAGTCTGAGTGATGTAGCCTCACCTGTAAGACAAACACTGCTGTTTGGAAATCTGGCCTCCTTGTGCACATGCTGTGTGGAAACTGAGTGTTGCAAATAGTCAGCTTTCTGGTATGCAAGAGTTTCGGGCAGTGGCATTTGCTGGCAGTAAGATCATATCCATCTTGCCAGGCTGGGAATGGGGAGAAAGGGATACCCCATCATGAAAAATCCTTCAGTTCACTTGGCAGCTGTTATTCTTATGTACCCTGTGGCTATGCTTACCCTACTGACACTCTGCTGGAGAAAGCTTCAGTTTAACATGCACTATTTATTAACACCTTTTCAAATCCTAGTGTAAACCAAGCTGTGAAAAGTTTGCAGTCATGAGCTGGCAAAAATTAACCCTAGCATAAGGTCCACAGTTTAGCTTGAAAAGCTAACAGCATATAAACCACAGACTGACATCGTACCAGAACAAAAGCAGTTACTGGGTGATTGCTCACCATTTAAATACCGTGTTAGGAATAATAATATCTGGATGAAGTGTATTCATTTTTCAATAACTGCTTTGTTTGGAAACACTAATACAAGCTGAGAAATTTGTATTCTGATGTGTTTTAATTGGAGACCTCTGAAACACAAATAGTTTCAAACTACTTCCTTACACCCACACCTAGCCTGCTCCTCACTTAAAGGAAGACTGTCCCAGCACCCTGCCCTTGTCCCAAATACAAAGCAATATCCCTGTGGAAAAAGAGCAAAGTTACCTCAAAAATTTAAGCAGCTACAGCCAGAGGACACTTCCCTTTGGCACAGTTTTACAGAGGACTCTCCTGTTTGAGGCTTTAATATACCTACTTCACAAGAAATCCTGCTTTGCTGGGAGAACCCCTCATAATCCTTTGGCCTGCTCTACTATGAGGCCTGCAGGAGGACAGAGCAGAGGCTCTGGAGCTGATGACTGCAGGAGGCTGAAGAAAAACACATGGTGTCAGAGAGAGCCACATGGTGAGAATGCAGCCCAGAGGGTTCAGGGCAGATACAGCCTTTGCAGGTGGCCTGGGAGGAGGCTCTGCACCTCTTCTAACACATAGTGCAGGCCATTGCAAACAGACTTAAAGGTGCATTCCAGCCTTCTAAATTAGTGTCTGAAATTCATCATCAGGCACATGCTATTTTAGGATTTTGTATCATGATGATTGATTGTCAGTGCAGTTAAAGCAATTAATACATTTCTGAAAGGTAAGGTCAAAAACTTAATATTTTGATGTGTCCCAGAACAAATCAAGAACTTGGCAGCTGAATCAGACCAAGGATTTTTTTGTCTGCCAGCAGTCAGCACAAGGTGTTTCAGAAGAATATATAAGACCTCTGCAGCCAGCATATGAGGGAAACATTGTGTCTTCTATTCGCACCCTGCACATGCTTTAGATTTCTTCCTCATCTAATAGAGATTTTTTAAATACCTAAAAAAATTTTTCTGAGAGCTTAGACCATAGGTAAAACTCTGGCTATTTGTTATTTAGATAAACTCTGACTATCACTTGTCAGCCTTCATCATTTTCCTCACAGTGGAGGAATGCAAAGATTATGTTAGCTGCCCAGTGTGGAGCCTCATTACTTTTGTATGCCTGTTCTTTAATGTAATTGAATGCTGCCTTGTTCTTTCCTGTAAAAGTACTGCAGACAGAAAGATTCAAGTAAGTTCATAATATTATTTTTATCTACCATATTCTTATTTATTTTCACATTAAAGCAAACATGGCTTGTATTTTTAACTTGTCTCAATGTGAGAGGTTTTTCCATTCCCTTGATTCCATTCCCATGTTTTTTTTTTTTTTTTTTGATTTACCTATTTTTGAAACCACTCTAACTACCTTTGTGATATCCTTTTTGAAATGTAGTTACAAAGACTATGCAGCTGATGCTGCAGTGTCAATACAAACGATGACAGATTTTTATCCATCACAGTGTATTTGCTATTCTTTTCTTCCCCTATTTGCTCTTTTGGCCACAATGCCCATTGAGAAACCTGCAGTGATGCTTCATTTTAAGTTGCAAATTAGTTTGGACTCCTATGAGACATATGATTAGTTTAATTTTTCACTTCCAATCTACAGCATATTGCATATCTCAGCACTGAAAAATCTATTCTGTCTCATCTGACAAACTTCAAAGAGACCATTTTAAAATATTCCACTGTCTTTTCATAAGCTATGTTTTCTCCTAGATAATTTCCTAGATGATGACCTCCTAGGTAATTTAAGCTTCTTTTCTGTTGTGGAAGTAAACTGGGGTGATAAAAAGAAAACATAATTTTTAAAAAAAAAGGTGCAAGAAAATTATGAGTTGGGGGGAATTGTAGGGTAGGTTTTTAAACCTATTTTAATACTAATACTGTCTTTTTTGGCAATTATGGAACAAGCCTGTTTGCTTAAAACCTTACTTAGAAATTTATTTAGGAACCCTACTAAGTCAAGTATATTCAATTAATGAAATGTGTGGGGGTTTTTTTAACCTTTAAAAAAATATGGCAAACAACTTCTTATTAGTTACCTAAATTAAACATAATTATGATATTTTATTAGTATGTTAATGGGAAAATTCTGATAGCTTCAGTGATACCAGAGCATATGTGCATACCCTCCTTGTTTGATACTTTCTGGCCATATCAGCTATGACAAGGCTTCAATAACACTTGTGTGAACAATCTGATCAAAGATTTCCTTGAAGCTGAGAATTAAGTGATTTGCTCTACACAAAATGAACCATTCAGCAGCACTTCTCATCGTGAGTACACTATGAAATACTTTTGTGAAACCAGTTTAACAGAGCTGCCTAACAACTGGCCACAAAAGTACTTCTATCAGATAAGTGAGCTCCTTCTATATCTTAATTTCAGCTTTCAAAAATTGATTCTGGCCTTTATTTCAAGTACATTCCACTGCTGTATCAAAACAGAAGGTTAGCAAACTACTTAAATGCTTACAACTATTTATCATTGTGTCAGGAGGAGAAATCTGTAAAAAAAAATTTTTAATTGATCACTTGATTAAGATCTAAGAATAAGAAAGGGAACCAGCACTAGCTTGAGAGCCAAGGAATATAAATTCATGTTTTTATGTGTGTGAAAGGAACAAAACATGGTCTTAGACAAATTGCTTCATATCACTGTAGTTCTGCTTCCTATCCAGCTGTCAAACAGGGATAATTTTAGTCTGCAGAACAGGAAAAAATGTAATTTCCACATTAAATAGGTAGTGTGGTGGTGTATGATATTACTGGCAGAGTCCTGAAGTCCACTAGGACTCTTGGTAATTCATCCTGAAATTTGGATCTGTTGTGCATCCAAATCTTCTTGGTCTGTGCAGAATTCAGGCACCTTTTCTAGCTTGATCTCTCGTGTTTTCAGTGGAGGCAGGATCTGGGTCAGCTCTTCGGTGTTGTTAAACTATCCCTGGCACCTGCCTCTATGGCCCTTAGAAGTGTTTCACTGACTGGCACACTGCTTGATAGACTCTGCCTCCTGTAATACTACCTGCACTTATAACTGAGTAACCTGTTATAACTCAGTTATAACCCTCAGTCACATCAGATTCCTTGATCATGGAGAGCTGAGGTCCCCGGGATACTTGTTAGAAGCACCATTTCACCAAGTGAAATCTATTCAAATAAAGCCCCCATGTGCCTCCAGAAGCATTTCTCTGGTCAGTCTGTGCCACCCCAAAAGATTGTAATCCAAAACCAAAATGCAGACAAATGGCAAGAGACAGGTTTTAACTAACCTTGGCCCAAACTACAGTAATACTGATTAAAATAAATACATGTCTTAGAATCATAGAATTGTTAAGGGTGGAAAAGATCTTTAAGATACGGAGCCCAACTATGACTAACTATTAACTATAATTCATTAACTGTGATTTTAGAAAGTGAAGTGATTTCCATTCTTTCTCTCACTTTCTCCAACACTTGAGTAATAATGATGAATGGAACATAAAGGAAGGTATTTTTACTTTTAAATTTTATGACGGTCACTTAAGTTGCATAATGACACTGTAGAGAGATTGCCTGCTTGATTCTAAGATTTGTGGCACATGAGAACTGTTGAGTTGCTGTTTTTAATGCTTCAAATTTCTTTGTGAGCAGATTAAAACATATATGAATATTTAAAAAACTTCATGTTATAAATGGAGTCTCCTTAGATGTATAACAACTTTGAAATGACAGTGATTCTTAGCTGAAATACCACTGCCACAACTGATACAGAAAATTCATTTGTTCTGCTTGTTTTATATCAGGAGATTTGGTGATCTTGCCTCAATTCTGCAGCAAGCCATTATTCTTACATCTCATTTTGTATGTGTTTGGTCTTACACCTTTCTGGGAGCTGGGTAAGGTGCCACATGTTCCTTTTTCCATTGACTGTCTCTGGTTGGAGATCAGACTTACTTTTCATCTCTGATAAGTGTTCCCATCTCTTCTTCTGCCTCCAGCTTCCTCCATTACAAGTATTCTAGTTGGGAGTTTTCTGTCGAAAATGTCTGCAGGTTACTGACAATGATTCATTGCTAGACCTGTCAAATTATACTTTGTGCTACTAAGTAACAGGATATGGCATCAATGAAACTGAATCTGACCCTGTTTCTCTATAATCCTTTTCAATAGGGATGGTGTTACTTGCAAGGGACTTTCGGCAACCTACTAAATTAAGGGATAAAGATGATCGACTTTTCTGTGATCTGCCCAAATTTGTGCCACACAAACTTCAACTTAGAATATTTATGTAGCTAAAAAAGGCTGACTTTGTCAATCAGCTGCTTAGATGAGATAGTCCTTTAGCATATCTATTCCAGAAAAATGAGAATATTAAATTGTGTATTTTCGCCATCAACATAGACAGGTCTAGGAAAGATTTTACCTATGCTCATTTTTCCTGTTCTTGTCTTCAGGAAAAACTCTTTTGTCTCCACTGAACTTGTGTTGTGGCATATCTTGTTTTCTTTTTAAGTCCACATATAGCCTAGAATTTTTAATACATTTTGATCTTAAAGATCAGGCCTCTGCTGTCTTATACAAAAATTAAAATAAACATATGAGTAAGATCTTGCTCCAAATTTGTTAAGTGGAGCTGGGCACCTCCTGTCCCCATTTGTGCTAATGGCTTTATCTTTGTAAGGTGTGCCATTAAGAATATTATTTTTGACAATCACAGCCTGTGTTTTGTTCGAGTCAGTTTTCTGGTTTGTTTTTTTGCGGGTTTTGTTTGTTTGTTTGGGTTGTTTTTTTGTTTGTTTGTCTTTGTTTTTGTTTTTAATATAATCATTGTTTACCTGCCTGCCTTTTATTTTTCTTCTCTCATGGAGGCAAAGACTTTCAGGGCTTTCGTGATGTTTAGTGCTACTGTTAGGACTACCTGCCAGTCTTCCTGGATTTAGAGCTCTGCCACCTTTCCTGCCTCAAGACTGTGCTAGTTCTCAGTGCCATGTGTTCCACCCTCTGCAGATTTCTTCCTAGAGTGGATAACTTCAGTTGTCTCAACATGTCAGCAGGCTAACCAGGATTCTGGACTATTGAAAGACCGGGAATGATGTTTCTATTCATGCTTCCAGCCACAAGCCAGTCAACTTAAAAAACCAGGATAAGTTCATAAAGACACACAGCTTAGACAGGTTGCATATTTCCTTAGAGTTTCTCTTTCCTTTGGTTAAAA
Organism: Anomalospiza imberbis; assembly: GCF_031753505.1. NCBI lineage: Eukaryota > Metazoa > Chordata > Aves > Passeriformes > Viduidae > Anomalospiza > Anomalospiza imberbis. The sequence continues at coordinate 19,258,885 of NC_089687.1, read as the reverse complement.
GATATTGCACATGTACATTTAAAATATATGTGTGATACACTGCTCAAGTCTTTGTAATAAAAATTCATAGTAAACTTATTCTAAGTAACAAGTGTCTGAGATGCTACTATAGGAAATGAGCTGATATCCCAAGAGTTTTTTTGGTTTGTTGTGCATTTTGTTTCACACTAATAGTACAGATTCAGATGAAAGTTCTGTTTAAGTATCTTCCTGTTGTCATTTGTACTGCTGGATCACAGAATCAGAGAACCACATAATTGTTGGGATTGGAAGGGACCTCTGAAGATCATTATCTAGATATTCAATTGTACTATTCTTCCCAAGAAATATCATTCTTGCCTTTTGATTATTACCCCTCAATATTCTCCCTGGACCTTACACATCCCAGAGCAAGCTGTGCCTGCTGCCCTGCCTTGTAGCATTCTTTTCCCATACAGCTCTCTCTGGTGCCACTCAAAGATCACATCCCAGAACTACACCACTCCAGCTGATGCTCTGGCTAAGTGGTATGACCTAGATCGGTGAGGACTTTCATACCAGCACTAAGCCATGTGTTGGTGGTGTAATCACTGGTAAAAAAAAAAGCTGTGCCTATGCTAGGACATGTTTACCAACAGAGATAATCTGCATTTTGCTGGCACCATTTCCTAGTATGTTTTTCGGTATATTGGCAAAATCAGGCTTTTATATCAATACAATAAGCACCCTTACATAAGCACAACAAACAGAACTAGTCAAAGTGTGGCTTCTGCAGCTATACCTAGTTTTGTAAGTGCATTGTACTGGCCAGGATGCCAGGTCAGAGTGAGGACTTTGCTGTATTTGCAGGGATGCATTACAGGATGTTATAGCAAAGCCTGCTGAAACTAGAGTAGCTGGTATTTGTGCACAGTTGATTCTACTATTGGTAAAGCAGGAAACAAAATTAAGAATGCTGTCTTGGCATGTTTTACATAGTGGTATATACTAAAAATAAGGCTTTTATGCATACATCATCTGTGAATAATGATGTCTGTTGAGTGAACTTTGTATATTTTAATGATATGCCAGTAAAACTTAAAGAATGTTGTGCCTAAACTGCCTAATTTCTGTTTCTCATCTCTTAAAAACACAATGTTGATTAGTTTAGGTTTCCTTTATTCTTGGATAAATTAGATTTTTAAAGAAATCATAAAAAAAAAGAGATGTGTTAGAAAAAAATGTTATTTATAATTCTACACTTAAATTCCTTTTATGAATGACACAAATTATGCAAGATCCAAAGCAATTGTTAAATGTCTTTAAAAGAAGACTAACGCCTAAATTTTTGAGTCAACAAATGTTTGAGTTTTTTTTAATATTGTGAACATTCTAGAGATACAGAGAGGAGAAAAAGAAGTGTTTAAGAATTTTGAAGCACCTCACTGTTTCGAGTAAGAGAGATTTTTCTTTAGTTTGACTTCTATTTTTAATGCCTTAACTGGTATTTGAATCTTCCTAGAGTAGATGCTACTCATTTGCTGGATTTACTCCATGTTGCTTTGTTTCAGACATTATTCCATAGCTTGTCTTAATCCAGGAAGCTTTATGAGATGTAGCTGATACACAGGAAAGGATGGCAACTTCTGTACTTTCCCCTTTGGGTAGATTCTTGCAGTGTTTCAGCACTTTATTGGAGTAGAAGGAATTAGGGCAATAAGCAATTTTCTGAATTAAAATCTGAACCTACCCTGACAGTACTTTTGACCTGTCGCGTGACTCTGGAAATTAATGGTGGGTATGGCAAACACTCCTAACAAGAGAAACACTCGAGTACTTGATGCTAAGCCCGTGTTGCCAGGGCTCTGAGCACACTAACTGGATTTGCAACCTCTTTCCCTACACCTAGAGTTTTACTGTCTGCACTCAAGGCCAGCTCAGACGTGGTGCTGCTCCGTAACCTTGGATCAAGGTGCTGTGAAAACAACCAAGTTGGAAGACAGAGGTAGGAGAAGTCTTGCCTGGGTCCTCTGCTGTGTCCAAGCTCAGACCTTTGCCTGTGGCTGTGCTTGGTCCTTGTCTGAGCCTACTTTTACACGGTAGCAGAGCCCAGTCTTGCACCCGGATGATCCTGACCTTGCCTTGCTGACTGAGCTCTCTAGCTGCAGCTTGGACCTGCCCTGTCCCTAGACTGACCTGGCAGTCCCTGGACTGTTAGCTGACTCTGGCTGCCACCCCTGGCTCTGCCTGGGCTCCTGACAGGGTATCTCCTGCTTGGTGTGGCCACTGGCCCTGCTGCCTCACTGGTACTTGTGGCTCCTGGCTCACCTGCCCTCCAGGGCAGCCCAGCCCTTGTTGCTCGCTGCCATGACTTGCTCAAGCAGAAACTCTTCATTAAACAGCTTTCTTCCTCAAGGGTGACCTAGGCTGAGGAGCTCGGCCAGTCGTGTAAAAGCCAGGCAAGCTGCCCTGAGAGATGGGAGCCTGAGATTTTCATAATGCTCAAGTTTGACTGGGAATTTTGTTGACTTACTTGAAGGGAAATTTATCCAGCAGCATTGGACAATTTAATTTCTCATTTGTAAATCATAATGTTAGACAGAAATTATAAAATATGAGCAAGGTTTATTTTGGTTTTAAGTGCTGTTTTGATTTCCCAGGGAGCACTGCTCATCAGACCCCAAATTTTCCAGGACAAAAAACTAAAAACAAAAAAATCCCAAAAACAAACAAAAAACAAACCAAACAAAAACCCATAAAAACCAAAACCACCAGAAGAAAAAAAAATCTAAATGTAATCACAGTTTTTTGTTTAATGGTTGAGTTTCATATACAGGCGCAATTATGGCATTTAGATTACAAAATTATTTCAACTTACATCCCCAAAATAAAAAGGAAAACCTTTAGAAATTTTTAAATCCCAAGAACTCAAGCACATTATAAACATTGCTGCATTGAAGCTTGTAGCTTTCCAGTAAAATATGGACTGTTTCTTCTTTGATACTATAAAAAGAAAATGAACAAAGGCTAGGGTCATTTACTCAAATGGTGAATAGCCTTTTCTAATTAAGGTATTGTTTTGGGCATTCCATGATCATCTAACAAAGTTGAAACTGTGCTTCTGCTTAAATGGTGGCATTTCCTATTCCCCACTATTGGCTGCATTTTTTTCAGGTCTCCCTTGTTTATCCCGTCTACGGCTTGTTTGGCTAACCAGTGACTAGCCAATGTTTTCAGATGAACCAAACCAGGAATTAGCTGTCAACCAGATTAGATCCCTGATCTCGTGAGGCTGTGTGAAATCTCATCCTTAGAAAATACGTATTACACTCCCAGTTTTGCTACAGAGTTCTTTTATGACCTTTAGCAAATCCCTTAAGCTTTTTCTGTTTCCACGTGTGAACTGAGGTAATTATATTCCCCACTCTTTTTGTATGTGAAGATTAATTTATTAATATGCATGAAATGTTCATATCCTACAGTGATGAAAGCCATAGAAGTTCCTAGATCAAATATTTTATATATTTGAGTTTTATTCATTCACAGCTATGGAGAGTTTATTCCTGCTAAAAGCTTCAGTAATCCAGACACCTCCACATCATCCTAATTATATTAAACTTTAGTTCAAAAGCAACAATAATATTTAGCTTACTGTCATTTTCATGGTGACTGTATCCTAAATTCATTCAAATAATCATTGTGGAGATTGTGATTCCTGCAGGTTCCAAAACGGCTATTGTTGTCATTATGGCAAGCATGTAAATATTCTAAATGCATACAAAATTCTCAATTTTGAATGTTTTAAATGTATAGTGATTGATGTGCCCTCATGATTTAGGTAATTAGCCACTGGGGCTCATGGTGCTGGGATGAGCTAGTAATATTTAGCCAGTGATTTTAAAGTTTTGGGTGGTTTGGCAGCAAGAGCAAGTTAACAGCACAATGTGTTCCCATGGCCTTGTTTGAAAAGCTGGATGGGCGGATGTGAAGGCTTAGCTGCTGTAACAGGAGTTCCCAGCGTGCAAAGCCAGCTGGGACATCGAGGAACAAGCTGATAACACACAGGCTGCATCTGCATCAGGAGTCTGACTTATTTTGCTCTGAACACAGTTTTGTCCCATCTGCAGAGGGTACTGCAGGAACTTCCAAAAGGTCTGAGCGTGGTCTGACTCTCCTGTCATAGTGGCCTACATGGTTTTAAATTTTGCCAGTTTTGATTGTAACCTGGCTGTGTAAAGCCTTTATTCACTTTGGAATCATTTGGTGACTGGACTCAGTGACCCAGGCAATCTCATGGAATCCTATGTCTTCAGGCACTCAGAAAGACCAAATCACATTCAGACGGGACCATTCTGAACTGTCATCGGAGAACAGTGATTTGTACATGAGGCCGGTCAGTTTTTCTGGAACCTTCTAAACCAGCAGGTTGCTGTTCTTTCCAGTGTCCAGAAAGCCTTGCGGAGAAGGGCGCTGCCTGCGCGGCGGAGCGGGGCCGAGCCCGGGGCTGCAGGGCCCTTCCCCGCCGCCTGCAGCAGGGGGCGAGCGGCTCCCGGCTCCCGGCCCCGGTCCGGCTCCCGGTCCCGGCTCCCGGTCCCGCGCTGCCCTCGCAGCCGGCGCTGCGGCGAGACCTTCTCCCGAGCTGTGCCCTGAGCGCACGGAACACTTCCCACTGCTTATAAAATTGCTATCCGGGAAGGGTCCTCCTGTACAAGTTAGTCATTTCAACTAACTACAGAGTGCAGGTGCACTCTAGAAATCCCCAGAATGGTAGGGATTTTTGGGCAAATTGGGCAACGATCAGGACAAAAATAACTATAATGGTATCAGATGTTAACCAGCAGTTTAAGGAGCGATATGGCAGTAGCATCACAGAAATTCATGGCTCAGAATAACCACCTCCAACCTCCTCCCCCCGCAACAACTGAGTACAGATGGAGAAGTTGGCTGTTTTCCATCAATAGTGAGTAACCCATTTTCTCTGCTGATTGATTTGGCCTGTGCTGTTGCTCTTCTACTATTTTTTATGCTATTCCTGGCAGAAAGGTCTTGGCATTCAACTTAATGCCGAATGACAATTTAATACTTCCTCTTCCAAGTCTTGCTGACCTTCAGTTTTGTGGCAAATAATTTCTAATTTGTATATACTCCAATCATCTAGTTTTTAAAAATGAGATTGAGAGGAATCATTACTTTAGCAAAAAATGTGCAATATTTTTATTCTACTGCTAATAGTCTCTATACTAAGCTAAACTTTTGCCTGTGAGAAAATGGAAGTGCAGTGCACAAATATTTGCAAGTTGCTGACACACCTGATCAATCATTAAGCAGTGGTTAGGACTTCCTTCAGCTTTCTCAGCAACACAACAAAATAGAAGTAACTTTCCTGTTTGGAATAACCTTGAATTAACTGAGTCCTCACCGAATTGACCACACACACAAAAAATATTTACCAAAAGGGCATTATCCCCAATGGAACAAAGTAGCTAACAGGCGTTGTCACATGTATCTTTTCTTGACTCTAAATCACGCTTCATCATACTTCCTAATAATTTGTGAGGTTCCGTTCTTTTCGACAGTGCTACAGCTTTCCTGCTTGCATACTGTATTAGTTCTAATTCTCTTAAGTTCATTCTGTAGCAGGAAGTAAGATATTGAACTATATGGAAATGCAAAGCATTCAAAGTAGGAATGAGACTGTAGACTACACAAATAACTATTTTCTAAATTACTTCACAGTAAGTAAAATCCTGATGATATCATTGAACACTTGACACTACTAAGAGCGTAGAAGAAAAAAAATTTATACTATTATTAACAGCAGAGCTTCATTTAACCCCAGGTTGTTGCTTTTTTTTTTTTTTTAGCCTTGCACTGTATAATGGGAAGCAGTAGAGACATTTAATCATGATTCTTATTTGTTTAAATCACTTGGTACTGGTTAGCTAAAGGGAGCATTTTCAACTGTCCTCAGTCCTTCAAGGTAGCATGAGCTGAGGCAGTGTCTGCACTGAAGTGACACGGTGCAGCTGACCTGCTCATCCTGGAGAGGGCTACTGGTCATACGGTGATTTAAACATTTTGCAGCACGATCACCGATGAAAGCAAATGCTTTCTTCACGTCCTCAAATTCGAATACAAGTCATCTTGCAGCAGTGACACTTTTAGTGAGCTGTGCTCCAGAGCAGCCTGTGTGCTTATGCTATCGGCCTAACAGGTGCTTTAGCATCCGCCACGCGTCGCGGCTTCCTCCCTCCAGTCCTGCCCATCCCGCGCTCGGCCCTGGCGGGGTCCGGCAGTCCGCCGGCAGGGCCGTGGCCTGCACACGCTCAGCCCGCCGCCCTGTGCAGGACCTCGCGGTGCTTCCAGACGCACAGAGCATCTCAGCGAGCCGCGGGATGAGCGGGGAAGGGCGATGGCCAGAGCTGCCGCCAGCAGGCACGCAGGTAGGTTACGAGGCGGCGGGGAAGGCGGCGAGCACCGGGGTGCGCGGGGCCGCTCCCGCGGGGCGCCTCTGCCAGAGCGCCCGCGCTTCTCCCTCGGGCGGGGGCGCGTCAGGGGGCACCGCCTCGCTCTGCCGGCGCCGCACCGGCACCGCCCGGGGCCGCCGGGCCCAGGCTCCGCGCTCGGGCTCCATCCCTCCGCAGCGGCGCTGGGCGAGCGGCCGGGGCCGGCGGCGACGCCCGCCTCTGCCTCCTCCCCCTCGGTGCCCTGCCTCCTCCCTGCGCCGGGCGGGCGGCCGGCTGCGCGGGCAGGGCGGGCGGGAGGCAGAGGGCGGCTGAAAGGTGTTGCTGGAGGGGAAGTTTGGAGAAGGTCGTCGGGTGCCTGGGCGCTCCGGCAGCATCATGGCGGAGCAAGGCGAGTCACCGGTCCACGTCCAGCAGCCCCAGCCGGCGCCCGCACCCGCCGCCCCGGCCGCCGGCTGGCCCATCTGCAGGGACGCCTACGAGCTGCAGGAGGTGATCGGTCAGTGGAGCGGGGGCGCGGCGGGGCGGAGGTGGGGAAGGAAGGCAGGGATACCGCGGCCGGCTCCGGGCCTACCGGCGCTCGCTCTCCCGCAGGCAGAGCTCGTTCACTGCGGCGGACGCACCCGGCACTGCAGCGGCGGCTGCTGCAAACTTTATCCGCCCGGCAGCGGGCGGCCCCGGGGGGCGGCGGCTCCTGCTAGAACCCGCCGTGCCCCGCCCGGTGCGGCTCGGCGGAGGTGCCGCTGTCCTGCGGTGCATCGTCACTCCAGCCTTGACCTGCTGGTTTGCGCTGGGACCCCGGCAACTCCGCAGATGCGCTCTGTGCGCTTTGTGTGTCTACGCTGTGTGTGTCCGTGGATGCGCACATGTGCGTGCATCCGCTTAGATTACTCTGCATTTTTCCGGTGCTTTCGTGGGGGAGGTAGATCTCACCCGTAGATCTGCTGCTCACGTGACGACTCTCTTAATCAGTATATATACACGTATATACGTATTTAAACTATTATCTCTTCTCCCTCACCATTTCATCTTGTTCGCATCTCCTTGTGCCCCGTCGGTGGCGCGTAGGGCCAGCGGGGGATTACAGCTTCATTTTCACCCCGGCCAACCTGCTTTTGACCTGTTTTGCCATGTGAGGTTTAACCCGTCTGCTGGTCCCCTCCCATGTCCCTGTAGGAAGGGGACTTTCTTGGTTGTGTGCTTCAGCACTTTGTTCACGTATCCAACTAATGCGGATCACATGTGTTCAGCCTCCATTCCCTTTATGTAGATAAGGTTATTTTGAATTTTACTTTGTGAATGCTAATTGTTGCTGAAAGTATGTGCAATGGAAAGTTTTTCATCTCTTGCCCTAGATGCTGCTTGCTGTTAGTGATCTACTTTGGGAAAACTTGCTTTTATTTGTATGTAACATTTTAAACTTCTAGCAAATACTGCAGATGGCAAAGACCAGCTCTGATTGCTGTTTCTTACAAATAAGGCCACTTAAGTGAGAAAAGTCCAGGTGACTTGCCTGCCGATGCTGTTGATTCTCTTCAGTATTACACTAATTGCTAATTGTTGTCAGGCTGATGACAACCAGAACTGCATGTTATTGATCTGGAAGTTGTGTGTATTCAGCTTTGTCATTAAGCTTTTTAATTTTCCACAGCCAGGAACAAAATAGTTGAGAAAAGCACTTCTTCCTTTAAAAGGGATGGCTTTTTGTTGACCCAGGTGGTACCTTTGTGTTTCTGTTTGTACTTCCAGGCTGTGAATAGGGACTAAGGAGGGATGAGGGTTCAGTTCAGGTCCCTGGAGGTGGCTGACTTGGTTCAGTATTGAGCAGGTGCTGCCTGTGGAGGCCCCCCAAAAGTATGGGTTTACTGGACAGAGGACTGTGTCTTCCTCAGACTGGGGAATGGATCAAAGTTAGCCAAGTGGAAGTGATTCTGCTAGCATAAAGGTATGTCTTTGCTGAGCAGAAGATCCCTCTTCTAAGGTGAAAAAGGCCTCAAAGGTGTTGGATTAATCCTTGTCTAGGGTGTAATATGAGTCATATGAGTTACTTAAATAATAGTTATTTTCTGTTACAGTACCTGTAGAAGGTCTGTGTGAGAATTTCTTTTAAAAACTCCTTTCTGCTTTATTCTTTCCACCTAAAGGCTTGTTTCTTTTGATATGTAAATTGTAATCCTAACTAATATATATTTATATACATCCATTGAACAAGTGGATGCTAAATTGGACTAGCAGATACTGATCTGTAGAGAAACTTTTTTGCTAGTTACCTGTGGGTGCTCCTAAATATTGATGCTATTTAACTGAATGCTTAGGGAGTAAATTGAGGTCAGGGTATATTGAATCAGATTCTTGGACATACTGAACTTGCCTGCTGTAATTTCACTAAACTTAGGTTTCTTCCATGACTTTCTTTGAAAGTTGCTGAGATTTATTTTGTACCACTTGACTAAGAATCTTGTGCTTAGTCAAACCTGTCTTTTTTTTCATTAACACCTTCTATTTGTTCTCTTAGTTTACAGGAGACTTGCTATGAGATTAAATTTAGTCTGGATACTATTAAAAATAGTAAAAAAACCCCAACTGAACATGCCCCACCCTACTTTCTAAAAAAAAACCAGCAAAACCAAGGCCCCTGTAAATTCCATGTGTTTGACCACATGCTAACATAATTTTGGAGCTGCAGGATGAATATTGTTTGTTTTAATGAACATGGTAAGGGATTCTTAAAGAATATTTTTTATATCTGAGGGAGGAGAGAATGACAAAGTCTGAACTTAGCTCAGCAGCAACCCTTTGCATGTGCTATGCCAGGGTTAATTGTGTTGTGAACAGGAGTAGTTACCTCTTGCTGAAACAGAGCTGATCACCTCTGGAAAGCACCACATACTTCTCCCTGAGGAGCTGCATAATGTCAGTTGAGTTCAGTTACAACAGCTCTTTCCCAGTTAAATGAGAAAAAATAACAATGCAGTGAATCACCATTTTGGGCTTTGCAGGAGGAAAGATACACCATGATGGTTTATCACAATGCTTCCTGGCAGAATAGACTTTAGATTCTTTGGTAACTAAAGCAGAGATGCAGGAATAGCTGTTTTAGGAATGTTTAAAAGTTTTGGTGGGGATTATGAAATGAAAATAATTGTTAGTCTTGTGGGCTATCTCCATCCCTTAGATTTAGCATTTGGAGAAGTTCTATTCTTCTTCTCTGTGAGAACATGAACACTTCTTATTGCTCATCTGTGTGTAGCCACATGCTATGTTGAAAACCAAGGCCACATGATATGCATTTCCAATGAAAAAGCCTTTTTTTTTTTCTCCTTTTTTGTCTGTTGTATCCTTCAGGATGGCTGGGAGATTCTAGTGTCTGCTGAGGAGAAAATACTAGCTTTAATGAATGCTTCTTATGAGATGTTATTCCAAGTCTGCTTTATTTTTTAGGTGGCTGGCCAGTTCTCTGTAAACTCTTTGTATGCGGTTTCATGATGCATTTAATCTGCTCTAACAGGCAGCTGCTGAAAGGATCACATTGATCTGACAGCGAACTAGTTCTTCTGCCGGGTCAGTTTTCTGCAGGATCACATTCCCTGCTTGACTTGCTCCATGGCTTTGTGATTGATAGGTTTGATGCAAGGAAGAGACTCTTCCGATGAACGCCTAGTTGCTTTTATTTTCTGGAGTGGGAGAAAACCACTCTGATTACTCTCTGTAAATATATAGCATTAGAAGGAAACTTTTACATTAATTCAGATTAAAACAGGCTGTCCATATATAAAAGCACTTAGGTGTTAGAAGGGGATTCCTAATTGTTAGGAAAGGAGGATCCAACCAACCTTCTGGCAGTAGTTACAGAGATAAGAACTGTAATTGCTATTAAGGTAGAGCCAGATTTAAATTAATGAAGACCTGGGAGATGTCTTTCTAAGATTTAAATGCATTAAAATGCTCAGTGGATTTTAATATGTGCAGAGGGGATTTTGTTGCTTTTTGTCTTTTTTTTTTTTTTTGTAGGATGACTATGACTTGGATTAAAAAAACAATACTGTGAGAGGTGTTCTCACAGTTTGGGTTTATAACCAAGTATTCAGAATAAAATAACTGAAATAGATTTCTTTGAATTTGTTATGTACACATGACTTTTTTTTTTCCTCAGAAGCAATATAAATCTTCACAGAACAAGCATTTAAATGATAATCAACATTAACAGTTTATTCAGTTTTAAGTTTTTTAAAAATCGTCTTTCTACCTTTCAAATTGTAATGAGCCCTACATCATGTGGATGAGACAAAGCAGCATTAAATCTTGGTCAGTTTTTTGTTTTATTTTGGGTGGTTTTTTTTTTTTTAATTTTTTTGTTTAAGTATGATCAAGTTGCTTCCACTTTATTTTGGAAAACTACTTTGGAGTTGATGCTTCTCTGCCAGATGTAACTTTTTGTCATCCTGCATTGATGGAAGGTGGATTCTGTTATGGAGAAGCAGTGGATTATCTTGTGATTAGGCTGGGTACTAGTTTCCATTATGAAATTATATTTTTCTCTCCTGCTGCAACTGACTTGGAAAATTATTTTGGCTGGGAAACAGCCAGAATTAGATTGATATAAAGGGTTACTTTTATGGGACGGATTATCTATACTGGCTGCAAATCATTAAAAAGTTACCTTAGTTGAACTTGTGTGTTTGTCTATTTTTTTCCTAACTTTGAGCTAAAAAATATCTTGTGGTTTGTTGCCTCATAAGGTGCAGTGTTGCTAAGTCAAGTGTGTTGGGATTTTGGGTAGAACAAGTTACTATGTGAGACTGTTCTGCTGATTTTATGGTTCTTATTATAAGCAGCCTGAGAACCGCTCTTGGTTAATGGCTCTGGGGTCCTTGGTTGTGTTTCCAGGGTATATTATTTACTTTTTTCCCCTCCCCTGCTGCATGTATTGCTAATGGCCCTTTGTTTGACAGAGAATAGACTCTCCTATATTTGTTATTATCAGAGATCTTTGACTGTCTCTGTTTATGGTCCTCAGGAACCCATGTTCATGTTGGTAGTGCTGTACACTGTTTTGAAAAGCCTCTATAATTAGAGGTGAAATAACAGTTCTGTGTTGTTCTTCTGTTAATCACACTCATGTCTCATTCACATTTTCCAAAATTTCTTCTCCCTGTGCTGAATCAGGATTTTTTTTAACATTTGAAGGTCTTTCTTTTGCAGTAGTTTTTAATGTATGCGCTGTAAAGTAAATCACACTGTACTGAATGAAATACCACACTAAACACTGTACTAAATGAAATACCACACTAACAACTAAAGCTATGGAATAATTTCGTATTTGCTCTTGCAAAACCTCCATAATTCTTGCATGAGAATCTGCAAAATTTGATAAGTAATACTTAATGCTACCTAATGTCTTTTCACTGAAACATTTTGTAAAAAGAAAAATGTGTCTGCCTTAATTCTACTCCAAAGTAAATTCTATCCCTCACCTATAAATCTTAAAAGTTACTGCAGCAGCCTAAGCATATTTTACATGCACATATTAAATACAGCCTTTGTTGTATTAATTGTAACTTAATACAATTGCAGCTTGGCAGGAAGAGTTTAATTTTGTAAATTAAATTTTACATTTTGGGAAATAATTGGTTGATATTTTCTGTCTGCTAATAACGATCTGTAGAAATGGTGGAAATATTAAATCCCCATTTAGTGTTTTAATAAGGAGTGGCTTTTAATTCAGTTGCCAGGGTAAAGGTGGTCATGGTGCAATTTAAAAACACCTTGTGGAACATTCACAGTGCTGTGCTGCTAATGAGGCTGTGCAGAGCTCAAAGTTGTTAATGATTTGCTTTGTCTCCACATGGTAGTGTTGGGAAAGGGACCTGTCTTGGCTCTTTTGTTTTTTGAATGGAAGTGCAATAGAAATACCGAGATTGGAGACATGGCTGTACATAGCTGTAGTTTTCATTGGTTCAATAGAAGTAAAACTTTAAGTTAGTCAATGTTCGGACTTTTTTTATATAATCTAGTGAATTTTAAAACAAAATTAATGTAAATTGTTAAAAAAAAAAAAAAAACAGAAAAAAATTGCTTCCTTTGGGTTTCTCCTGATTGGAAGTAACCAGGGTATTAACCTTGTTTTAAAGTTACCTTTAAGGGTAAAGGAACATAGATCAACACATCGGGCAGTTGGCTGGTGCTGTGTCATGATAATTTATAGAAATATGCTTTCCTGCTCTTCTGATCTGCCTACTTCCCTATCGGTTGCTCTCTTCTCCCTACGCTTTCTCTTTCCCTTCCCTCCAAGTTCTTCTTACAGTTAAGGCCCAATACCTCTGGAACCTGCAAAGTCCTGGCTCCACAGGATTTGCTTGAGTGTTAGAAGAGGAGCTGCTCTACTGGTGAGTGTGTAGAAATTTAAAGAAATTGCATGATTTTGCCCCTTGCTAAGTGTTACAACAGCAAGGCTTTGCATCTTCAGAGTAGAACTACTTCCTGTAACCAGCACTGTGCTTTGATGGCAGGGGCCAAGTTCAGATCTGGCAGAGCTATTTTAGATCGGGATAGATGTTGTCCTGAAACAACTTAAAAACGGCTTTACTTTTTTTCTTTTAGTGAAGAATCACTTTCTCATAGGTCCTAGATCAGTTATTTTTTTTTTTCCAGAATCTGTTTGTCAAATGGAGCTTTTCTTTGTTAACTGGAAACAAAACCACATCTGTTCTGATTGGCTTGAGGGGAAAAAACAGCTCTCCATGCAAAGGAGATGTGGATGGCTCATATAGTGGCTACTTGTCTAGGTCATATTTAATTCTTATGTGCACTGCCTTGGTGCTCTCTTTCTCTTCCCCCATTTGACCTTCCAAAATAATTTGGCACTGTAAGGCAGCAGTTGATAGAGGCTTTTTTCCCCCCAGTAATAATAGTAATTTTCAGTGTTTAAAGAATGGGCCCTAACAATCAGGTTAGCTACTCTTGTTAACTTCTTGCGTTTGCTGAAGTCACTGGGATACTGCTGGGTTGCAGAGGAGCGCTATGCTTGAAGCACTTGGAAAACAAATATGTCACTAGGACATTTTCTGGTGCCCAAAATTAAAAGTGAGTTTCCCCCCACCCCCAAAAAATCATACATAATGTATGTTGACACTTCTTACCCTGTGTAAATAAAGAATGAGCTGTATTGAATGAGTGGATTTTTCCTTATTTCTGCCTTTTCACAGCACAACCATTCTAGTGGGATGAAATCCTTACAGCTCTACTAGTTTTCACCGTTTCTTACTAAGTTTGAAGGTCTTTGGATGTGCACAAGGGTTTCATGGTTGAAGCTTGTGAGTGTAAGAACATTATCATTCAGCAGAAATATAAGAACATTATCAGGTGGAATGAGGTGAGACTGGTATGGTGAAAAAGTCTTGAGGAAAGAATTCTCTCTAAAACATTTATTTTTCCTTACAAGAAATGAAACTTCATTATGATAAATTAGCTGTCTCCATTAATCCTTTGTCTTTACAAATAACAATTTCTGAATTATGTTATTAGCCTAATTATTCCTCTGAGGTATTTTGATTGTAAGTTAAATATGGATGAAACTTGAGAATGTTCTATAGGCTGATGTAACATAATCATTACATAGCTTTTGAGCTATGCTTCTGCACTTAGAGAAATTAGAATTGGAAGCAGACTGAAAATTTGGAGCTTTTTTATGTTCCTAATCATCCTTTCAGAAGAATTGTGTACTTAAAGGTCTTGAAATTCAAGATCCATATTGTATGTGTGCCAAGTATACCTGGTTCAGGGTACTGGTACAAAAATAGTTAATTTAACCTACCAGAAAAATACTGTGTATTTGTTAATTGTGGTTTCTGTCTTTTAGGACTAATAGGAACAAGAGCATAAACTTGAGCTATTGCTTTAGAATTCTGAGAAGCAACATATTTGGACTCAGAAGCATAGCCATTTAATTATGAAGTTGCATTTTCCTTCTCACTTTCTTGCTTTGAAGACATTTTATTACAGGGACTGAATTTAAGCTTATAATTTATTCCTCTTAGTGTCTTGTGCTTCCAGACTCTAAGCCACTTCAGACTAATAATAGGAACCTCATTAGAATTATATTAGAATCGCCTAATGAAAATTTAATGATATGATAGTATTAATATTGCTCCAACTCCTCCATTGTTTCATGAGAAGCAATATTTGAGAAATAGGTAAGTTTTCTGCTTGTAGTGTGTGGTCACAGAAGACTCAAATTCTAGGAGGCACATTTTTTGGGGTGAACTAGCTGAAGATTTGTAGCTCAAAACTGCTGTATTAATTAGAGATCTTTATGACACTACAGTAGCAATAATGCCTTTGTTTTGGTAGATTGCTGTTTTTCATTCTCGGAAGAGAATGATGCACTATGTGGTGACATCCGGAATACTTGGAAAATACTGCATTCATGGTATTAGAATTGTTCCAAGTGTTTACTTTCAAACTAAATGAGAAACAATAAAATATGCTGACTAAATCAACACCAGAATTTGTTTATAGTGCTACTTCAGAAATGAATAGTAATTCTTTTTTAACAGCTTTTTTCTAGGCAGGAGACCTGACACAGCATAGCAAATCTCAATTTGCCCTATTTTTATAAGGGAGTTCTGTGGAGTTTTGATGGTAGCCTAGTAAAGTAACTTGTGGTTCCACAGTGAATACCAGACGCCAAGTTCTCTCATAGTTATACAGAGACATTTTCATTGTGGGTTTTGCCTTCCAGATTTTTAGAGTTGTATGCATATTGAATAATAGTTTCTATATTGATGATGAAACAGCAGGGAGAACTAAATTATCAGAATCCATGTTTCTTTTCAAGTGAGGATGAATGGGTAATAGCATGGCAGATAAAACCTATAAATTCTTAATCAAGTTGTAGCCTTTGCTCTTTTTCATGCACTTTGTTGGGAAAATGCAGAATGAATATGGATCTGTTGGATACATTTGTGTGGAGTACTGTACACCCACATTTGTCCTTATTCCAAGGCAGCCCCAGCATGGTGTGTCCATCAGGAGCTGCCTCCTGCCTGCAGCGTGCCGGGCGGCCGTGAAGCACGTCTGTGCCCAGGAGCAGTGGCAGCGTGGGCCAAAGAGCTGCTCTTTGGCTGCTACTTTTTGTTTCTTCTTCCCTAATAATTTTGAAGTGTGAGTGAAGTTGCATTCTTTTTCATTTTGAAGGAAGCCAGGGTAGGTGTGATTACAAAACAACATTTTTGTAAAAAAAAAAAAAATTTCCTTAATTTTTCCAGTTTATCCACAATGGGAGAAGGCCTCATGTGCCTCAGTGCTCTTCTTCCCCTCCCTGTCCTTTGAGCTGGTTTACAGCTAGTTTTTTTTCATTATGCCCAAAGAAAAGTATTCTTTCAAATCTCTTCAAATAATGAACTGTTACATGTAATGTTACTCATTGTTCAATGGCATGTGTGTTTTCTAATCCTTAAGTTTGGTGAATTCACAAGTTACCTTTATATGGTGATATGAAAGTGAAGGCATTTTAGGTATTCATTAGGTGAGTACAGCTAAACACCCTCTTTGCTGTGTGATGTGATACATGTTGTTTCTTGGTGGTACTGAATTCCTAATTCCTGCTCTGCAAATGCTGTAAATTGCAGTAAAATTAGTATTGAAACAGAGCATAGTTCATTTTGCTCTTACACATAACGTTTCACTTTTTTCTTTTTAATATGGCAGTTCATATGGAAAATAATGTGATTGAGAGGAGAGATCATTTCAGACTTTTCACTGCTCAGTTCAGTTTCGCACCCTTTAGTTCATTAAGCTCTTAAAATGCTATCCTTTATTTTACTTCATAATCACAGCTTTGGAAACATGATAGTGAAGGGAGTATGAGCAGACTAGGTGTATAAAGTGGTTCTAAGACACCTCAAGCAGACCTAAAAGCCATGGAACTTCTGAGGAAAGCATAAGTTCTGCAAACTGGAGCAGAGATACTTTATTTGCATTTCATATTTGCTGCCCATTCATGTATTACATGTTTTAAGCAGCATATTTTACGAGGGATTCAGTGTTTTTGGGATCAGAACTAAATATTTTTAGCTAATTTACTAGTTTGGTTTAGGTTCAGTTAAATTTATTAAATAGTTTCTGTGTATTGGTTGTTCCCCCCATACCCTTCTTTTTTAGCATATGTAAGCAGAATAATTTTGCCGATTTACCAAAATGTAATTAAAATTTAAGCTTTATTTTCTTAACCAGATATTATGTTTGCTATAATACAGAAATTATGACTAGAATGGCACAGGATTTCTACAAACAGAATCTGATTAGAACAATTTATATGTAGCATAATAGAGAACTTATAATATGACAACTGAAGATTTCTTATTGACTACATCCTAACTTATGATTTCTTATCAACTAAGTATCTTAGAATTTATAATATAACTTAGGTGACTGTTTTCAATCACTGGAGCTCTCTGCAGATCAGGTCAAAACCCAATGCATTGTTTTATGTGTCAATATAACAATCAGAATCTAGACTGGAAAATCATATGGAAGATACGAGTTAGTCCTCAGAGGTAGCAGATGATGGAAGCATCTCTGGCCACAAGGGTCCTAGGTCTCACTCTCCACCAGCAGCTTGTGTCTAAGTTCCTTACTCGGGACTTGTAAGTGCTTGATGTTATGGGCAGTTGTAGTCTTCCCTATGTTGTTGTACTTCCCAGTGACGAGTTCGTCACCAGCACTGGAACCTGGGATGTTCAGTGCTGGTACAGAAAGGACTAATCACAGTGATTCCCAGGAATCTTGAAGCTGGGAGGGAGAAGAAGGAGAAATCAATTTGGTTTGTCTGCTTGGTTCACAAGACCTTCCTTCAGTGCCTGAGAATATGGGGAAAGGAATGAATATGTGACCTGCTCAGTCACAGAGAATTCCTGCTTGCCTTATAAAGTGGCATTAGTTATGCCAACTGCTTTACAAAGGGTTAGGAGCAGGGCCTGTGGGTCACACCAGTCTTATCCTGACATTTCCACAAGGCAAATTCCAGTTCTGATAATTCTAAAGTCTTGTGGATTATGGATTTTTTAAATATAGACATTTCTCACCTATAAATAAAACTTCTTATGAAGATATTTGAGATGTGGACCAGAGCAAAAGGAATTTAATCTTGAGTAATGTTTATAATAGGGGGTTTCCCTAGACAGTTCCCTTTCAGCTTTATTTAGATGACTCACCAATTTTAAAGGACAAGTCAGGGAGAAAATAACACCCACTGATAGTGGACTGCTTTTGTTTAGGTTTTCCTTATCAGCTGTGATGCTGACATTTCCATGACAGGTTTACTTGAATGCCCCAAACATAGTTAATGGTCATCCTTGGATGTTTCAGTCTAATCTTAATGTGTTGATGGCATTGTATCAAGCTGACAGGTGCTGACCTCTGTATGGCTCTAGGCAGAAGTCTCCTTAACAAGAAAATGTCTGAAAGCAAAAAGCCATCACTTGGGCTGATATTTCATTTTAAAGCTGAACACAGTCACTATTGGAAAAACCTATGTCAGATCTAAATATACTTGGTTTCACTTTATAGCCACAGATTTCTTAAATACCTTTGTCAGTGACAATAGAACTCTAAAATTTTTTAACCATGGCTGGTGGTGATAGCTGATTATTCTTCAGATAAGAAAGATGTTTCAGAAGAGATCCTGCAATACAGTGTGTCTGAGCTCTCTGATGGAGGGAAGTAAGACTTGCATTTTCCAGATCATTGGTAGAGCTTCTCTACTTTCTTGTACAGTTCCGATATGTCATATTTCCTTAATTAGCTTGTGATTGACACTTATTTGCTGTACTCTGATGCTACCTACAGCCCTCTGTGTTCAAGAAAGTAGTTCTATTTTATGTGCTTTTGGAGAAAATTTTATTTTGTTCTGCAGATTTGACAGGGATCTATATCACAGCAAACCTCAAAATATTTTTTGTAATTTATCTGTGCAAAACATCTGTTATAACCAGTTCTTCTACGATTTTAGTGAGAAAATAAAGAGACTATCTCAAAAAGCTAGGTATTTTTCTCCTATGTTTGTTTTTCATGCATGTGGGGTTTATTGCTGATTGTGAATCCCCCTGCCTTTTTCCTTCTGTATGGAGAATATGATATCTGGTTAATGCTGAAACTTGCTTTATCTTAGCCTTAGCACAGATTGTCCTAACACTTGCATAGAACTTTTCTATAATGCATAATCATTTTTGACATCAACATTTAGGCTATTTATGACTTCTCTACAATCACTGAGATATCTGTATAGCATATTTGGATAGGTTTTTCTGGATTGTTTATGCAGTGGGCTTTTAAAAAGTAGTATGGGATAAGCTGGATCTCAGATTTTGTGTAAGCTAATTTCCCACAAAAAGGTAAATACAACAATTGAATAACCTAGTGGTTCTGTAGCTGTAACAGTGATGCTTTTAAATGTCCAACTGCAAAACAAATTAATTGAGGAATTAAAGAGATCAATCGTTGAATGTTGAAAATGCAGAAGTAGCAGTTCTATGTGTGGGCATTGATTTCATGTAACACTTAGTGTATTTAAGTGAATTATGTCATAATTGCTAGGATAAGCAAAGTAGTATCCAAGTGAGCTATAAGGAGAGAGATTTGATCCCAGCATGAATTCAGAACAAAAGTGGGCAGGAATTGTTAGTAAATTGTACTTACGTGATTATTGTGAGGTTCTTAAGAACTCAAGTATTTGTCATGTGAAGATGTAAAGGGAAATAATGACTCATTTTTTGTCAAGAAGCTAAATTTCAGAAAGATTTAGAGTTCAGTATGGAGGTGTAAGCTTTACCTGGCTGATTTATAACTTATTTTGATCAGTGGAATATGAAAGAAAGTAAGTAATATTGAAAGTTGTCTAGAATATTGTGGGATAAAATCTAGAAACCGAAAGGAATTCTTTGTTCTCTGTTTGTTAACCAAAAGTATTGCTTTGCCACCAACAGAATTAATTCTTCCAAAACTGAAGAGACTAGTTTAGCCCAGTGCTGCTGTGGAATATTTTGAAGGGCTGATTGGTTTCCTAACACATTTAGTAATGCTGGAAATATGCTACACAATATTGCATGCAACATACAGCACAGCTTTCCAAGCTTGTGTATAAATACTGATGCTTTGTATATTACATTAAAAAACTCCACATGTATTCATGAGTAGGAACCTGATCCTAGATTTGTGCACAGTTTTTGTGCGCAAATGCATTCTGCTCCGTGCAAAAGGAATCCTGCAGTTACACGGTGTAGGAGTTACATTTAACTCTTCTTCAGAACTAGGATGTCATGGGAGATTAAATACTGGTAGGTGGTTTATGTAGGCTGGGAGAGCAGAAGACGTGTACAAAAATGCAGGAGGCATAGGCTGGTATATAAGACTTTTTAGGTTCTGAAATAAGATATTTAGTCTTCGCCAATTGCAGCTGTTCTCTAGCCCTTCAGATACCTAGTCAACAAGAAAACTTACCATTATCAATAAGTTTCATCCTCCTCTTCAGAAATTAGAACCAGTGTAGTATTGGGGAAGGTCTTTTTGTTAGAGTGGCCTAAACTTCAGAGATCTTTAAAAGAGGTTTTTGCTGAAATACTGTAGAGACTAACACTGAGC
Source organism: Anomalospiza imberbis (assembly GCF_031753505.1). Classification (NCBI taxonomy): domain Eukaryota; kingdom Metazoa; phylum Chordata; class Aves; order Passeriformes; family Viduidae; genus Anomalospiza; species Anomalospiza imberbis. Next base: position 19,238,825 of record NC_089687.1, on the reverse strand, counting down.
CACTAAAAGAGAGTCTTGATGAGTCATAATGGGCTAATGGGCTTTTGTTTTTAAGGAGAAGAAGAAAATTGAAAAGAAATGTTTGTGATCTATTTTGAATACAGTTACTGTGCCATGAGAAGTGGAAAGTATCAGACTTTTATCAATAATGGAATAGATGAGGTGTCACATCCTTGTATGAAGGATGTGGGCATATGCAATATGCCAGTGATATGGTCCAGCCATCTCACCTCACTGTCTTTTTGAGACTTGACTAGTGGAGAGCAGTTAAAACTAAAAGGTTAATGTCAAATATCCTTCTTCTCTTTGTTGAGTCAGGTTCTGCAAGGGTTAAATTAATGTTTAAAAAAAAAAGGGAGAGGAAAAAATACCTTTATGTCAAATTTAGGAAGGAACTTGAACTTGAAGGAACTTGTCCAGGTAAGCTTAAATCCCAGATAAATATTTGTGAAGTTTTTATATGCTCTCTGTGAAGTATATGCAAAGTGGAATGCAGAAAACTGCTTTTAGGTTACATCCTTTCAGAAGAGGTGAAGTATGGCCATATGTAGTAGCTCTTGAGATGGTTACTATTGTGTGAACCCAGGTGGTTGAAAGCAATTCTAATGACTCTGTTGCATTGAGGACAGGGTGGTAGGGAGTGCATGAAGGGACAGGTTGGCTATAAGGGCACGCTTACACTAGAGAGGATGGCAGCAAAAACACCAGGACAAGATGAAACTCTGACCTGTTGTCTGTTTTGAAATGGGAGTAGTAGGTATCTTGATGTGGTCTGAAATTGCATTGTTCACTGCTAACTTTTGAAATTGACAAAGAGAACTTGTCTGTAGCAGAATGACTTTTCCAGTAGTGGAAAAACCCCATTGTTCTTACAAAGCTGGTTTTTTTTTTTTTTTGAGTCTGACTATGGGTAATCCTTTTGTTTTGTTCTGCAGGTGACAACTGGATGTAAAGGCTTCATGGTTTATGCAACCTGAGCTTTCATTATACTATATCAGTCTCCCAAACAGAGACTGGGTGTTAAACCAGTCCATGTTTTGGTTATGTTGTAGTTAGCATTGTCTGCTGTGAGGGTTTTGGAAGACTTGCAAGGCTCAATGTATCTGAAGAAGCCCTACCTTCTGACAAGGAATGGTTGACTGTAATCTATTCTCTGCAATTATTTTCTGTGATCCTAATTTGTTGTGCTAAATGGTTGCTTGTGACAATTTAGTTTCACCGTATGATAATGCATTACTTCTGTATTCTGTTACCTCTCAACTGAAATGCTTATTTAGGTAGTCTGGTCTCTAATAGCTGCTCCTATGGAACACTTCACACTTCTCCTTGTTTAGTAGGACAAAAGGAGACAAAAGGAGTCTTTTGACCAGATGTGAAAGCTGCAGGTTTTTCTTATCTCTGTCCCTGCTTGTTCACCTTGTGAACCAGAGAAGGAAGAGAACATCTTTCAGAGGAAGGAGGCATATAGCTACTCAGTGTCTGGCTCCTGCTTCAGTATGTGAAACTGCCTTTTCAGACAGGTTTTATAGGTATGTAGGTCCAGCTGAGAAGGCTGCACATACTGACTTTACTGTCCAACTAGTGTATTGTGTAGAGAATTAGAAAAGCTGTAGAAAGAAGCAACTAGGTATATTGGCTTTATTCCAAACCTAAAAAGCTTTTTGCATTGTCAGCACATCTTAGTAATGTGGTGAAGAACATTCCATTGCAAGTCATCTCTGTCAGAGAAGAAAACAGAGAAAAATATACTTTTTTTTTGTAGTTTAATTTTTCCAAATGTTTTGAAGTGTTGCTTGCTGTCATTTAACTTGAGGAAGTAGTTAAGATTTTATCCTGGTGTTGGGTGAATAAATTCTCTGTGTGCTTGTTCTTTTTGTCTTTTTTGAGGCTTTTGTATAGAAATCTATTTTAAAAGTAAAGATCTTGGTTGTTTTCTACAAGTAGATAAAACTACTGGCATAGATGAAAAAGATACATCAGGAAAATCTTGGTCTTTTTTCCTGAATACTTAATAGCTAAATACTCTAAATAGCTAAAAATATTCTTTCTCCTGTTTCAATGTATGTTTGTGTAGTCAAAGTAATGACAGGATTTGTTTCTTGATATCTACTGAATGACGAATTCATTAAAGTGATATATATGAGTCTTACCTTAGCTGAATTGTGCTGACTTGGTGGTTTCTTCCATGGGATGTCTTGTATAATTTTTAAAATCTCTTAACTCTTTTATTACCTACATTATTGGAATTTTAAAAGGCTTTGTTCTGTAAGCAGACAGAACAGGACATGTCAATATTTGTCTGTGACCACATCCTGCAGAAACATGACTAGTTAGTCCTGTTTTTTTAAAGAAACTTTTTTTTTAAAGATGAGCTCAGAATTTTGACACAAAATTCATACACAGTTAAAAAGCTTTGTGATTTGAGTGAAAACATCATGTGAACCAACAATACATGAAAATAGCTAAGCAAATAGCAATTAAAACATGTACAATAACTTTCAGTCATGAAGTATTGTTGGTGCTGTTTTCAGATGAGCAGAGGGAAAAGCTCTCAATTGTTCTTAAGTCGGCTGGTAACTGAATCCACGTTTGTGGAGCTTGACAACAAAAGGCTTTTTGTTCACAATTTGTGTTCATCTAGGACATGCCAAATAAATAGAACATAGTTTGTAAGCAGGACAATATAACATGTTGCTCAAATGACTTACCATAATTTATATTGAAATATTTAGAATTACGGGTGAAGCTTGTTGGGAGCTTTTAGATTTCTGCATGGATGAGCACAATGTAATTATTTGAGGAAGCACACATTGCTATATTTGATGTGGCAGCAAGATGTGCAACTTGAGCAAAACTCCTTCTGAATATTACTTGCAATCATTTCATTAATTTAGTGAGGCAATACTGACTGGGTCAATGCCAGTGGGTGCCTGATAAAAGAAGCAACAATGCCTTTTACTCCTGTGGTTCACAAATAAAGCATTCTGGAGAAAATTATTCTATTTCTTTCCCCCACATTTGTTCAGTTCCCCTGAGTTTTGTTATCACAGTAGTTGTGTGACTGTCATTTGCATGCCAAGTAAACATGAGTGACTTTCTCTGCTGGGCTATTCAGTAACCTGCATCTTCTCACTGTTGGTGTGGTACTTGTGCCTCCTGTGCTCTTCACAAGGATCAGCATGCTCCTTGTAGGGTGTTACTCCAGTCATGATGAATGAGCACGAACACTGGTGGAACTGTAGAAGATTTGGCATGTACAGTTTACTATTTTTTTTCTGTTCATTGGATAGGGGAACAAAAAACCTGGTTAAACAGGGACTGACCTAAAAGAACAGAAAAACTAACAATTGATAAAGCTCAGTATCCACCCCTCCATGTATCAACTGTGCAGGTCATGTTCTTGATTAAAACAGATGTATCCAAAGACAAAAGTGTAATGAACTATGAAATGCATTGAGGTGATGGTTATGTATTGATAAATGAGCACACCATTTGAAATCACTGGCTTTGGAATTTTTTGTGATGTATGGAAAAGAAACTTTCAGATTTTTCTTTTCCATCTGAAAGGTATGAAAGATGTCTTGCTAGTGGAAACGTATGCATGTGGGGAAAGCCCTGAAAAAGGATAAACAGCAGCTTTGAAGTTCTTTGTCAGTATGGGCGTCTCATGCTGGTCATGGTTTAACTCATCTGTTGAACTCTGTTGATCTCTCAGACTGTTCCTTTTCTGCCCTTTTTCAGGTAGCGGTGCTACAGCAGTTGTCCAGGCAGCACTCTGCAAACCCAGGCAAGAACGTGTAGCAATAAAGAGGATCAACTTAGAAAAATGCCAAACCAGTATGGATGAATTACTTGTAAGTAAATAAAGGGGCAATATGTTACATGGAGACTTTCTTTCTGTTTTGACTTTGTTTTTTGCTTGGTCCAAGAGTGAGGGTAGAATTTTATGCAGGATATGGGAGAAGGATTTCATAATAATCTGAAAGACTTACACCATTCCCTAAAGATATATTTTTTTAATGCATATTTTTTCATGTCACAAAAATGACATATGCAAACTTTAATCTTGGGATAATCAACTTGGGATAACTGTGGGAAGACCCTAAACTCTTGTTTTCTGGAAGCTCAGTTTTTAAGCGATTACTGCCTGGTTGTCTGTTTTAATACTGAGGAAAGATACATTTTACTTTGGTTAAACACTGATTAAAAATATGAAGAAAAAATTTAGTAGGTCTCCTTAAAATGTCTAAAGCACTGAAACATGCTGGATCATTTCATAATGATAACTTTTAAGGAGAAAAGGAGGAATGGCTACACTGCCATCTACACAAGGAAACTCTTGTTAAAGCTAGTAACATGCATTTATGGGATAGGCAATAACAAGAATGTTTGAAGGGTTTTATTTGTTTGGGCCACTGATCAGAGAAGAAAGGGACCTGTAAGAAGCCATTTGTAAAGGAACTGCAAGAGTTTTTCCTCTGCACTGGTTATGGCAATCCAGAAAATTCACAAAGAACTATTGAAACACAAAACCTATTGCTTTCTAATGCTCCTAGATAGGTGCTTGTAAGACTGATGTGTGTTTATATATAGGCAGCATAACAAGATTTGAAGGACACAAAACCATTCTAAAAGTGAGAACACTCTCTTCTGTTCCACAGGTTATACTACAGCCTAGAGACTGTGGGCTTTTTCTAATGCAGAAATTCCTGCCTCTGAAGGAAATGATCTCCTCAGCAGGGAATTGCCAGTGCAAAAGATATCTTGAATTTGATACAGAGGGTATGGTCCGTCCAGTTTCTTCAGATAAAATGGCTTTTTTACAGTGGAGGACCCAAAATGCTCTTCCCCTGGTGATTGATGGCATTCGCCTTCGGTTTATGTGACCGCTTGTATGCAACATTGTTGTGCTTTTTACCAGGATTGTGGTAGTGGAAGTTACTTCTGAGGTAGTGAGAATTCTGTCAACTGAAAACTCAAAAGATAAATTCTGAACTGTCTTTAAGCCCAAGGTGAGATGCTGTGCATGATATATTAACAGCTACAGTCCCCAAAGAACATTTCTATAAAAAGATAATTACTACTAATTGTAAGATAAATTGGTCAGAATTGGAAATTTTTGGTTAGAATTTGAACTAATACTGGGAATTAAGAATTAAAATGTTACAAGCAAACAAGCAAAACCAGAAAAAAATACCAGAAATCTGCAAGAGAAATTCTTGTGGTCTGGAGAAATGATTGCAGTTAGTTATGAGCTTGTAAAAAGTTACCTTGCCAAATGCTTGAGTGTCTTTACTGTTGACATGTCACCACTGTCTGTCAAATTAGGTAGTAGGTCTTGAATTTTTGGTCCTATATTGCTTTCTTTTGGTACAAAGACAACTGTCCATACCATCTTTTTTTGTTTTATAACATAAGTCAATTTCTACTTTTCTGTGCTCAGATTTCTTGTTTCTTTAATTTGTTGATCTGTTTTGATCTGAACATGAATTGGGATTTTCCTGGTTCCTGGTTAGGAGAGTTATAGAAGCGTGTACACATATGTGCATGCGTACACATACAGAATTAACTTTTTTTCATGAGGTTCAGTATTACTCAGTTCTTAAAAAAATTTTTTTTTTTTTTTTGAAAAAGGCATAATTGACCTTCAAAACTCTTGTTACAACTGTACTAACATTTTCATTTCAGTTGATAGTACTTAGAATGTTCTTGTGTTTTTTTGGCAGAATTTGAGTCTAAAAATGTTGAGTTTAATCAGTTTTTAATCACTTATTTTTCTGATGAAACAGTTTTTGTTGGCACAGGAATGTTCTAAAACTGTCTGTTCTCTGAACATGCTGTTTTTTGAAATGATGGTGCAGAGTGCTTATGAATGCTGTGCACAGGCACCCTTCACAAATTCTCAGCTGTGTGGCCTTCAGAGAAGTGGAAATGCATCAAGCCCGGTGCCCATGTAAGCAGACTTAGGATTTGGGCCAGTGTCAATTAAAATAGAAAGGCAGTGTGGGAGGGAGTTTAAATATTACTGAGGTTACACAAACTGCCAAACTCCTGAAATTCGATACTCCGTTTCCTGCAGTGTCCTGCGTTCTCTCTATTGTAACTTTAGTGTAACTTTACCCCCTGAGCCAAGGAAAACGTCCTGACCTTAGTACTGTCCTGACTGGGTATCTTCCCCATTCTCTTACCTCCAGTTTTTTAGAACAATCAAAAGCTCAAGCCCAGAACTCCCGAAGCTCTGTGGTATGTTTGGTTGAAGGGATTTTCCAGGCTGTTGGCGTTTCTGCGGTGAGTGCCCTCGGAGGCAGGAGCTGTGCGGGGGAGGCCCGGGCCCGCACGGCCCTGGCACCTGCCTGGCTGCTGCAGCTCAGCACGGAAAGGAGCTGCCTCGCTGTACCTTATTAACTGTGTCACCCACCTGCCCGTGGGCTGAAAGACATTTTTATGCAGCTGCTCAGTGAAACTGGATCAGGAATAACCTGGCTGAAAGAGGTTAGCTTTTAACCTGGGCATATTGCCTGGTGCAGCACACAAATGCCTGTGCTAGTGCAAGGCAGGGAGAAGAGAAGGGATGAGGGAGAGACTTAAATTGCTGTTATTTATTTGCTGCTGTTGAATGTCTGAGGTGACATAAATGTGAAGAAGACTCCAGCGTGCTTTCCTGGATGTTCTACTGCAAGCTGTTTCCCTGGCAGTGCATTTTAAATGAATGCTTCTCTTTCTCACCTGTGCGTGTCATGGGCCACAGCCAAATAGATGAAGTCTGTGGAGGCTTACTCTTCTGTTTGTGATAGGAGTTTTCTACAACTGCAGGTCTGAAATTAATCAATTCTTTCCTGACTAAAATTTCATCCCTTATCTCTCATGAGGTGCTTTCTGTTTGTTTATTTTTGTTTTGCAAAGACTCTTTGGAAAAAAAATCATGAAAGCTGAGACTCAACGTGCCTTTGGCAATGATTACTGTGGTAGCTTATTTGTTGCCCATGAGCTGATGCAGGGAGGTAAAATATTCAAAGCACTTTTCAGTTAAAGATAGTGAAGCTTATCTCAGTCAATTAGTTCCATTTCTGCATTATTAATGTCTGAGAAAAATAGATGAGATGCGTTTTTTCCCAGTGGTGTCAGCTGAACTTTTTGAGTCACTGTTATATTACCAGCATAGGAAAATAATAAAACAGTGTAAGAAATGGAGTAGTAACCAGGACTGGGGAAGTTACAGTTAGGTCTGGAATGGGTAGCTGAATTAAGAACACGAGGCAGTAATTTGACTTGTGTTTAAGATGACATGTCTTCTGGGAGAGGGAAATGTACTCCACATGTCTATCTTCTGTCTTTCACCTACTGTCTTCTGGGGGATGACAGGGAGCAATCTTGCAAATTGCTCTTATTATTCAGGCTCATTGATTCATTATCCAGGCATTCTTCCTTCTGTGTTTCAGGGTTCAGGAATTGTCTGAGGAGGGGGACTTTGGACAGCAGAGCTAGCTGAAATGTGTGTCAAACTACAGCCTGACTTTAATAGTCACCTACAAGCACCATGAGATTAAATCCCAGTCTTTAATACATATAATTAACTTTTTATTAGAAACCAGCTGTGATTTTGAGTGCATTGCAAATAACAAAAAACCTCTTTCAAACAATTGCTAAAATGAAGTTTAAAGTTGAAAATGGCATTTGTGGCAGCTCTAATCAACCTAAGTGGGACCCGCATAGTGTGTGACCTGCACAAGTGCTGTTGAGTCAGAGAGAAACACAGTCCACCTCAAACAGTTGCTTTTCAGGGGGAGGGAAGAGGAGGAAGGAGTTTTTTTAGAACCTCCAGGAGCATGTCCTCTAGCACCAGGAGTGAATCAAGGCTCTGTGGCTGGAGATAGAGAGGGAGAAGTAGTGTTGGGGCAGCTTAAATTGGTGTGAGGCCAAACCCTGTGGTACAGAAGAGGCCTCATGCTCCTATGTAAAGGATTGGCAGAAGAATGAGAGCGGCCGGAAAGGTGTTACAGAACAATTATGTGGAAGAGTGAATAGAAAAAGAACTCTGCTTCAATTAACAGATACAAGACAGTCATTCTTAATGTGTACAGCTGTGGTGTGTCATAGATGCTGTTACTTGGTAGTGCCACGTTGTGCATCTGTTGGTGACTGTGTGTTCCTCTAGTCAATTGTTTCCTATGACTTTTGGCCCGTAATATTGCTTTTTCTCTATTTCTATTTAATTGTGTGGCTCTGGTGTCTACCTGTCTCTCCCACAGTAGCTGAGCCAGTGGTGCTGTGTCCTTTGTTTGATGGCTTCCTTCCTCCTTTCCTACCTATTCCCATTCTACTCTTCATATCCCTTTTGAACAGAAAATGCATTAAATTTTGACCTTTCCTTGCATTTTGTTGTCCAGCCTGTACCCACACCTTCAGCTCTTGGAGACTACTCATTCTTCATTGCTTATTGTGAATTTGAAAATTTAACAGTAATTTCTTTGCTGTTCTCAGGAGCAAAGTGATGTAGCTATGCCTGTATCTCATGGCCAAACTTCCCTCATGTTCTTAGCAATAATGTTTTTTCTTGCATGCAGATCTTTAGGTAAATTGAAATGTTTTAATGCTTTGATGCATACTCTGTACATACTTTAGTTCTGTTATAGTATTTCACTTTGGAAATTAAACTTTATATTAGCAAAACTGATAGCTGGCTCTGTTGTTTTGGGCTTTGTATTTCTTACAGAAAGAAATTCAAGCAATGAGTCAGTGCAATCACCCTAATGTGGTGACCTATTACACATCTTTTGTGGTGAAGGATGAACTGTGGCTGGTTATGAAGCTATTAAGTGGGGGTAAGTTACTGGTTTTACTTGTTTAGCTGCAAGGCAATTGTAGGACTTTTTTTCTCCTAATATACCACCTTTGAGTTCATTGATCTAAACTACCTAATGAAAGAGAGGTAGACAGTACATAGGATGAACCTTAAGATGTAGGCATGTTAAGGGGGAATGTGCAAGCTTACAAAGTTTATATATCTGTATTCATAGGACAGGCTAAGAATTACTGAATAAAATAGAATTTAAAATAAAAATAAAATAAATTTAATTTAAAATAAAAAATAAAACTGAATAAAATAGGCTAAGAATTACTGAAATACAGTAGTTATATAAATAGAATTTAACTTTCATTCTGAACTAATTTATCAAAGCTCTCTATTAAGGCTGTGTATGGAAAACTGATTGGAATTAAGTAAATTCTGCCAGTGTGATCTTTTATGGAGTTTCTCTAGAATCCTCTGTATTTTTATAAAAATGCATGTATATCTGATTTCATAATGAGTATTACTCATTGTTCCTTATTCAATCAAGATCCATCCTAGGCCAAGTATTACACATATTACATCCTTTTTATTGCTTAAGCTAACCAAATACTCATTGCATTTTTTTATGATGATAGTTACTGGTATAAAATTCTTATTTAGTTCTGGAAGAGGAAGAAGGAGGCTGAACTTAATGTGCTTGTAGTTTAGAAAAGAGAGGCCGGAGAATAAGATGTGATGGTCCTGGCTGTTACACGATGTTGTTCAAGATTAGTCTTGATGGCAGCAGGCTGCTTCACCGTGATGCTGGAAAACAAGGAGGGGAAGTGCTTATAGCACTTGTGTCACAGTTGGTTGAATTGGTCAGTTCAAGCAAAAGCAAGCATAAAGCATGAGAGAAACAAGTGATTCATGACAGGAGTTTACTGTGAGCTGTAGAGTAGTGCTTGGATGAAAACAAAATGTTTCCATTAAAAGCCTTGAAGTGTATAATAACTGAAGTTCAATGTCAAATTATGTGTCACTGGGAATGTTATAATTTGTTTGCATTTGTCTCCTTCCAATCTTGCAGCTGCATGTTTATATCGTGAACACATGAACCATGATCTAAACTGGGTAATAAACCAAGACCTTTGCAGTACATGTCTGTTTAAATATGGGCCACTCCTGAATTTTTAATTAGTGGTTGCTTTGCAAGCTATTAGCAGATCTTTCTAATGGATCATTAAGTGTTACAGTATTTTTGACAAAAAGCAGTGCTCTGTATCTCACTTAGATGGATTAGTGGTGCGCTTTATTTTAAGAGCTGGTTACATGCATTTACACATACATGCAAAGATTTAAATTGCAGTAGCATAGAAAGAATGAAGACTTACAGCTTTCTATGGAATCTGATATAATACTGCTTTGTATATGCTTTTTTTTTGTCTCCTGGATCTGTAATACAGGTTCAATGCTTGATATAATAAAGTATATTGTCAACAGAGGAGAGCACAAAAATGGTGTGCTTGAAGAACCCATAATAGCAACAATTCTTAAAGAAGTTTTAGAGGGCTTAGACTATCTACACAGGAATGGGCAAATTCACAGGTAGGAGCATATACATGGTGAAAAGCATTTTCAAAATTGACTGTAGCTTGTTGATTCTGGTCAGCTGTAGTAGCTTGTCTAAGCAAGTTTTATTGCTTCTTTCAATTGCGTAAATGTGATCAGTAATTATCAAGTGATAGGGCTTGAGCAGAAGCTGTAATCTTGGTTGCAGGTTGTCACTTATATTTTGTGTTGTCCTGGGTCTTTATCCTGTCTCTCTCTTCCAGTTTGGATAGGTTTGTGCTGTGATAAGCATGTCAGAACTGTGGTCCATAGTCCTGTGCCCTCTGGTGCTCCAGATACCTAATGTGGTTCTGGTTTATGGTATATGTTTTGTGACTTGGTTATTGTGTTGCACAGTAAACCTGTAATCTTGGGTGCTCGGACTCCTGCAAAAACGCAAAACGATTTTTTCCCCTGGTAATTGGTAAATATCTCTTACAACTCTACAGACCTTTTATGACCACATGTGAAGCTGGGATTGGTACTCTGGAACTGCATCTTAGTGTATATGCACCTAATGATTGCTGTGTTCTGTATAATCTCTCTCCACTGACTTCCTCCATGTAAACTGTGCAGATCTCCTGGCATGGGATATCCATATCTGTTGTAGGAACCCAGAGGTTGTTCTCACTCTTTGATTGTTGGAAGTGTGTTCTGACCTTCCTATTAATTCTGTTGAGGTGAATTTTTCTTTTAAGCAAGGTGTCTGCAGTAAATTCTCTGTTTCAAGCATTAGTCTATGATAAGGGAATCTTTTACCCAAAAACCAGGTTTGCTGCAGACAGGACTCTGAAATGGAGGTGGTACTGATGTAGCACAGTAATTGTTCTTTTTGTGTCTGTCCTATGTCTTATCTTATAAATGAACTGTTGCTGATGTAAATCAAGAGCTGTTTCCTCCTTTTACAGAGAGAAAATTGAGATAAATGGAGAAATAAAGAATAGCTATCCTGACTTCTGTTTTGGAATGCCAAAGATCTGACTCAGACCTTAATTCACAGTATTCTGTTAGGCTCGTATTGTTGTGGAGGGCACATTCATGACCTTTTAAGGATAACAGGACTCTTTGAGATCGAATTTGTGAATTCCACTTGTGTATTTCTAAAGTACCTTAAGATAAAAAGAGAGATCTATATGATACATCTGAGATTTCTCCTTTTTTAAACTGTGCAGAAGTCCTGTTGAAGTTGAAACACTCTGCCTTCAGTTTTTCATGTACATTAGAGGTGAATGCTGTGGTATAGTTCAGGGAATACTGTGTCAGGTGGCATATGTTTTCAAAATTATTCAGGGATCTTGTTCTGTTGTTTAAATGCATTCTTTTTAATATATATATATATATATATATATATATATTAAAAAGAATGTATATATATACATACATGTTATATATATATACATGTTACCTTTCAGTAGTAATATAAATTCAATGAAACTTGCAAAGGTTCATTTTCTCAAGTCTTAATTGTTAAGATAGATTTTGTATGACAGTTTTAAACTGTGCATTAAGAATGGGGTGCATGTTTCTATTAAAAAAAAAGAAACAAACCAAACCAAAACAACCACAAAGTTTTCTTTTGGAAATTACATGTGAAGAGTGTCTTAAATGGATATTGTTAACTCTTATGCACATACTAAATTCTGAACATATTCAATGCCAAGTAACTTTTCACCACTGTACCCTATAGCAAAATATGTCTGCTATTCCTGAGCTTTACTAGGTTAATTGGAGAGAAATGTACAGTACATTTACGTCTTTTGAAGATATGTCTCTTCTCTGAAGATATCGAAGAGGAGAAATTTTTTCAACTTTTCTTTTTAATTAGTGGTGCAGTTGGATGTGAAAAATCATTAATTCTTGGTTTACAGCCCTGAGAACTTCCAGTTTGTGAGACTGTAACAGGTGATAAACCAGACTTTGAACCTAAATATCTACTTCCTTAAAATCTATCCCTGAATTTTGCTCATTTATGCTAGAGCTGAATTCTGCTCTTTTTATATGTGAAAATTTGATAGAGTTTGAGTTCTGCACTCTGTTTTAATGTTATTCAGTTACATTTTACACATCAGCTTCATTTGCTGTTTTAAATTTTAAAATGCTCTCTTGTGAAACTATTCAGTATGCAGTATTTATTTGTTTGCATAAAATGTGCAGTATGTGCTTTCATGCTAACCCCTGTTTGCACATTCCAGAGATTTGAAGGCTGGCAACATTCTACTGGGTGAGGATGGCTCTGTACAAATAGCAGGTAATGGTGGTGTTAGAGTAATGGATAAATAAAAGCAAAAGGTAATTGCAGCTGGATCAGGGGCAACTGATATCAAGGGGGAAAGTTTTTCTGTTGGCTTTAAACTATTCCTTTTGGGGTGCTGTAGCCACAAGTTACCCAGTTTCAGATTTCAGGATTCTTGATTAATGATACTTGACTCAGAAACTATTCAATATTTATTTGTGTCCCATCAAATACATAAGAAAGTTTTCTAATGTCCTCTTAATGTTTCCATTTGAATCACCTATGCAACTTAAACAGCTTGCAAATGGTAGAAACTGTTATTTCTGTTAATTTCATTCTTTTTCTGCAAGTAATTGTAATAGTTTTTGGGGATCCAACAATCTGTGTGTACTGTCCTTCATAAGGACTTTGACTATAAGTTTACTAGTCACTGAGATGCATGAGATATATCTCACTGAGAATTATTTTTGGCATATCTGCCATTTGTCTGGCAGTGGTATCTGTTAGATACAGTTTAGCATCTTAAACGTCCTCTGAGTGCATTGATGTGCTTCTTGAGCTGTAGTCTGTAAGAATTAAATTATTTGGTCTCATAAGAGCAAGGCTCATATCCCATCTCTCAGGCTGGTATCAGATTTCCATTGTTTGGAAAACAATGGGAGCAGGTGGTGATACCTGCCCCTTCCTCCAGCACACTGCCAGGCCTTCCACAGTCTATAGTGGGTGACTGAGCACTGAGAGCCCTGGGTAATAAAAATGGCTATAGACAGAAGTTGTAATTTTTATATAAATGATGCTTTCAAAGTGCCATGTAAACATTATTTTAAGGGCTTTAATATATCTGTGTCAAATAATGATAAAACCACATTTTTCTGTAATTACTGGAGGTGTTTTCTTTTCAACCTTAAAATCAGGTAACAATAGGAAAGCAATAGGGAATAAATTTAAGTCCATAGTGAACTACTCTATTTCAGTATAACTGGATTGTAAATAATACAGTTGAAAATACTCTTCATATAGCTCCATTCAAAATTGACAGTATTTCTACATACATTGGGAATCTGCTCTTTCTTCCACTTACATGCCTACCTCTCCCGTACAGCTGTCATTAATGTAGTAATGGATTAACAGAACACTGAGCCTTTTTTTCTTCTTCTATTTCAGAATTTGGAAAAAGCTATTCATGTCCTGGTCTACTATTAAGTACATATTAGTGATGGCTTTTTTGATTGTCTTTGGTTTTTCAAATTCCCATAGGAATTGAAATTACATATAGTATTCTCTCTAGCTCAAATCACATTCATATTTAGTTGCTATGCAGAAGAAGCTCCTTGTCTTTGAACAATAGCAGATGCAAACCTTGGCACAAAGTGAATATTTGAAAACTCTAGGAGATGGATGTATTGGAGTCCTTTGCAACTTTATTCAGGGAGATGCATACTGGGAAGTTAAACTTGAGGATGTTTTAGTGTGGATTTCCCTGATAAACCTATACCTTCTATTCCATAGCACTTCATGAACAGTGTGTCATGGAGCAAAGGTCAGCTTTGCAATGGAGAGTTTCTATAAGCATAGCTTCAGGAGCTGACTTGATTTCTAAAATGTAAAACTTTTGCTTTGTTATTGGTGGTTCAACAGATTTCAACTTTTCTCCTCTTTCCCAGATTTTGGTGTTAGTGCATTTTTAGCAACTGGAGGTGATGTTACTCGTAACAAAGTAAGGAAAACATTTGTTGGTACTCCCTGTTGGATGGCCCCTGAAGTAATGGAGCAGGTATTTCTAATACTAACCAAAAAATTAAAACATTTTGTCTTTTACTTTTTGGAATGTGAGACATTACCACCTTGGTTTTCCCTTCTGGTTCTGTTTCAGGTGCGAGGTTATGACTTCAAGGCCGATATGTGGAGTTTTGGGATAACAGCCATTGAGTTAGCAACAGGAGCAGCACCTTATCACAAATACCCTCCTATGAAAGTAACAATCACTTTGTAATTGTTAATGCTGTTAGCTGTATTATTAATGCTGCTAGATAGTTAGTACTACTTCATTTTCAATAGCAACTCAGGGTATCTAAATATAGATGTATTCTGGGGAGTATTTTTTCTCTTTTAATTTCTACATTTCAAATTGGTTTTGCTTACAACACCTCATTTTTGGGTTTATTTTAGGTGTTAATGCTAACGCTTCAAAATGACCCTCCCACTTTAGAGACAGGTGTAGAGGACAAGGAGATGATGAAAAAGTATGGCAAATCCTTTAGAAAACTAATCTCATTATGCCTTCAAAAAGATCCTTCCAAAAGGTAGGTCACTATTGCCATGTAAAATAGAATTATTTTTGAAAATATGTAGACTAAGTTAAAGTGATATAATCTTGAAGTGTATGGTTTGAATTTTGTAAATAGCAGCCTTCAATCACCTTCATCTGGGGAGAAGAAAATGTCTTTTTACTGTTACTTGAGTTTACTTCTTTTGATTAACCTAATATATTTATACTTAAACACAGTATTGAATTAAATATGGATGAAACAAAAGTCCTTGCTCTACATCTTAATTTCTCATATGAAGTAAGATGTATATCTTGATACTGATGCTTTAAACTTAGTGCTGCAGTTTGGCTGGTTACAGATAGGAATAATAAGAATAATAAGAATAATGGATAATCAAGCTTCTTTTAATTTCCTGTATCTAGCAATTTTCAAGGCAAGATTAAAGTGGTATGAAGTAATGAGAAGTAAATAAAATGAGTTTTCCTTGTCTCCTTGAATACATAATGTTGAGTTACCTGATATGTAGTAAAGGCATCGGTGTTTAAGGTACTTAGTTAAATTTATACATTTATTAAAACACACGCAATACCTTCGTACTCAGGATTGCCTTGACTGGAACAATTATACCAGCAAATAGATGTTCAGATAGAAACATGTACAGAGCAATTGTTTTTATACTGGGGGGTCATCATATTTTTTACAATCCAGGATGTAATTTTGCATGGAGATCCCTCCAGCAGCCATTATATCAGTTATGGGAGAAGTCCTTGCTCTTTGTGGCAAATTCTAGGACTGGCATTGAACTGCTGCTGTCCCAGACTGTGATGTTTTTGTTTCGGGGATCTCTGTGGGTGTTTCTCTCTCTCCCCAGTGCCAGGGATGCTGCTCACAGTCCTCAGCTGCAATTCATTGCTGCAGCTTGTGTGGAAAAACAGGGCCAGAAAGCATGTCCAGACCAGTTCAGAAGCATCAGGCATAATTAATGGTGGAGGAATGGAGAACACTAGTTTGGAGAAAACTTACTAAAATGTAGCTTTTAAATGTGCATAGCCCTGTTACGAGATGTGATGGTACTGTACTTTGAGAACTTAAAAACTTTGGCACAGAGGCTGGTTTTTCTTTTAAATAGTTTTCCCCTTCTTTTTGCTCATCCAAGATACACATATGAATTACTATGGAGTATGGTGGTCTCCACAGGACCACTGATCAGAACTCCTTTATTGTAGGGCTTGGTGCTCTGGAGGAGAAGAAAAATACGTGCTCTGTGGAACCTACTGTCTGTGTCTAAATTGAATTTTTTGTTAATGTCAGGAGTTGTTTCAGTATTCCTTGCAGGTATGAAGTGATATATATATACAGACTATTTACTACTCCTCTTTTGCTCACTTACTTTACAGATCAGACCTCAAAGAAATAAACTAGGTCAGATTTTTGGGGTTTTTTGAGATTGAGATCTTCCAAATGGAAGCTTTCTCACTGTTTTACATTGTTTGATCTATAGTCAATCTCTTGCTGGAATTCAAATGGAAAACTAGAGCAGATGTTGCTTCTGTTTACTTAGAAATTATGAGTCTTGAAGATTTTGACTTCCCTAAATTTAGCTGTGTCAAAATTAATCCTGGATGGTGGTGTGGGCTCCTAATGGAAATGATGGAGGATTTTATCTCATCCCAAGAGATGCTTCACTTTCTCTTCAGAGTCTTCTTCAGTACCAGAGTCTGGCTTTGGCTAGATTAGTGGCTTTTTGGATCCCTGAAGCTAGGGAGACAAAACCTGCTGTTGGAATCACTTTGGTAGCTGTGAGATTGTGGTTATCTCTTGGAAATGCTGAAACAGAGTTAAACAGAACTGCAAGTAAAAATGAAGTGTGTCAGATTTTACCTTACAGCTGTTGGTTTGGTTTGTGTTTGTCTGATTGGAAGATGATCCCAATGACTCTCTTTGGTTTATGCATCATGTTAATAGTGTCAGTAGAGTTTCTTCAGAATATCTGCTGACATCAATGAGGTAAAAAGAATGCCAATAAGAGGTACTGATGCTGCTGTATGGAAAATGTGATTATTCTTTTATTGCTGTGGAGCAAAGTTTTAGTTGTATTCATAGAGTCATTTGGGGAAGAAAGCAATACTTGCCTTTTTTGTGTTTTTTTTTTTATTTGTCATATTTGTTTTTTTAAAGGTTAAATGCATTTGTGTTAAACAAAAAAGGGGGAAAATTGGCAGCTTAAGAGACTGATTTTTTTTCTCTCCATTTTGGTATTTTTGCCATAGAGAGGCTTATTTTTTTTCATGTGTAGTAAGTGAGTTTGTGTGAATTAATTCAGTAGCTATGATCATTCATTCCCCATTCATACAGTACTAATTCAAAAGTATTAGAGACGTACCATTTAACTAACGTCTTGTACTGTATTCACTGAGAGGGGTCTTTGTTTTCTGTTCTAATTTATTATTGATCTTTCAGGCCCACAGCAGCAGAACTTTTAAAATGCAAATTTTTCCAGAAAGCCAAGGTAAAACGTTTAACCCTATGAGTAAATTTTACTCTGCCTTAAAATCTATGTGAAATGTCTTCTTACCTTGCATTGATTTTTAACTTAAGAAATGTTGGTTTTGCAGAATAGAGAATACCTGATTGAAAAGCTTCTCACTAGAACACCCAATATAGCACAAAGAGCAAAAAAGGTGAGTGCATTCACGTTTTTCTTTACTGGTGTGGAAGGTAAAGCAGGGACTCCTCAGTTGCCTCATATTTTTAGTTGACTAACTGATCCATACTTTTAATGTAGTCCTTCAAAGATAGTCAATGTTGAATGAATGTTTTCTGCAGCTTTGTTTTCTCTAGGAAGCCCTGAGATGTTTTTACTTCCTTTTTGACCTTGTCAAAATGATACATGATGTTTGTCATACTTGATATGATTTTTTTCTCACTTCCTCTTAGAAAGCTACAGGTGAAGTAGTTGTGGGGGAAAAAGGTGACCTGCAAACATATAAACTGCACAGTTCATATCTTCATTGATCACCTAGGGAAAGGGTGAAGATACTTTTAATGGTATTTATTGAAAACTGCCTGGTTCTTTGGATTATTTCAAATGTTATTCCCAAAAAGTCAAGTCAAAACTCTACAAGAGTGCTGCTGAGTTTTTCAGACCAGTGGAGCCTTATCCCACAGGTGACAGAGTTAAACCCATAGCTATGGCATATGCTTGTATTTCTGTGGTGCCTTTGGCTCTTGTATAAATGAGCTTACCAAGTCACGTGCAGCAGAATAAATAAATAGTAACTCCTAACAGGTAAGTATTATAAAAATCTTTAAATAAGAAGCAAACTGCTGTTCATAAGAGCTAAGAAACAGGAATGAATGTAGATTCCCGTTTGTTGTGTGTGAAAAATGATTGAACTCCCTTTTCCCTTTCTCTTGGGACTTAACTCGCCATGTGTCTTCAGTATGAGGTGCCTGCTGAGAGACTGCTGAGCCTCTGCAGGTGACAGACACAGTAGTGTGCTGAGTCCAGCCTTCTAAAAGCAGGCTTGCTGGGGGGATATTTTGATGGGGGTATTTTAGAAAAGGAGCTGTTTCAGCCTTTGCTGGCATGGCAGTTGGGCTGCAGCCACCCTGACTGGCACTTGTACGATTGTCTGTTGTCTTTGGGAGTACAACACTGAAATGTTCTCACAGCTGATGGCTCACATTTGAAAGAGACAGTCAGCAAGATCTGAGTGCTTCAGGTTCCTTCGAATCTTGTTCATATGGAAGTAATTTTGGGAGCTCGTTGGCGGTGGGCTCTGAGAGGCTGGAGTAGGAAGGGCTACTGAGAGGGTTTGTGGCAGGGGTGTCGTGCTGAGCAGGTTCGCGCCTAGCGGGCGGGGAGGAGGAGTTCGGGCTGTGGCCGTGTGGTGGCAGCAATGCCCGCGTAAACCGTGATAGAGCCGGGGAAGGCCCGTCCCTGCTGCTCGGCTTGCCTCGGCAGCGCAGCAGGGATCTAGGCAGGTGCTGCTAGCAGCCGGGCTCTGACAGAGCGTGTGCCTCCTCCCAGCTGGGTCCCCGGCTCAGCTTCAGAGACTGCCTGTTAGCGCACGCACACACGTATACTTCATATTCCTTTAGATAACACAGCACTTGGAATTGCAAAGGGAATGCAGGATAGCCTGCCATACACCACCAGAAATAATTTTCTGAATTACTTCTTTGATGGTTATTTCTAATTTGAAAGAGGTGTGAATGTTACAAAATCAAACCTATACAGTGGTGGAGACAAATTAATGTCATTAATTACATCACAAATGGAAAGACTATTTGGATTTTAGCTACTGAAAATGCTAAATTATTTATATTTTAAAAGGACACAATATTAAAATTCATTGGGGACTTAAAGTTTAATTCACTTGTTAGAACTGTGCATGTAGCTGCTGTTTAAAACACCATAAAATACAAATGTACTTTAATAATAAAACTCTGGGCTTTTGTTTAAAAAGCTTGTGTAAGTTGAGTTTGATTGCTTAAACATTAATATGTGAAATGTCTAAGAGGTTGCTCTTGGAAGAAGTAACCCCGGTAATTGAAAAACTAATATCACTAGGGCAATAGATAGGAAGGAGCTGGTGTCATCACTGCTTAAATTGTCTTCTATGGCACTCGCTGTAAAATGCCTATGACTAATGATCTGTAGCACCACTGCTAGTACACATGTCAGATCTGCCCTGCGGTAATCTAATTTTTCTTCCATTTACCACATGTATAATTGCTTTGCCTTGTTGCCCAGAACTCCAGCCTCAGTTTAGTTTTAACTTTAAATTCTCCTCTTTTGACACAGTGTTCCCATGTTTTGCTTCTGCCTTTATAGCTTATAATTGGCATCTGTTTTTTTCTAAATATGAGTTCAGGTCTATTTGTGAAATCCTGAAAGCAAATACACAGGTCTTGTATATATGAGGAAAACATTTGGTGCTGTAAAAATATGTCCTGCTTTAAACCCCAATTTGATAATTGAGCAAAA
Source organism: Anomalospiza imberbis (assembly GCF_031753505.1). NCBI lineage: Eukaryota > Metazoa > Chordata > Aves > Passeriformes > Viduidae > Anomalospiza > Anomalospiza imberbis. The sequence goes on along the minus strand of NC_089687.1, from coordinate 19,218,948 downwards.
TCTTCACTGTGTGTTTAAAATACTGTGTAACATTAGAATTGTAAGCTACGTGTTTTTGCACGTTTCCCCTCTTCCGTTGTTTCATTTGCTTTTAATTCTGCTGAATTTTAAATTATGTCTTTCTTGCTTGCCCTAGCCTAGTAATTAAGGAATTAATGCCTCTTCCTGTGCAGGACCTGGTTAGATATATATTGGTACTGATCCACAGGAATGAGTGTTACACCATGCAACTTCTTACTCGCAGTTCTGGGTTTCACTAATGGGACTGCTCACCTGTGAGAGCATTGCTGCTATCAAGAAGAGCTGGAGAAAAGGCTGTGAGGAATGGTCCAAGCTCAGTATGGTTGGGTAAGCAGGGACATGCTCTGAAGCCACACTTTTGTCATTGATATAAATGTAGGAGCTCTGACACCCATGCCTCTGCCTGGTTAGATGGTGTGATGGTTAGAGCAGCCTGCCCTGTCCTGCTGGGATGAGGGCTGTGTGCACTGCTGGCATAAAACAGCCCACCAAGGGTTTGCATACACTATTTATTAACATGTGCTGAAGTAGTTTTAATTTTAAACTGAACACTAAGTTGTTTCATTTGTGATTAGGATTGCTGTATTGGAAGAGAGCAATTTGAAATTTGAAACAGCTTTTAGAGTTCCACTGTCAGTTTTCAAATCTTGTCACACTAAAAAATTAATTATAACTCTAAGTACTCTGTATGCCCAAAGGCCCTGGGTCAATTTTATGGTTTTATAATCCTATTTTTTTGATTTTTAAAATCTCTTGCATGACTGCCACTTCTACAAAGTGAGCAGGGAAAAACATATATCTGCATTTCATTTTTATTGCCGTCTGAAGTGCTGCTAGTAAAAAAAAAATCTGAGCAATAATCGGGCTTGAATTCTATTTTTGGAATGGTGGTATTGCATTGTGCTTGTAATAGAAACTTTTTTTAGAGCTGAGAGTTGTATGTTAGTGGGAAAAATGTATGACAGCATGAAGAGATGATTAGTGTGAGTGATACCAGCTTTTATTATACTTCACTAAAAATGCCCTTATGGATGGGTTGTAATTCTAGCTCTTCAGTACAGCTATTTTAAGGTAATGGTCATATTTCATTTCATATGATTTCATCAATCTCCTGCATTTAATGAGAAAAATATCATTATATCCCAGATTTCTTGGACAGCTATAACAGCATGATTGTACCTCAGTAAGACATACATGTGCAGCCCTTCCATGCTTCAGTAATGGATTTAATCTGATGGATACATCTCCCCAGTGATGATGAAATGTTAGTACAGCTGGACTTCAGCTGAATTGGAAAGCAGAGAGCAACATGAACCTGAGCTCAGATTGTTAATATACTTGTATATTAACTTTTCTTTAGAGTTTAAGAAAATCTTATTTCAGTAATATTGACATATAAAGGAAAGGGACGTGGGTTATACTGGAACACATTTTATGGAAGGTAGTAGCTGAACTATAAATATGTGTTTGGCAAGGCTTTGTGTGAGGGAGGGCCCTGCATTGCAGAGGATTAATTGTTCAGGTTATCCAGAACACTGCTACAAATTAAAAAAAAAAAAAAAAAAAAACAAAAAAAAACCACAAAAAACAGTGGAACTGTATTTATATGGTTGGATATTACTGAAAAAAAGGTGAAATTGCCACTCACAGCATGTCAGGTAATTTTTTTATTTTTGACAGCAATTCAAATAAATAGAAAGCAGTGCCTGCATTAGTGGATAGTAGAATTGGAAAGTGTTTTAAGGGGCAGACACATGTAGTTGCACCAGCTTTGTTTTAACATTTCATGCAAAGGAAGAAGAGAGCTTAGTGGTTTTGCTGCCATGTAGTTGTGCCATTAGATGCAAGGAACTTCATGCAGTATATGAGTTTGTCCATCTTTTCTTTCATAGGGTGCTTTTACCATCTGTATGGTTGTTCGTGAGGTAGGATTTTGTGCCTTTTCAAATGGATCTAACTGTTACATAAATAAGTGACCTTTGAAACAAACCATGGCTTAGTTGAGTTCCTTTGTACTTCAAATATGCATATCTAAAATAACTTGGATTACTTATTATGGCAGAGTTTAAAAGCTTGTACATGATTCATCTTAGTTGTTGAAAGGTAGCCCTGTTCCCTATTGGAAGGTATGTTCCAGACCATGGGCCATCATGGTTCCACTTCAGAATTCATTTTTGCAGTGAGTCCCTGTCTCTTGTGTGACTGCATTGATCTGCTCCTTAGCTAATGTTGTATTCATGACGTGTTGACTTGTTCAGAAATATCTTGAGCATGGATTGACAGGGGGTTGGTGTGTATTGAGAACTTTTCTGCTTACAGCAGTAGCTCTAAGTATTTGGCATTTATCGAAGCTGTTGAAACTTGCAGAACTGGAGGAGGATTTTCTTAAAGTGCAGTTGAAGGAGTCATGATTAAAGAATCAAGACAGGATAGAGGAAGTCTGGGTGTGTATGATGCTGGTGGTAGTCTTTGATCAGGGATTAAGCCTTGTAAATAAGCAGAAGATAATCATATTTTATTGCCCTGTTTTGTAAGGATTTGGTTTTCTGTCACTGAAAATGTGCAGCAAGGTGCTGGTTTTACCTGTTTACCTTCCGAGAAATTAAACGTCAAACATTTCACTCACATGACAACCAATACCAGATCACTTCTCTTGGATTTGGAATGGCTCCCTAAGTGAAAGTGTCTCAATGGAATTCATTTTTATTTAAGAATTTTCCCAGTTGATAGGCCAAATCAATGTTGTGTCAATGCAGGCAGCATCAGCTGGCTGACTTGGGTCACCTTACTGTCATGGGGTTTCCTTTCTGGAAGAGACGGCTTTTCTGCCTGTCTTTGTTCATAAAGGTAACAAAGACTTTTGGGAGGATGTAGAAGTGTGTATTACTTGTGATTTTGTATATTTTTGGGAAGTTTGTCAGGAAAGTCATGCAGGCAGATGAATTACAACGAGGATTCTCTAAAAGCGAGGTGGCTCAGAAGCAGCATTCCCACCAGTTACTATTTTGCCTAAAGACTGATGGAATAGGTAAGTGAGAATTTTTGCTTTTATATGGAGAAATTAAATATTTAGCCCTCATAGTTTAAAAAGATTTTTTAAAAAAAGGAGAAATTAAAAAGAAAAAGAGCCCAGGCTCAAGAATCTGAAGAAAGTGTAAAGTAAATATATTTTGCTGGTTAGACCCTGAAAAACTTTTAAAAGTATAGTACCAAAAAAAAAATTGTGTGTGTCATTTGTTTTGACACTCCCCCCATACTTGTGCTTGATACTGGTGATATCCTTGGAAATTCCTGGGGTGAGCTGCAGGGAAAGTACAGGTGACAACAACGTCCTTGAGATGGTGTTTCCTAGTTATACTCTGGGGGACTTAATTTAGCTGAAAAGTGCTCTTGTCTCAAGGAGTTAAAATTATGTCTGGAGCTGAAAACTTCAAGGTTTTAACCAGAACAAGTTGATTAAGGCCAGCAGAGCAGAAAGAAGGTCTGGAACAGTAATAGTTTAGCTCTGAAAAACAGCTCCTCAAAAAGGTTATTCAAACAGTTCATCTGCAGCTAAAGTCAGACAGTATGGGAAGAGAAATGGAGTGTCAGGGATGCACATGCCAGCAGTGTGGGATTTACTGGCAGCAGAGGGCAGCCACATCCAGTGCCATGCGGCCGGCAGGATCCATCCTGCGTGAGCTGAGTCTGCACTCACAGGCTGTGAGTCTCGCTCCAGCTCAGGGATTTTAAACACTGTAGGCTGGTTGAATGCATGCTGCTTCTTGATATCTGACTAAAATAGAAACACTGGGGGTTTTAGAAAATTTGATTTAATAAAAATTGCAGAACTCTGTTAATTATTTTCATGTTAGTTTATGACTTGTTTTTGAGAGCTACACAAAAGTTTAAATTTGATCACCTTAATATTTGTGAGAGACCTTGAATAAATTCAGGTCTCTTTAAAATCTGTGTGGAATGCAGAATGTGTATTACAGTAATTTCTCTTATGTACATAAGCAATTGGAAACCTTGGAGAAAATAGAAAAAGGTAAAAATTAGAATTTCGCCTTGAAATGGTACTTTCAAACCTCTGAATTTGAAAGTAAGTGAAAGTCATAGTAATTTCTTATTTGAATTCTACAGTTATATACTGTTTTCCTAAATATTCTTTACCGTGTCTCTAATGCTGACAGTGAAACCCACCTTATAATGAGTTTTTTACTACTGAATAATGAAAGCTCTACATGAGGCTGTATTTGTCTTCTTTCTTTTCACCTGTGGTTATTTTAAGAAAGTAAACAGCTTGGATGATAGAAAAGGATGGCGGAATTGGAAAATGATGATTATCAAGGTGGCTCTAGTGATCCCTCTAGTGGAAAGTCTTCTAGTAGTGATTCACCATCATGATGTGCATTTGTCTGCGTAGCCAGGAAAGAAAGCTCTAATGATCTGGATCTGTCTTCATCATCTTTCAGAATACTAAGTTACTTCACCAGTTTGCTGTATCTTTGATTTGCTTTCTTTGATTCTTGCCAGGTACCCTTGGCCTTGGCACCTTAATTTGATTGGAAGGGTGGAGGGAAGCAGGCAGGGAAAAGAAAGAGGGTAGAAAAGAGCCTTGCTCTGCGTGTGTGAATTAGCCATCAGGTCATACCTGGTGGCCATTTGGAGTGACACTTTTGTGGAACAATGTATCTCCTCTGTACAATTAATTAAAAACATCCTCCTGAGCACAGGTACATGTTCATGCCTGAAAGGACTATTGTTATAATGTGAGTGAAAGAATTATTTGCAGCTAATAACATTCAATAATGAAGTTTACATAGTGGAACTAATAAATGGAGAAATAATGTCTGAAAACCAAAAATCATACTGAGTTACTAATTTCACATTTCCCATGTGACTGGAATTTCAGCAAAACTGCAGTTTCTCAAAGCAAAATCAGATTCCAATTTTGGACTCAGGCTGAAAGCAGAGATAATAAGTATGTTCCAGTATATAGGTAAAACCTCATGTTTAAGGAAAGCAGAATTAGGAGTTCAGGGAATACCTGCACTTGTAAACAAGATGTTTTGGTAACAAAATAGTGTCTTACTTTGAGCCGCAACATTTTGCTGTCTCAAAGCAGCATTATCCTAGCAATAGAAGAATTCATGAAGCATGGAAAGGGGGAGGGCATTGGACAAAGAATCCCCCAGAGCAGGTGAGGACTTGGTACACTGATTCCCTGGTAGTTTTCTCATAATTTCCTCTAGAAGAGCAGGAATGTGCTCCCTCATCCCATCTCTCTTCAGCTAATAATGGCTTTGTTTTCCTCTCACTGACAGCTGCACTGTATTCCATTTCTAAATTGGGAGCGTAGGTAAGATTTCATGGCAGTCTTCTCAACTGATGGCCATGCCCTTGGGTGTCACACTTGTCATCATGTAACCATGATACTGTTTGGCTTATAAAAACAAACCAGTTCCATAAATACTTAAAGCAAATGGTCTTTTTTTTTTTTTTAAACAGAGTTCTGGTTCTTGTTGACTTCTGCTGTGTTATCCCTTAAAAAGGGTGCTCTTCCAGATCCAGTAGAAAGCTGAAGAAATCCCATTCAGTGAAGAATTATTGGTCTCCTGTATTCAGTATTCTTTCATGAAGAAAGAATGATCTTGTATTTCTTGACTCGAAGCTGCCAGTGTAATTGATTCCTCTAGGAGGGAGTATTCCAGTAGTTTCTGCCTATGAGTATGAAACACTGCAAATTCTAACTTTTTTTCCAAGTAGGAGAAAAACAAAAGACTAAGGTTTTTTCTCATGATGATATTTACAGCATTCAGTCTGGTTTAAGAGGAGGGGAAATTAACACCAAATTACTGTGATATCACTTTTTGTGTTCTACAAAGCAGATTGCCAGAGTGTTTTTTTACAAAGGTAGGGGTACATCCCATTAATAACGATAGCTTGCGTAAATTGTGGTGAGAAAAACAAAGGGTTTGAATCGCATAAAACACATTCAGGCTTGCAGAAGTTTTGTGGCTTCCATCACAATAGAAATAAGACTTCACAATATAATGAATTCAGAGGAGTTTAAGAATAGCCAGCAATGAAGGGGTTAGGATGTTCACATGATCTGTGAGACTGGGTTGGATGGGGACCAGCCTTCTCCTGAGGTAGTGCTTCAACTCTGCAGCAAAGGATGATGTGAACATGTGGGAATTCATGTGCTGTCCTGGGCCTCAGGGTTTTTGTGGTTTGGGTTTGGTTTTCTTTGCAAAAATGTGATTACAGTGTAGGTGTTCTTGTGCAAAAAGAACAGTGTTCTTTTGCTTTACTATATATTGTAGAAAGTGACTTCATGCCCTTAACCTCAGGAGCTAAGCTGTGATTAAAGCTGTAACTTTTTTAAGCAAAACACTTGCACCATAATTGAATGTACAATGATAGGCTGATTTTCTTTTTTGCATTGGAATAAAAAATAAATGCATGGGGTGGAGATGGAAATTTGCTTTTTTGTCTTAGGAAGCATTCAGGAAAGGTTTGCAAGATGGTGAAAGGTAAAAATTATCAAATCTGTTTGCTCTATAAGCTTAAGCTGTGTATGGAAGGAACTAGTCTAGGGATTTCTTTTGAGAGAAAAATACATGGAGCAAAGTGTGGTGCTAAAACCAAAACTATTCAGTAATGTCTTATTCCTCATCACTGTTCTTTCCATAAAATAACTAGCATGGAACTGGCATGGGAACTGATTTTATAAATACTTCTCATGAAGTTGTATGAGAAATAAAGCTCTTGAAACTTGTGATTAAAAAAAAAAAAATAGAGGGGAGCACTGGCTATGCAAAAACCCTCTCCTTATCAATTGCCAAATAACTATTAATACTTTGAAGAGTATATTTTTTCTATAAGAACTTCAGGGACCTGTGTAGCAGTGGGAGTCCAGTTTCCTGTAAGAACCAGTGTGAGATTAAGGTACACAGCATCATTTGACTGGTCTTTCTTTTTTTCTGCCTGAAAGTCAAGTTTAGGCTTTTATGAGGACAGACTACAGAAAATGAAAAAGGTGAGGTTTTTAAATAACCACCTTGTCATTACTGCACTCACAAGCTGCTCTCTGGGATATGAGGGATTTGGTATATCTCCACTACTTTACTAGCATTTATAGCTGTGGTAAAATAAAAGACAACAGCACTGACTATTCTTTAGTTAAAAATTAATAGGAAGCAGTGTCCGGATTCCACAAAGACTTTTGCAGATGTGTTTTAAATGTGTGGAATCTACACATTTGCTACTCTCCAGGAATTCAGGAACAAATTAAATTTGGCTCTCTGTTACTTGTATATAGAGTGTGACAAGACACCTTCCATGATACTCAATACTACTGCTTATTAGTACCATCAGTTTTACTTACACAAATGCATCTTACTTCCCATGCTTTCAGGTCACCATACTCCTTCTGTGGAACAAAGTTTAAAAATGATGCTTTAAATCTCTCCAGGCCTCCATTGCAAGTATTCAGTTGCCAGAGCGGAAAAGTCAATGTTACTAGTTCAGTCAGTTTCCTGCAGAAGGAGGAAAAATACAGTAGATGCATAATATAGCTCTTACTGACAGACTGGATTTGTAATGTAGTCTAAGATCATGTGTTGTACCATGTATGAAATGCAGTAATGCTTTATGTGTATGCACTGGTATCCCACAGTGTATGCTTTTTATTTATTTATTAAATTTGTGTATGCACTGGTATCCCACACTGTATGCTTTTAATTTATTTATTAAATTTAGACACAGAAATAAAATAATCTGTAAGTGGGCCCAGTTCTTTTTTGTTTTGAATAAGGAAAGAATAAGGAAGTAGAAAATTCTTAGTGTTCAGAAAGTGTTCATTCCCTTTGCTGTCACTTAACAAAAATAAACTTGCAAAGAGATTGCAGCAGAATCAGTAATGAATAATAGATTCTTCTTTCCCCAGTCTCTAATATCTACATATAGCGAGCACATCAGTGCCTTGAAGAAAACAATTTATGTTTTGCTTCTCTACATTGTAGCCTTCTTTTCATCAAGCCTTGGGAAATGTGGCATCTGCATTCTGCTCTTGGAGTTCCCTCTGCCAGGCTTATTAGGCCTGACCTTCACTGGGTGGGATTTACAGTTGCCCCATTCATCTGTTAACACACATTCTCCTGGAAAGCTAGTGCATGGTGTTATTGGCAGGAAATGTTAAATTATCTGTATCCTACTTTAAAAAGGTGGGGACAAAGAGTTCTGTGAACAGCTTAATTTATACTTAAATCTTTGTGACTGTATTGAATTCTGCAATAAGCTTTTCCCAGGAACAACATATACAACAATACTACTACTGCTACTAATATAATGCTTAATATTCTGTGGTGGTCATGCTTTTTCACTCACTGATTTGTCCAACATTCTGGTTTAACTGGTGTTCATAATGTCTTTCTTCCACAGCTGTGGTAATATTGACAGTCGCTTATTAAGCTTTTCCTCCTAGAAACAGCTTTTGATTGTACATGACTGTGTTCTGAGCTGCTTTTGTGTTGGCTGTAGTTTAACTGCCAGTCATTCAAAGTAATTTTTTATTCTCTGTGTCTTCTGACTTATGTGAAATATGTTTTCTAATATGCTTTGTCTTGTAAAACTGAACTTTCGTTGTTTTCTTTATTAGCGAAAATTATGTTTCAGTTTAGTTCTTATTTGAAAGGATCATTTAGATTTTTAATCAGTAAAATCCAAATTAGAATTGAGCATGTTTTAATTTGTTTTCCGTTCCCTCTGAAATACTTCCTGAGAAATATACAATTCTAGCATAAGGAATTATCGATGTTGTGTATTTTGACTGAAGCTGATAGGGAAATTACATTTGTATGGCTACTGCATGCAATGTAAACCAACTTACTTCTTATTTTTGTCGATACACAAGAAGTTTGTTTGAGTTCCATGCTCTGTCGTTGATTTGCTTTGTGCCCTTGTATATCAATAGCTTCCTTTGTTTGCTGCTTTATTTCTCTCTGTAAAATGGAAGACCTGTAGCAGGGTATCAGGAGAAATATATAGAATATTCTCAATTGCCTTAATGCTGTCATTATTGGAGTGAAATGCAAGCATGTTGCCTGTGGTATCAGTCTGCTACTAGTATTTCAAATTATAGCCAGAACAGAAATTTAATATGTTATATAAATCATGTATATTTCCATCCAATATTTGATACTAGAGTGAGATGTTTATGATGAACAATGAGACAATTTATTTGCAGACATGGTGTGCCACTCGTGCTCTTTCCTTCACCTAGGTAGGGTACATGCCCTTCATATGTGACTGATTCTTTGTGGCTTTATCCAGAACTGAGTGATCAAAGCCAGGCCTGTTAGTCTAAAAATTGTGCAAATTAGTTCACCAAGCAAGTGTTAAGAACACACACCAATTAAAAAAATGTTCTAGACAACAACTTCATATTTTCGAAAGTTGAATAGGTTGGGTACTTTGCTCTAGATGAAATTAAATTTTCTTTCCTGTGAGCATGTGTGTTGGAGGGAATCAGTCTGATTGAAACAGCATACCAGTAAACTTGTTTTCCTGCTTTCAGAAACCTCTCAAGAAAATAATTTAACTTAACATGGTATTTTACTTTGTACTTGAGCCATTTGTTTATTTTTTATTAGAAGGCAGTCTATTTAAAAACTTGAAATGCACTCCTCTCTGCAAATGATGCAAGCATCATTAAGCCCCATTAAAATAATTCTGTTTAGAATAAGTCTTCAAAACAACTGAAAATGGAAGCAGAAGAAGAAGATACTGATTAGTGCACGATGCAGTGTTTAAATGTGTCTGCAAACCAATATATCCTATTGTGCTGGAAAAGCATGCTTTCAGTTGTGGATGATGTCCTCTGCTAGGTTTGTGTAGAGCCATTTGGAAGATGCCTGTGCTGTTAAACAAAAGCCTACCTCAGTCTCCTTGAAGGATAATAAATTACAAATTACATCCACAAACAGCAGGCAAAATGCCTGCTAGATTGCCTTGTGTCTGTGCTGATCCCTGATGATGTAGACAGTAAGAGCCCACTGATTGTGCCTGGGCTGATTGCAGCTGAGTAAAGAACTTCTGTGCTACTGCTTGCTTTGATGTCTGCCTGGTCCTCCCTCCCAAACACACATAAGCTGCTTCTACCAAGCTTAGAGGTAGCTAGGCTAAAATTGGTCCAATAGGAGCTTGGTATGGGAAACAGGGAAAATTGTGCAGAATTTGTCTATCAAGAGATGGAGTAGGGTATTCCCTCAGTGTCCTTCATAGGTTTCCCCTCTTCTCAGTTACAAATTAGAACAAAATATAGAGAAACTGAGTAGGACACTCTAATTCAGTTGTACAGGGAAGAAATGTAAGGGAGGAATATCATAAGGACTGAAGGAAATGCAGAACTGTGGTGAGATCTGAAATCTTCACCTTCTTCTCTGGTTTAGTCTTATATATGCAAAAGGGAAGGGGGAGGAGCAGGGGGGTGTTGGGAAAGTGAAGAGTGGAAAAGAGTCCAGACAGGCATTAAGATACCTGTTCGTGTATGGACAATGTGTTGGAAGAAGGCTCCTATCAGTCATGCTTTTGTGGTGTCAGGCCAGCCAGCTCCAAATTGTGCTTGGCCTAAACCCAGTACAGGAATAGCATAAGTGCCCAGCTCTCTATGAAAATCTGCTTTGGAAAAATTGTATTAATTCCTGAATCACAGTTTCCTTGGAGGCTCATGGTCTCAGACTTGAAGTGGTCTAAACTATTTTCATGTCATGCATCTTGCTGTTATGGTACCTGATGGGAGTTAAAAGCAGCTGGAATTTTTCCCATGCTGCATCTCTCTGCACGTTATGGTTTGCAGCAAACCATAGGGGTTTAGAGGAGGGCTAATACCAGTTTAGTCTTTCTGTTAAGTTTCATTGTGCTGAAAAACACTGTAATTTTTCTAGTCAGATTTTTATATTTAGTTTTTTTCCCTGTTTTGTGTTTTCCATCACTGCCACCAACCAACAGAATGTAGAACCAAGTTGATCACTGCTCATATGATGCAAGGCATTGAAACACCACTGGCTTAAGGGGGTCAGGTATTATTGGAGTATGCTAGTAGCTCCTGCAGCAAATTAATGAGAACACACAGAATAAAAATTGCAAATAATTGCTGATTAACCAGAACACCAATAAAGACTAAAGATGTCTGTGTAATAGTAAATAATATTTTGTTAGGTCAGACGAGTGCCAGGTTCCAGTGGTCACCTCCATAAAACAGAAGATGGGGACTGGGAATGGAGTGATGATGAAATGGATGAGAAGAGTGAGGAAGGCAAAGCTGCTATTTCTCAGGAAAAGGTATGTTGTGTTTGTGCCAAAACATTTATACTCTAAAAGACATTCTGTCTTTATGTTAATTGTTAGTATTTCTGGATCTTTGTTGCATAAAGCTGCATAGCTCATGTCTCACTGCATTTGTTTTCCAGTCACGAAGACTGAAAGAGGAGGAGAACACAGAGGTAAAAATGACTTTATCACTATTTTTTTCTTCTAAGCATTTGAGTAAAGGGATTTCTTTTTCATGTCTGCTGTTAAAAATGTGAATTAAGTGGGAGTATTGTTCTGCAGCCTTGTATGGCAAGTGCTTGTGAGGATAGACCTGTTATGCCATTGTGCCTGTAACAATGAACTTCAGCACACAGTGGATAAGATGGATAGGAATTTAAAAGTCACGTTACGTTTGTGCCCAGGAGAATTGATGAAGATAAGTAATTTGGCTGTTTTTAATGAATCTTTGTAACTCGATCACACTAATTGCTGTCTGTAAGGGTAATGATGGCTGCGTTGGAGTAGCCAGAACATCTCCAAATATATTTTTCTTCTTATTATCTATATCATGAAATGTAACTTATCATTAAAATATTTCCTTCCAAACATAGTAAAATAGTTCAGTACTGAGGCATATTAGATTAATTCGGAAGAATAAAATACTATATAGCATTTCATGGCCCTGTGCTAAGTGTGGGAAGCATTGCTGCTGTAATTAATTGTTTAATAGGATTATGGGTTGCAGACTAAATGGTCTTTAAAAATGTCTTTTCCTTGGGCGGGTGACCCTTGCCACTTCACCTGCAATTTTAGATTTTCTGATTTTCATTGGTGTCAGAGAAATCTTCTAAAAGCCTAGCAGCTTCCTGCCAGATTTAGTCCTGTTAGCTCCTGTGATGGCCCCAGTGTCTTCGCTGCAGACCTAGTTTACACAGCTCTTCAGCACCTCGGATACTTTATGTAAGCAGGGTACAAAAAAAGGACTTTCACCACACAGTCTTACTGTCTTAAATGTTGAGAGTTCTACTACTTGTGACCTGGTTTATACAGGTAACTCATAATAAAGAAAGTTGCTTAGTTTATGAAAGAGAAAAAAACCCTCTGATGGAAGTCTTCTGTCGATCTTTGTTTCCTGAAATTCTCTAGAAGATGACTTGGAAATAAGACTAGTATATCTTGTCACTGTTGGTGTGTGCCTCTTGGGTCTTTGGGATCCACATTCCTGTATACTGGCATAACATGTCTGTTGAAGATGTGGAAACAATAGTAGCTTATATGAATGTAAGGAATTTAATTGAAGCAGAAAAAAACCCACACTCATTTTAGTGATTGTGAAAAAGAATTTTCCAAAAATTCAATAATGTTTGCTGAAAACACATAGATAATGAAATACAGATCTTGTGTAACTTTTCAAAAAGTGGCTTTGATATGGAAAACTGTTAAAAAAAAGGTCAAATGATATTTGTGATGCAAGTCTTTATTTTGGGAGGGCTTCTGAACCCTTTGTAACTTCTGAGCAGGCTGTTCTGTGACTGGTGACAATATGCCAATTTGGGTATGAAATCATAGTAGGGTAGAAGAGCCTGGTGCATTCTGTATGTAGGATGCACTTTTGCTTGAGACTTCATACAGATTTTAGTTGATATCACAGTGTGAGGGAGGAGTGATAAGGTAAAGATAGCAGTATTCCTGGTTTTTCTCTGGGGAAGACATCCTCTGAGCTTGATACCTGCTTTGATATGCTGATAGTTCCTTGCATATGGGTAGATGTAAGACTTCTTTAACAACCAAAATTGTTACACAAAAATAATGTGAGTAGCAGTTTGGAATTCTTACTGTGTGCATATTATTCAATAGGTAATTGTTGCTTTGATGCAAGGGGGATTATAAGCTCCTACACTCAGTGCTTTAATGCAGGCCTTATTTATTTATTGTTTCTCTGTAATTAAAATATGGGAATTTTACTGGTATCAGCTATATTATAGGCTGTGTACTGAAAGTATTTAAAGGGTTTCTGACAGTTAGAGGATGTGTTAAATATTCTGTGATAACTTCAAACTGTTAGCATGGAAAGTTTTTTGTGATTTTTTTTCCTTTGGTATGCTTTACAAGACTTTTTGCTTTTTTTTTCTAATAGTCTCAGCCTGCTGTTAGTGAGGAATACAGTGAAGTTCCATGTGCGGTGAATCTTGTCTTAAGATTAAGGTAAAAGATCATTTTATTTATTTAGCTGTATTATCTTGATCTCCCTCATTACTTTCATAATATTAACATAAAATAAATGCTGAAGTGTATAATCTCCCAGTATGACCAGTATGAGCGGTGTTTCTGTGACTAATTTCTGTCTTTTAATTGCTTACTGACATAGTGTAAAATGAAAAGCAGAATATGAATGTGTCTTCAGGCTAAGTGTACCCTTCATTAAGTATTTTCTTTCTTTTTTTCCTTATAATGCAGAATCACAGTGAGAAGTTTTTAATGAGTTTCTTTCACACTTCAGCAGTCAGCCTCTGACAGAAATAAACCATAGCTGTATTACAAGTTGCCTACTCAAAATGTTTTTCACTGGCAAGTTTGATCAGCCACTGTGGAGAAGAGATGGGTATTTTAGAAAATGGATACAAATATGTTGTCTGACTTAAATTTTTACTTAGTTGAAATTAGTCAGATTACCTTTAATTAAAATTAGTTTATAACTAAGGTTTGAATTGCTTAATTATGCAGTCTAGTTCTTGGATAAAATTATTTCTTCATATGAAACTTTGATAGCTTTTTATGAGTATGATAGCTTTTTTATGTTTTTTTGTTAAAAAGCTTATTACCACTCACTTTAAAACTTGCTTACATCCAGTTTGTGTTGACAGGATATCTATGTGAGGTTGTAAATTCCTAATTATTGCTATGGAGAAAAGTTAAGTGTTACTGGTTTTTATGCTAACAAAAAAATGAGAAGTCAGAAATAATTAGAAAATTACAACCAGTATGTTAGAAACAAATAGCAGATTTATGCAAAACAAATAGCTTTAAAACAGTAACATCAAAAATTGTTAGTGTCCTGGTTCCACTGTTTGTAATCAGAAAAAACTCAATTACACAGAATGAGGGCCAACTTTCAAAATCTATTTTCTTCCCTTTTCTTTGACTACTTTTCTAATGGCAGCTGCAAAAAAAAAATGGCATGGCTGCCAAAGGTTGGGTACAAAAGAGAGGATTAATGAATTTTATTGTGGGGATAGGAAAGATTTAGAGATTATTTGGAGTCATTTTAGTTGTCCAATTTACATAACTGCCCAGTTATGCTATCAATATTCTTTTTCATCTCTTTGCTGGCAGGTAGATGAAACCATTTACAAACAGACCAATTTGACTGCTGTGTGGATGTACCAGTGAGGTGCTTTGGGTATCTATAAATTATCCTGAAACCCAGAGAGTGATTAGCTTCTTACACAGTTATTTGCAGTGTTGGCATATTCCGAAGGCAAACGTTTTAGACCTGCAAGTATATGGGAAACATCAGGGATTATGCTTTCAATTTTTTGCAGCTTTTAAGCCTGAAGTGAAGGAGGACTGATCCTGGGAGACTTGAGTTTCCAAGCTCTTACTTGCACAATGAACTTCTGTTCCTTCTAAGGATCCTCTTTAATTCATGGCTGGAAAAAAAATCCGTCTCCCAACCTTCCCTAAAAGCAAGTCTGTAGTAATGAGGTTAATTTCTTATATTTATGAACATACAGGTGGTTATTGGTAGAGGGGGAAGAAATAAGATTTTCTGTTTTAGGGATCAGAAAGTTTCCCTTAAACAGAAAAACAAATAGTCTTGAAGCAGATACACTCTCGAGCCTGGGAACACTGTTGGCAGCATTGAAAAAACCAAAAATCTGATTTGTAATTTTGCAGAGTTCCGTTAATTTAACTGTCCTGCTTTTGAGGGAAGAAAGCTCTGTGCTGCAAACCTTTGTCCCATGTGAGCTCTGGCTGTGTCTGGTTTCAGTGGTAGGAGGGGGACAGAGTTTTAAATCTTGGCACAGGCTTTGCTTCTGCTGGAAGCCTGAGCGTGTGAGTAGGGTCAGAGCTAGCACATGAGCAGAGTGTGTGTGTGTGTGTTTGGAGGGAGTGTAGGGGTGTGGGCTACACTAGGTAACACACCTTTGGCACTTTGTGAAGGGCTGATTTGACTGTGAGGCCTACAAGCTGCCTATATCTCTGTTCAGCAGCGTAGATTCAGAGACAGTATTTAGAATTTCTTTATATTTACTAATTTAAAGGCAGAAGTTATTTTGCTTATGGAGCATTCACTAAAGCTCAGGCAGCCACCAGCTGACTATAGATATTGTCTTTAGCAAGGTACCTTTGGTGGCACTTGAGTTGTGCTTCCTGTTCACTGTTGATCCTCTTCCCTGTTGAGACTTTGTCATGGAAGCTGATGCAAACATTTAGAGCTTTTTGAGCAGAAACAACTTAGTATGAGGCGCGAGAGTGTGGACCATAAGGTTTAAAGAGTAGTGCCTGGGGATTTGGGACAGGGCAAAGGGTAAGGAGATGGGCAGCCTTAAAAAGGAACAAGAGGTGCGCAAGAAGAAAGTGCTCCTCTGCTTTGTTCTTTTTTCCTCTTCTACAGTGAGGCTACACTATGACAGCCCATCACATTTTAGATGATATCTTGCATTTTTTTTCCTAGCAGTATGTTCCAGAACAAGGTTAATAGTACCCATAAAAATTAAAAATTTCTTTCATGAAGGAGGAATTCTGGCAGAAGAATCAATGCATTTAAGTAATTCTTTACCTGGCTGGTCAGGTTCCATTATTTTTTCCCAGTCACAGCAGGGTTGGACTCATTCAGTAATTCAGTGGGGTGTGCTAAATTAACACCATCCTCTGTTTACTGCAAATGCCGTGTTGTGGATCAGAAACACAACTCACAGTCTGAAATAATCTTTGAAGAATCCCATGGTACTCTTTATACAAGTGGTGGTATTTAACTCCTTTACTCAAGTTGAAAACCATCCCGACTAACTGATTTATCTGTCCTTACCTTGTATTTAATACCTTTCTGTTTTCATAGTTTTCTCTGTGTGACCTAAATTGTCAAAAAATTCTCTACTGTCATGGTTACTTCATTGGCTGGAGATAGCAATTTCCAATTTTTCTTCTATCTTTTGCAGTATTGTGTCTTGGAGTGCATTGCTCCAAAACAGAAATTATCAGCAGGCTGCTTTAGGTAATTCTGTGCAAAGCTCTTGAAAGGCTCTAGTATTAAATGCTTAATATGGGCCATTAGTGTTTTAAAGCTCAGATGTAGTTAGGAGACTGTGCTTGAATTTTGCAGTGAACTGAAAATACTGGTTCTCACTGGCTGGATCTGTTACCACAGTGTGTAACTCTGACCCAGCCTGAGCAATTGTCACTTTGAAATGCCGATGCTTCTGTATGCTCACCCTCAAGAGAAAGTGGTATTTGAGAGTAGGGAGGAATGAAATCTGTAATCCAAATTTTTTCCAGTAAGGCTGTGAACACCACGTGTCTCAGCAGCAGACCCAGGCAGGAACTCTGCAAAGAGAGGCCAAGGCAATTGTCTGTGATTTAGTCCTCCAAGAGGACTGTTCACAGCACCAGGGAAAGGAAGTGGGGAGGAATTACCACCCTGGATTTGAAATTTCCAATCTAACCACCAAGCTGTTGCAGTTACATATTTAGGAAGGTCACTGTTAGAGGGTTGGACTACTTGGATTAATAACAGAGATATTTCATGTTAAATTTGAAGACTTGTTAATGGTTAATAATTAAGAATTGCAAATTATCTGAAGCAATCTAAGATGGTTAAATTAGCTCCAATGACAGGAAGATAATTTATTGACAGTAATTTGGAATGTCCCAGGACCTAATTTAATACAGTTCCTGCACAATAGATGAATTAAGCCTATGGAAGAATAAAAGGGGCAAATGGAAATATTTTACTGGCAAATGGGATATTTCTGTTACTGCATATCTTATTTCAAATAAAGTGTAGAGAAAATGCTATGGCAGAATTGCCTGTAATGTCACTCTATTATTTACATGTAAATGTTTGTGTGTATATATACTAGAAAAGCATTTATTCTGCTAATGTAGCTGGAAACCGTGGCATTTGATGAGTTCTGAGAACTTTACCTCCTGGGGATCTGGGCAGACACAAGTCCAAGGAGCAGCTGGCAGCAGGTGCTGCAGCAGCACAGTTGTCAGGACTTGAGTCAAACGTGATTTCCTGTGTGTACCAGGACACGGGCAATGAGGTATCGCTCGCTAGTCTGAGCACGGGCTCAGGTGCTGATCTTCCTGCTTTTATGTTGGCCCGTTTACTTGACCTCTTTCTTACAAAATTAATTACATGTAAAGTCATAAGAAAAATGTACTTGGCTGGAGGTACCTAGTAGAGCTACTCCTGTGTTGGTTAATACCTAAGTTTGAAGCTTACATTTATAGGAATAAACCCCTAAGAACTATGAACAAGCAAATCCCAAAATCTCTTCTGGCTAGGGGCAGAATGAGTTTGATAATTGGTTTAGTACCATAAATCAAAGTTCTCAATTCTCATTCATTTAAAATATTTTTATAGGTTTGTTTTGGTGTGTTAAACAAAAACTTCCATCATTTCCATCTCTTTTGTAGGAAGTGGGGCTAATATATATCTTTTCACCCTCATTTTTGCTATTCAAGTGGCTTCTATTATCAAGTGTATTTAATGACAAAATTCACAAACACACTTCCAGCTGTGCAGTTGATTTACAACTGTAAAGTTACAGAACTTCTGTATAGTCTGGGAATTGATCCAGTTACATATATCATAAACAAAAACATTTGTATGATTCTTGAAATAAATGTACCTGTGATTACAGCATTTATTTTGCCACTTCTAGGGGGTTTGTTCTGGGAATCAGGGAGGTGTGGGGATGGGGTTACTGAACTGAATTTTATTTTCACAGCATGGAGATTTCATTTAAATACCCTGTATAACCATGATTAAATCATGACTGAAATCAGTAAGTAGCTGCTCCCTAAACATGGTAAATTATGTATTTCTTATTCACTACTTAAGGATGTTTTTATGCCTTGGTGTATTTTTATTGACAATAAATTAAAAATTGAAAAATTTTCTTTAATTATGACCTAGATAATCCTGTATGCAATTGCTATACCATCACTCAATTGTAGAGAAATAGTATTTTTTTTTATCAAAACAATGTAAAATTTATAATTAAAATTTATTGAGTCAAGGAATCAATATATTTTTTCTGCTTATTAAAATTAGGTTATCAAGAAGATTTGTATGTCTAAATATTTAGATGGAAAGGAATTAGGCTTTTAACCTGCAGAGCTGAGGTTGTAAATTATGCAGGCAGTTGCATTTGGGGATGTTGCTTATACTGAAAATTAAAAATCACTAGAACTTTTATGTTCCATTCTGTCTTTTTTTTTTTTTCGTACTATTTGCAAAAGAAAAAAAAGAGGAGAAATGAAAAATAACAATGAAACCTAAGTACCACCCCCAACCTTCTTTATGTTAAAGGAAGCAATTTAAAGCTGAAATCGATCTCAGTGTTAAAAATCATTCTATTTGTATTATTAATGGCATGTACATTACTTGTCAACTGTAATAAGGTTTGCATTTTGATAGCTTAAAATTCAATTCTAATTAGATATTTTTCTAATATTTTTAAAAGCATTTCTTTACATTTAAGAGTGAGAAATCACACTCTTCCATCTTCATCCATCTGCTCTAGAGATGCCTGTGAATGTGGTGGTGTAGCATATTGGGCAGGGCTGAAACCATTTGAAATAATTTTTTGTCTGTTCCCACTTAGTGGTGTGGTTCTCCCTCTTCCCTCTGGTAGGGATGTTGTGGGACTGTTTTGGGTCCCTGTAAAGCAGCCAGCTTTCAGTTGGTTGGTTTGTGACTTCCAGTACTTTTGAGGGGAAGGCAAAATGTTAAATGAACTCATTTATTTTGTTTTACCCCACGTGTCATTGCTCTACTGGGGCCAGTGAATGGCCACAAGAGGTGCACTGGGACACAGGTGTGACAAGAATTTAACATAGAAGCAGACTTTGCTGGTGAAGCTGATTTACTGTCAAGAGAAAGTTTGGCAGGATAAACAGATTAAACCTCTGAAGATTTTAAAACAAAGCTTAGACGTTTTTCCCATGCTTCCCACTGTTTTTGATAAGCTAGTCAGGATCCATGACTTTTAGATGGATGATCTACAGATTCTAATTGTTATGGTGGCCAGGTGTCTCTCTGGTTTAGCTAAAAGTCTCCTTTTGTTTGACAGTAATATACTGACAGGTGATCAGGACTGTAAAACTCTGAGCCAGTGGGATTAAAAGGATGCAGACTTTCAGGGAGTTTTTGATTCAACATGTTTAAAACTTTCTTTGATTTGGATAAAGTCAAAAGTTTCTCTGTGCCTTCCCCTCAAAGCCTGTTTTGTGCATTGAGGTTCTATTAAAAAACTCCATATACCTCTACAACTCATTGTAAGTCTTTTGTCTTGATTTCATAAATAAAATCACTTTTCTAGAGCTCTATTCTGAAACACCCCCAGCCTCCTGGCAATGATTGGCCTTTCAAGCTTTCTGATTTAAGGAACTGACATTTTGTTTCAAGCATTGTGGCTATTTTTCAATGCTGTACTTGAAGAATTTGTCACTGGAATAACAGGTTATAATCCCTCTTCTTGTGCACCAGGCATGCAGAAGCATACAAAGCAAGGCTTTGCTTGCTTAATCTCTAAGTTCCTCTGGTATTTCTTATCAGTCAGACAGATGGTGTATTACTTCAGTCATGCGGCTAATACAGGTTTGATTTCCTTAAAGTGTGCACTGATCAATAATATTTGGTATCAAGACATACAGAGATCTTTCAGAGATACACTCAGAGTGGATAAGTTAAATTACAGGCAAATCCAGAAAGGCAACTATAACCACAGTGCACTGTAATGTTTAACAAAGTGATCAAATTATGTTCATGTTGTCTTCTCTGTTATTGAAATGCTCTCTGAATACTTCCAGGTGATTGGTTATTTTAAACATTACTGATCTTTGTGTATTTAATTC
Organism: Anomalospiza imberbis; assembly: GCF_031753505.1. Classification (NCBI taxonomy): domain Eukaryota; kingdom Metazoa; phylum Chordata; class Aves; order Passeriformes; family Viduidae; genus Anomalospiza; species Anomalospiza imberbis. The sequence continues at coordinate 19,198,536 of NC_089687.1, read as the reverse complement.
CAGTTCTTTCTAGGAAAAAGTCTGTTTTAGATCACTTCTGGTTTCTACCAAGCATTAAGATTTTACCACATTAATAAATTCTAAGTATAATTATGTATGCCCTTCCTTGTATTTCAAGTACTTGTTAGAAACTAATGCTTTTCAGAAGTAAAATCTTTACCACTGCTCTTAAAAAAACTTCTGTGCTACTTCAGGGTAATTTCAAAGGAAAAAAAACTTACGATCAATATTGTAATCTCTGCTACAAAAAAACCTGATAGCTTTTTGCCAAAGTTATTCCCACTGCTGATGTATGAGAGCAGGTAGGAAGTGTGAATTTCAAAAAAGATGATGCAAGTGAATACTGCTTTTCACTGCCTGTGCAGTGAAATGAGTCACTGATAACTGAGGCACAAAATATTGTTTCAGAATTTGCTGCCTGACTTAGCTGGAAATTAACATAGCAAGTGAAAAAATTGAAGGGCTTTTAATGTTCTTCTGATTTAGCTTCTGGCATCAGCAACTGCAGAAAGAGAGAAGCAGCATATCTGGATATAGATACATTTAAAATGTCTCTACTTCTAACACTTCTTTGTCATAATATGTAGACTTGGGGCTGTAAACCAGTGGATTGAGAGAGAGGACTTAATGTATATATGTCACTTCTAAAATGTATCAGTTTTCTTGTGTTTCTTCTGTCACACATTTTCTAAGTTTCACTATCATATCCCATGCATTTCTACTAGATGGAAAGCACTCTAGTTTCTTCTGAGTCTTAAGCAATTTGGACCTATCAGCTGTGGATAGAAGTGCTGTAAAGACTCCTCCTGAGGGAGGAGCTATCAGCTGCCCTGGAGCCTTGGACAGTGTTCCTAGCTGATCTGATTGTGGCCATAACAATTCCCTTGGTGGCTGATTTTTTAATGTGCAGTTGCCTTTTCTGTATGGTAAGTGGCATAGAGACAGTAAATCTTTAACAGGTAACTGCTGCTCATTCCAACAGCTTAACAGCCAAATGACAATGTTTCATTTTGGCATTGGCTGTTTTCCACTCTTGACAGCATCATTTGGCTGTGCTTTGCTGTTAGTGTTGCTGCTACCTCTTGATGTGTACTGCTGAACAAGTGTTTGCATCATCTGAGGGATCTGTTCTTTACCCAAGATCATGTGATGATTAAATAGTAGTGGCATATTTTTGTGTATTAAACTGTTGAGTCCTATAACCTGATTGTGAAACATCATATACTAAATGTATTTCCTTCTTCCAGTAATATATATAGAGGGAGCTAAGTTGTAAACTCATGGAGTTTTTCCAGAACCACTGAAATAAATTGTATAGTTTTGATGAACTTCAAATAACTGTTTATTTTGGGACCACATTTTATTAATACAGAGAGATTGTAGTCCCGTTCTTCTTGGTGGGAATCTGGAAGCAGAAGAGAATTCAAACATCTCTTTTGCTCTTACCAAAAGTTAGCAGCAATGCCTTTTTGTTTAATTTAGAATTGACCTGAAGTAATTAAAAGTAAGTAGAGAAGAACCATCTCCACAGTGCTGAACAGACATGATCTGCTCTTGATAGTATGGTAATTTGTAATGGAGGAGCCTGGGTATTGATTAGTAAATGACAGCTGAGCATGAAAGTGTTAGAAATAAAGGGCTTTACATAAGCATGTGGTGAATCCTCAGGAAGCTAATGCTTCTTTACAAATGCTCTGTTCTCTTGTGTTTATATGATCTCACAGTAGCCTTCGAGTTCTGATTCACAAAATTACATTAATAATCATAAATTTGTGTTATTCCTGCTTTGGTTCATCTGTGTGCATAGTATCATGATTTCAGAAATCAAGAAAGCGGGGGCAGGAGCAGGAAAAAAGTAAACTGTGATTTCTGTTGAGGTAGGAGAGGATTCTTACTTGCTCTGCCCTAGATTAATAGCTAGATTGCACAGCTGAAGCATAAAAAAAATTGTAAGGCAGAGAACATAAATGTATAGAAGATTGAGAGCTGGCTAAACCTCGAATATGTGATGAATGAATATGTTTACTTGTTTATTCTAATATTTTATTCCCTCATCCTCTTTATAATATTGAAAGTAATGTGCCAGTTTGTATTTCACTGTTGTGTGTATATAGCTATGTTCTATAAATAAAGTTGAAATAAAGTTTTAATTAATCAAAACTGAGATAATAAACAGGTACTACAGATCATCTGTACAGGTATTTAATACATAAAATTCTGCTGTTAATAAAAAATACAACACCTGTGAAATAAGCTAACTGTGAAAACATGGCTACATAGGCTACATGGGGGAACTGTGTTTATCCCGGGCTTTCTGCCTTAGGCACATGAAAGAGGAAAATGGGAGACGCTTTATTGAGAGAAGGCATATGACCTTTTGTAATTTGAGTGACATTTGGTGAGGCCAAACATTTGTCTCTCTGGCAAGAAAAAAAAACAAGTAAAATATCTTTTAAACAAACCTACAAACCTCACTCTTCTGTGCTTCCCCTCCCCCTCAATTATATTTCTTGCATTGCATGCACTAAGATCTTGCCCCAGAGAAGTAGAATGGAAATTGGATGAGTACAGCTCTAGTATGTACAACCCGCCTATCACTCTGATTAGTCCACTTCATTTTGATGTGAACTGCTTTCTCTGCAGTCTAAATGAGCAAGTCATTTGAATTCTTCTGTGGTTTTAATTACAGCAACAACTGCAGTGAGGTAGTGCAAATGCCAAACTGCTTGCCCTTGCTTCTTAGGCTATACTGTCTTGTTTTTTCCATTCTAACTTTGCTTCCATGGTAGTTTCAATGCAGTTCAAATTTTATCTGTGGGTCTGAAATTTTGTACAAGTGAGATAATTTTTTCTTTTTTTTTTTGTGTGTGTGTGTGTGTGTGTTTTTTGTTAAAGTTGACACACTGACTTGGTCAGTCTCATTAGTCCCTGATGGTGGGAAAGTTTCTGTCCTGGTGGGAATAGGGCTTATTAGGAGTATGGGAAGGGGGAAAACTGACTGCCATGTGGCACCATTGTTATGGTCATTTTCATAATAAAGTCTTTACAGTTTTGGTTACAGATGAGCGTATTTCTGGTTCTAGGAAAGAATACATATTCTACTTTCTGCTGTTGTCTCTTCCACTCATGAGTCAGCTGTGGTGGTTACCATTCTGTCAGTACCTGCATTCTTGGACACTTAGCTCCTTACATCAGTCTTTGGAAACCACATGTGATGATTGAGTAGCTGAAGTCTGAAAATTAGGCAAGCAATGCAGAGACAGAATGTGGATGTTCTTACACACCTGCACACACACACTTCTTTTGGTTTTCTTTGTCTGATAATTTTTTTTCTTACACTGGGAAGGAAGAATATACAGTTATTTAGCTATGGTAGGATGCATCTCATCCAGGAATACAGACTCTCCCTGAGGGCTGTATGGAAGATGCTGAAGCTTGTGTGAAAGAGAAGCTGATGTTTTTGATAACTCTGCATAAAAAATGATGGATAAATTTGTGAGGGTAAAAAAGGTAGCAAAATTGAAAGAAAATCTACTGCTTGATATATAATCAAAGTATGCCAGCATGTTTTAGTCCTAAAGTTTAATTCCAAGACATCTCATTTTCTTGAATTGCACTTACATGACAGGCATTCTTTTTTTAAGGACAAAAATAATGACATTTAATGTCTCTAATTTACAATTGTATCATTACACAAATAATTTTCTATTTTAATTCAACAACACACATCTTTTGTCAATCATGTGGAACAGAGATAATTGACTGTAGCAGGAATCATGCTATCATTAGGTAATTATTTGAAGGCTTTGTCTTTAAATGCAAATGCCTGGAATCTCTCTTGTGTCTTATAATTTTGTCAGTAGAACCATGTCATTATGAATAACTGCATAATTTGTTTATTCACTAATCCTGATTTTGGTCAATATTAGCATTGTTTTGCAAATAACTTCCTTCAAAACAGAATATCTTTCTTTTATATCCTAATGACAGGATTACCAAAAGTTTGTAGGTGAGGGGCTAAGTGGATGGCCTTTGTGCTTTTTCTACTTCCTTGAGGAAGCATTAGTCCCTTAAAAATCAGATTTAGCAATCTTGGTGTGCACATCAGGCGGTTCTGATGAAAACAAAAAATCTATATTGCAGAGCATGCTTTCATGAAGTGGGAAGTTTTAGATTCTGAAATTACTTTGCTGGTAAGATGGCTGTCAAAATGTCTTAGCACGGCATGCTTTGGTGTAATCCTTATTTAAAACATTTGGAATTCTTCCTGTTGCAGGTGAGTGCATAATGGAAATCACCTTGAAGTGAATTGCACAAAGTACTTAAAATTTACTACTTTTAAAAAGAGGTGAGGGATGGGCCGGTTTTATCCATGATAATCAAGGTATATTAGTCTGTAATGGCACAGAGCTGGAAGCACATAAGAGGTATTATAAGACATGGTAAAAAGGTCTGAGTTGGCATTTTAAAACAGAAGTAACTTTTGCACAATGCATTTGAGAAAATAGGAACTATTAAGAAATGATGAACAAGATAAAATTATTAATCACAAAGATACTGAGTGCCTTTTTTCCAATCCTATTTCTATATAGCAGAAATCAAGTCTGTATGCTGCTGCATGATAAAAGCGTAATGGATGTAAGTAAAAAAAAGGAACAAATGAAACGCTGCTTGGAAACTCTGCCTACAAATAAATCAACAAATCCAAACAGTTGTCACCAAGGGAACCAGCAAACTAATTTGCAGTTACAGTGACATTAACTAGAACCAGAGAAGTGTCTAAAGGCTGGAAAAGAGCATGAGGAGCTTTTAGGGGAGAACTCAAGTGCATCTGGTATTTGGTGGATTATATATTTGGATACATAATTTATGGAAATCAATAGATGTCTGGCAGGTAATGGAACAATAAGCAAAAGCACTTACAGGCTTCTAGCAAATTAATCTTGCCAAACTTTCATTGTTTAGCTTTCCTGAATTGTTGTATACCATTATAAAGAAAGCAGCAGTGTCCTAAGTTCAAAATAGTTCAGAGTGTAACAATTCTCAATAGCAAAGTTGGATTGCTGAATACATATCAACCTTCAATGAATTTTCACCTTGACTAAAATTCACTGATTTGACTCCTTAATTTTTTATTTGGGATATTTTGGAATTTGGAGACAAAGTAATGTACACCCCATGTGCATTCTGCTGGAGGAAAGAATGTATCAGGAGCAGCTCGTCTTTCACACAGCTGTGAAAAGCTGGTAATTTTCATAAGAGTTCATAATTACCTGGTGCCTTTTTATATCATAGGTGTTCTGCTTATGGGAGGTCTGTGGAAAGATATAATTGGAGAACCTAATGTATTAGGTTTCTTGGTCATAGAATCAGAATGGTTTGGCTTGGAAGGGACCTCAAAGGTCATCTAGGTCCTACCTCCTGGTTTACCTCTACAAAGGTGTGAAAGTCTTTATTCACTTGATTTGTTTCTTCCATAGTGTGTATAGGAAATGAGTATGTGAGTTACATCACATATTCAGTCAGAACATTTCTTACTTAAGAATAATGCTAAATTTCTGTGCATTTTCCTTTTTTTTGGAAAGCAGTTTTTGTCAAAAGGGAACTTGGAGATACGTCTTAAGTTGATGTTTTTTATATTTGTTGTTGCTGTTGTTTGTTTTAACAAAAAGCCATCCACGTTTTTCTAGGAGAGAGAGAAAGGGGAAAAATTGAGGTTCCTATTAATTCTCTGTTGAATAAAGATAGACAGTGCAATATGCCATATAGTGGCAGCAGACTTCTATGGGAAAAGTAAATGAGCCATGTAAATCTGTACCTGGCTAGCTTCATTATCTGCAGCTTTGTACCAGTGATCTTAAACTGCTATAGTTCTTTATTTAGAGTAGAATTTTGGGAACCTGAAACTCCTTCAGCTTTGAAGCATTTAGTAGATTCAGTAAATGAGTACTTTTCATTTTAAGCATTGCATGTGGCATACTCATTTTTCAGGGTTTGCTATCTTGCTGTTGTGTATGTTGCCAATCATTCTGGGCTTTGTGTTTCTGCTTGTTGCTGGTTTTGGCTCTCTAGTATTCTTAGAAGTATTTAGCAAGCAATAATGGATGTAAGTCACAGCTGAATATGCCTGCCTATTGGATTTAATTTTCCCACAGCAAGACTTCATGGCCTGGTATGCTGAAATAGGAGCTTGCATACAGTTTCCTTGCTGAGGAGAAGAGTAATGAACTGCAAAGCACATTCTGTTGCTATTAGCATTTCAAGTGGATTGAGCTATTCATTAGAAAAAGAGCGGGCTACAGCAATTAGGTTCCTCCCTGTGCTCAGTTGACTTGTCATTTCCAAAAATGAGATGGACGTCTGTTTTGCAGAGGCTAATGTTTTGTTGATGGAAGGAATTATTAACTAAACCTGAAGTTGTAAACATGCATGGAATGGAGGTTTGTGGCACAGTACAATGCTGTAAAGGAATTCTTTAACATTGCTATTAACTCCCTGAAGACTGTGTCACACACTGAACTGGTTAAAACACTCATTGTGGCAAGCAGGAAGACAAGAAACCTTGGGATTTAACATTTTACTGCTCATTTTATATGTAGGTGGAACCTCACTGCTGAGACAAAGATGGGCAGTGAAAGAATTTACCCTTTTATAAACACTGTGCATCATCACTTGTCTCTTAAACATCTTTGAAAAATGTGACCTTAAATGGGGAGCTTTAAGTCCAAGTGAATCTTCTGTTGACCATGGAGCAGAAGGTATCTGACTCAAACTGTGTTGAACTATTAGAATCAATATGGCAGAATGTCTTTTGAAGATGAAAAGGAAAATATTTATCAGAGGACTTTATTTTATCCTTTATGTTACTGAATGCATTTTCAACATAGGCATATTTTTCTGATAGTTTTCACAAAATACTGCCATGAAAATGCAATGGAGTCTTTCCAGTCTGGGTGCTTTGGGAGAGCAGTATTTTCAGGGAAACACGTGCTGCAAAAATATGGTTGTCAATGCCAGAGGTATTCTTTGGGCGTATGAAGTGAGTAGTTGTTGTTCTATTCTTCGTTACATTTTAATGTATGCACTGACTGTTTTTCAGGAACTCCAGGAAAGAACTTAATGACATACGGTTTGAGTTTACTCCCGGCAGAGGTAAGGCTCCTGCAACTGAATTATTCTCTTACTGCTTAAAAAGGCATTTCAGAAATGGATTACTGCTCATGCTTAATGCAGACTGCCTCTCTGGAATGTTTCCTACTGTGTAAAACTTTATATTGAACCTTAGTGGAGTAACAATTGCAAATGTATGTAAATTCTAGTGGTAAGGTTGCATAATATATATATTAGAAAACTTTATTCACAGTATACTTTTATCAATTTCATGTCTTATTTAAATGATCTATATGGTGTATAAGATCTTGCCTAGCGATATTTCCGTTTTTACATTTGGGAAACATCGTAGGAAATAGAATATAGTAGCCATTAAAGTGTGTGTGGTGATGGTAGAAATATTTAAGTTTCTTTCCCTTTTATAATAAAAGATGGTCTATTAACGAGTATGAAGTGCACACCATTTTTCAAATGCTGTCTTCAGCTGAAAGTTTAGCTGTATCTCTAGCTTTGGTATTATCACCAGAAAGAAATTCTGGTATTGAAACTTCAAACTCTGCTGCATAGTTATAGAACTGTAGGCTTCCCAGTGCTAAGAGCTGTTAGAACTTGTACAGTTGCCTTTGTTGGAAAAAAATTTAGTATTACTGGGATAAAATGCACAGAAGTCTAATATTTTGAGTAAGAAGGTATCATCCTTGTTAAGCTGCAACCCTTTGAATTATGAACCTATTTTATATTCCTTAGAAGTCAGTATTCACTTTATTTAGAGTAGCCTTCAAAGTGCTTTACTTAAAATTAAATCCAGATTGGAAGAGGTGTCTCTTTCACAGTAAGTCATAGAATGTTTCATGTGCGGTAGTTCTGTGCATAGATTTATTCTTTATTGTGTACCTGCTTTTCTCATTGATTTTGGCAATGAGTGAAATCAAAAGAGGCCTGTTACTTAATTGGGCACAGAAGATCTCAGTTTGCCAAAAGAATTACTTGGTAAGCAGTAACTTAAGCCATTTGAGAATTCCTACTTGGTCAAAAATAAGAGGATAGACCAGGACTGTTCCTACAGTCAGTCACTGAGACAGCCAGAAGGCAGCTGTGCTTCTCATCTCCAGAAACTGCAGCTGGCTCAGCTACCTTGCTTTTCACCTGTGTGTGTTTCTTGAGGAAATGATAAAACTTTGTGTAAATGCCTCAAAGCATGAGCTCGTTTAGGGTGTTTGGTGCTGGGGCCAGATTACAGTTGAGATTTAGCTGGAATTTGGGCTTGTTCCTGCTGTTCCTGCCTACTTGCATCTAAGCCTTCTAAGGTCTTTATCCAGGGTAAGTACTAGTCACAGGGACTTAGGAATTGACCCACTCAGGTACAGCAGTTAATAGAAAATCCATCCAAAGCTTTGCATTTCCTGAGTCAATAATTACAAGCTATTTAAAGCCTAGATCTCAAAATAATGACTGTTCATGTAAGCAGTTTATGCCACTTGCAACAAATGAGAAAGCCTACTCAGCCATGTCGCTGTCTAGATATGCAGAACAATGGAGGACATAAAGAAAACAGTGAAAACCACACTAAAGCCTTGTTTATTTTTTTGGTTGTGAAGATACTGAACTTGTAAAATGTGTACGAGGATGTAGTTAGATAAGAGAGAAGTGCTGGTGGCCAGGAGAGGTCTGTAGGGGGTTTGTAATGAATCAAGTCATTACTTTGTGATTTGCTGTGCAGAAGCTGATAAGATAATTATCTTTTTTTCCTACTAATTAAAGATAATTTTGAATTCAATCCTGCCTCCATGGGTGTTTTGTAACTAAAATATATTTTTTGTTAAATTGCATTGGATGACTGATACTTTTTGTTGTTTTTGTGGACTCTTACACTTATTCCTTTCACCTTTTGGACAGACACAGCAGATGGTGTTTCTCAGGAGCTGTTCTCTGCAGGCCTGGTTGATGGCCATGATGTAGTTATAGGTAAATTACATTTTTGTTTGCAATTATGCTCGTGTGACAAGTTTGTGTTAAATGGATGTGAAAAATGTTTTCTCTGATGCTGGTTTTCAGTAAATCTTTTTTGTCCTAATTTTGCTTTCATGTATGCATAGTTCAATCAACAAGGCAATTTTGATAGCAGTCCATGAATTGCTTTTGGAAGTCAGATCTCTTCAGTGGTTTGACAGGGGTGATATAATATAGTTCTCCTGAAGGATTATTGACAATTCTGTGATCGAGCATTTTTGTGATAATTTAATTTTCTTGTGTAACAATAAAATGATTTGTCAGTAGGATATTGCAGAGTGTGCTTTGGCAACTCTGAAGTTAGTAAATCTTCTGTTTGGGTTCATAGAAGGAGGAGCAAGACAGTGTTCAGGACCTATGGAAATTGCATCTAGTAGTGCTATTTCTGTGGTAAAAAAAAAAAAAAAGGTAATCAGAATTGTTTTCTGGTGGCTGAAAGATGCTTCTTTATTTTTCTATTCCAGGCTTAGTAATGTTTTAATTTTTTTTCTTTTACTTGAAATTCAGTGCTTCATAAAGATGACTAATTAGGAAGTGCTTATTTCTCTGCATCTTCTTCCTTTCTTTTGGATGCTCAAGACCAGCAGATGTATAGTCACCAAAATCAGAGGGGGATAGTATGTGCTAAATGAGGGAGAAGTGAATTGAGGAATACAACCAAGTCAATTTTTGTGTTGTGGTCAAAAAAATTCTTATCAGTAGGTTGAGATTTCCTTACCAAACTCCTCAGTGGTATGGAGAATGTTTTACAGCTCCAGAATTTCATTACTTGCCTGGAAGATTATCTAAAATACATTCTCACTGCATTTGTAGTTAAACTCCTTCTGAGAGAAGCCAGTACTTTTTGCTTTTCAATGATCAGAATACAGATTAATTCTAGCTGATCTGAGAACTAAAATTCTTATCTGATTTTTTACCTTTATTTCTAAAGAAAAAGTATTTTAAGGAGGCTTGCAGATGATACAAGCTATAGGCACTCTTAAAGTCACTTCTACTGCATGGTTATTTTAAGGGTTCAGGAAGAGGAGTTGCTTGGCTTTGGTTTGTTGTCATTTAAATATCCAGTATGAAAAATGTCATTACCATGCTGCTGATAATCTTTCTGGCAGAATTTTCATTTAGAAAAAAAGACATTTTTTTCTGCATAACAAAAGGATTGCTATTTGACTGCCCGGGCAGTCAGGTGGCATTCTGAGTCACAGCTGGTGATGCTGCAGTGCAAGTCCTGCTGGGACCCAGTGAGAAATCTTTTCCCTTCTCCATTTTCCCTTTGCTGCAAAATTCTCTTTCAGTGCAAAGTGCCAGTACTTCTGTGAAAATGGCAGCACGAATGGGATTTGTTATCATCTTGCAAGGGGCATGATGGGGGAAAGGCAAATGAAAATAAATGTCCCTCACGTGATAAATTCCCATCCCACAGTGATAGTATTTTGGTCCTTGAAGAAGTACAAATATTTAAACAAGATTTTCACTAGCTGGTTTCATTAGAGACACTGTCTAGTTAGTGATAAAATTTTGTTTCTTTGCTTAGGCCTGTTTTGAATTGCATCAGACTTTGATTTTTAGGATTATGATGGTTGCTTCTGTACTTCCCATGTTTTGTCTTTTATTGTGGTACCAAAATATCTAAAAAAATGAAATTTCTTGTATGTAATGAAATGAACCAACTTACATTTAATTTCAATATTTTATTTTTAGTTTATATTAATCTTTATTTAGTTTATATGGTGGGTTTTTTATGATGTAACTTACCTCAAGCTCCACAGACACAAATTCTTGAGTGAATTTGTGTTATAATATTGTGTCTTCTTCACCTGTGAAGTTTTCAAATATGTTTGGACATTGTTACCTTTCTAGAAAATTACTTCAGATTTCATATTTTACAGAAAGAAGATTTCTGCAAAATGTGATTTTGCTTTTAATTAAGTAAAAAGTTAAATTTGCACTTCGTTAGAATATTTCACTGTAACAGTGCAATCTTAAGAAATATTTCAGTTTAAAGCCAGAGGCCATATAAGAGAGCAGATGGTGCTTAAAATGTAAATCTGCTTACAAAACTAATTTTCTGTGTAAAAATTATGTTAGCACCTTGTTCACTCAAAAGGTTTAAAATCTTCCTGTATAGGAAGAAGGGAATAGTATAGAAGAGATTGGTTAACCGTCTTCACCAGAAGAACTGATTCCATTAGTTTCTAGATTGAAAGCAGGTGATAAATTACCTTTCATTTTTTAGCTGAAGCAGGCGGAAATTCAGCCTCTGTTACCTGAATGAAAACAAGGTTCTGAGATAGTCTCATGAAAGTTGTTCTGGTAGATTCTTTGTATGGATGTTAAAAGATGTAGAGACTTGGACAAAAGAGGAAGGTGAAAATACCTGTTTTTATGTTGAACTCAACAATTGGTTGGCATAATGGCTGATCTTCTGAAAGGACATTTAAATAAGAGTCAGCAAATGCTGTTGTGCAAGTATGGCCATGGCATGTGTGAGCTGAAGTTGTTAGTGTGTAGAATTTTAAAGATGACACCTAAAATTCTATAGAATTTACTTCTAAACATCAACAAGCTTCACCTCTTGAGTCTTGCTGGATTTGCTTCACTTAACACAGGCTTCCCAGGAAAATTTCCTTTCTGATGTACATGAAGTTCAGCCTGTTCTGCAGAAAAGAACAAATCCCAGCTTGCATACTTGGTTTTGCCTCTGATAGGCTGGTTTCTTTTCCTTTAGCATTGTTTCACAGAAGCTTCCTAGATCATGGGAATCAGCACAGAGTTTTGTTTAAAAGCAGACTAGAGTTTGTGTTTGCAGAGGGGAATGAGTCTTGGAGCCAGTAGTATCTTGCTGATGAGGTGTTTTTATGCAGTACTGAAATATCTATGTTAAATCAGATCTGGAATATTTTCAAAATTCCTTTTGAGATAATGTGTCTCTGTATGCAGTACATGTATTTTAAGTGGTAAATGTTCATCAGGTAATACATTATATTTTTGATACCATAAGGAAAACTCAAATCATATCAACAGTTGATTGATATGATCAACAGTCGATTCTGTTGAAAATCACATAGTTGCAGTCCTACTCCACTGGTATATACAATGTGCATATAATTACAATGAAGCCTTAGACTACAGTTAATTTTCTGGAGTCCTTGCTTAAATTTCAGAACCTGAAGGTGTATTTACAATTACTAAATTGCAGTATATACATAACCACCACCCCCTTCCCTTCCTGAATACTGCTTAAATAAAAGCCTTGATGTCCATGCCATCAAGAAATGGTAAGTTGCCCTCTGCTGTATTAATGTACCTTTTAAAAGATGTTTTTGTCAAAAAAGTATCTCTGAATATGTTGAGCATCATGAAAGATACACCTTCATTTTTAAATACATGTGACATAACCTACTGCTGAAACTCTCTGATGTTGGAGATAGCCACTTAGTAACCAGAGGAAAAGCTTTTAGTCAGTTAAAAATAAAGTCAGTCTTCCTGCTGAAAGACCTAATGTGTTTAGAAGAACCAGCTGAAAACCCAACAGATTGTATTTTGTAATGAGGTCATATTTTGAAAGTAGCAAGCTTTTTTCATTAATATCTTGAATATTTTCTTAGAAGTGTGAATGCAATAGATGCCATAGTAGTTTGATACAATTACTTTGGTAAGTAAACAGAACTTAAATTGGCATCTAGATTTACAAGGAAAGCCCAGCATGGCTGCAGATAGGATAATGAGTTCAGAGAACATGAATCTGACCAAATCCAGAATAACATTATTTCAAGGGTTGTTAAACAATAAGTAATATATATGACATAGTGTAGCAATAATATATAGTTACCAATTACTCACAGTAGTAAAGCATTTGAAATTGAGCAGCTGACTGTCTTACAGTATGATGTCTGCTGATGCTGACGGTACTTTCATACTAAAATGGAATGATGAAAAAGCACCAGCCCAGTTTGTTAGTACAGTTAGCTTATGGTGGCACTGATAATCCACATTCCTAGAAAAGCCATGGACTGACACAGTAAATATCCTTTTGCTTTCCTAGGTTTTGCTCTCCATTTGCTCATACCTAGTTTTACTTTGTCTTTTTAGATTAGTCATCTTTGAAACTGAATGAAGTGATGACTTTTGTTCAACTAATTCTAACTCATCTTACTGCAGTTAGGAAATGGGATAGAGCTGCACAAGTGGAAGACATACTGCATATATTTTTGTGCTCAAAGAGCAGTATGGGTGGAAAACTGGAATAGCATTTGAAAGCATCTTAGGTTTGTCTTTAATATCAGTGATATTTTGACGTGCACAGATTTTTGTAGTATTTAGGAAATATTTTAGAAGTTTTGTTTGTTTTACTTGTGGTTCAAACTGAGTGAAATAACTGAATTTTTAGTTAAATGTATCACAGTTTTATTTATTCCAAAGCTCCTTGTACCCATAAACTTTCTAATGAGAAAATGCCTTTATAGATTCTTAGCAATTAATTTCAACTAAATTAGATAGACTAAATACTTTGTGTTTACTTTTAATATATTATCCAGAAAGAAAACATATAGATTTAATGAAAACCTGACTGTATTTTAAGGCATTTTATAGAAACCTATGTGCCTTCAATATGTGTACATAACTCAGTATCTCTTCAGCAAGATATGCAAATGCATTACAAGTGGAAGACTATCTCTAAAATCCCCGGGGGCTTTAACAAGGACTTAAATATTTCAACACATCTGGCTCATTTAGAGCTAATGCACTGAAGGGTGACTCATAATGATGAGTTCTGGAAGCTTGAGGTGCACCTGCAGATAATGAATTTTTGTGTCTAATTGTACCTAAGTTATTTTAGACTTTCTATGTAGGATGTAAAAGGTGCACTGGAGGAAGTGTATTCTGTGAAGCTGCCAGGTTTCATGGAAGTTCCCACCGTGTTGAATTTTCAGTGTGGTGAAAATGTAAAGGTTCAAGGTGAAAAAAAAACTTGTATTAGGTGAATAATCACTGTTGCTGTGGTTTATGGCAGAACTATAAATATGTGGCAGAAGAAATTCTCCAAGTGTGCAAATTATTCTTCACACATACAGATGCGTGTTCATGTGTCATGAACAGTGAATGTACCTGTCTTGCAGCCATGATAAAGTAACTAATATTTTTTAGTTATTTTAAAGAAAAAAATGTAGAATTGGTAACTGCCTTCAAAGAAAGTTCCCTTTTCAACTTGCAGTCCACTGGTTCCTACTTAAGTGCAAATGAGGAATAAATCCTTGTGGTTATTAGTGGGATTAGTTTGAGTTTTGCCTGATACAGTAAGTGATAAACTCTCTGCCCCTCATAGATCTGAATCAAAGTTTCAAGGACTTTCCTTTCTATTTAAGAAGAAGACAAAGCAAAACAAAAAAAAAAAAAAAATTGTGAATTTGAATCAGAAATTGCAAAAGCATCAGTGTATGTAATGTTCCTGTTTTCAATAGTAATTTACTCGCTGTTCTTTATTTCCTTGGCATTCACTTCTCTGCCAGGGGCTAGTATGTCAAAATAAGGATTTATTAAGGTTCTTCAAACTAGATATATTCTACTTCAGAACCTAACTCAAGCACATCAGGGAGTCTTTTCTAAATATATTCTTCTTGTTTCAAGTTTCAGATACAAGGTATTGAAGTAGCCTGGCTGCTCTTTCATCTTCTTAATAGTTTTGTCAGAACATTATCTATAATTCATAGCTGAACTTAGGACAGGAGGACTTGTGAAGACCTGATAGGAAAAGGAGATTGCAAAGTAATAATATGCATAGGAGAATATGACCTGCCTTGTTTCCTAGACCTATATTTCAGATCTAATCCAGTGTGATGAAGATACTTGTTAAAGCTGTCTTCACTATCTTGATGATTATCAAACTGTTGTCAAAACCAGTGTCTGAAAACTAGCACTTGATTTCTACATTCAGTCACAGGGAAATGATTTTTTCAACCTAGTACTCTTATTTTTTTGTGTAGAGAATTTAAGAGAACAATTTACTGTTATATCTCAGGCTTGTTAAAAAGTCCCACTAGCAGTGCTGGGCAGCAGATCTAAATTTTTATTATAAATGTTCATTTGAGAATAGACTAGGTTTAAAATGCTCAGGATCCTCAAAATGAAGGGGAAGTGATGAAATATGTATATACTCATCCCTCACCTTCCTAAGTAATCTACTCTATTAGGCACATGAAGAATCAAGATCTGAAATACATAAGTATTTAATTATCCAAATATATTCCATTTATCCTTTTATACAGGAAAGTAGAATATCCTTTTATTTTGTTTACTTATCCTTTTAGTTTGTTTTAAACATGCAGTGGTTACCCTAAGCATTTTTCACATCCTCTGGGGGAAGAAAAATCAATTTGAAATATCAACCTCCTTTTTTTTTATAAGTTTCTGGGAAAAGGTACAATTTTCCAGTTGTACAATTAATATTTTAATTTATCCATAAAACCAATTGTCACAGTTACGGTCTTTTTCCTTTTTTTTTTCCCTCTTCTCACAGACTGTAGAATATAAAATGTTTCCTTGGGATCAGATATCCATACTAAGTAATTGAGAATTCAGGAGCTTAATAATGTGTTATTGGAATTGATATACACTAACTATGATATAGCACTAACTTATGTCAGTTTCTATTTGGATACAGTACTCCTGTTTCATTTTTTTTCATTTTTTTTTCAGTTTGAGCAAGGGTAAATATTTAAAGACTTTATTTGTGGGTAGAAGTCAATCAAGACTCCCCTGATGTCTCTGCCATTCCTTTGAATTTAATTGTTAAAGCTTTTTTTTTTTTTTTGGAACAAGGTAGTCTGGTGCCAAATGCTGGTTAATGTCCTTAATGCCTAAACCTAGGATGTCTGTATAGAATAAGGAATTTATACAGTATTGGGGCTCAGAACTCATATGAACCACAGAGCTCAACTGGTGTTAATAATTGCTTTAAATTGTGGAAAGTGTAGGTGGAAATTGTTCACTAGGATCCCTGTTCACTGGGATGCTGTAGGAGACCATTTCCAGTCTTGGTATTCCTTTCAAAGCAGAACTGCTTTGGCCTTCTGTTGTCCTGTACCTGCCCTCTTTAATCTGTGTTTTCTGATGATGAGGCTGCAAATTGAGCTGTAGGAGATTATCATAGTGTCAAAAGTTGAAATGGGGATAATTTCCACTGTTTTTTATCTATATCTACTGATTCAGCAACACACTTTGAGAATTCAGACAAATTTATGAGCCTTAATCTCCCTTTGATAAATTCCTAATAACAGCCTCCTCATAAATAATACATTTCTAAATGCTTTTAATGCTTCTGCCATATCAGTGTCCAATAGCTTCCTCAGAAGAGAAGCCAGGTTTGCTGTTGATCATTCTGTTTTCTTTTGTTTCTTACTTACAAGAATCATGTCTAGGTCCTTGCAGTCCTCTAGCAATAAACACTTGCTGGTTAGCTGCCACAGATCTTCAAATGGTTTAACATTTCCCTTGCTACTGAGCAACATAAACTAAAGGGATTATTTCACAGCACTCTGAATGGTTGAACAAATGGTTGAACATTACACTTAAGTGACCTTTTTGATCTCTCTTTGAAGAGACCTTTAATCTTTAAAGGCAGACAGTTGGTGAGCTGTTAGATAATAACAAGACAGAGATCTGGAGGAATTGTTACCAAAAGCTCTAAACGCTGATTGTTTTCATTGTTTGCATTATATACTATAATACAGTACAACCTAGATTTTAAAACTTAGCTTTGACTTTGTTCTGAACTTGCAAATGCATGAAAATCACTGTGTACTATGAAATATAAATGAATGCATAGATTG